>NC_143260.1:99818938-100131160 GCF_984573655.1 Nuphar pumila | reverse complement strand
AAATGTAAAATATATGCATGATCAACTACTTCAGGGCTGGCGAGAGCTTCTTAAAGAGCGGTCGCATATGCACGACCTAGTACTGCAGGTTTTTGCTTCGAGGTTGCACTGTTCCTCCAGTCAGGCTACAGGCAGTCGTAGGCATAGTGATCCATCTGCTAGTAGTTATAGCACTTGACATTCTTCGGTTCACACCTGCCTTCGTGTCTCTAAAGACTACAAGTCCTATATGAATTGTCAGAGTGGGTCGACTTCTGAGTCTTCTCCCTCTTAGCTTGATGGCCTTCCGAATTCTTGACTTGCTTACCCTGGGTTTGACTACTGGTCTAACCTCCGTAGTGCTTCTTGTGCTCTTACTGGGACCTCCCCTTCTACTGAAACTTTCTTCGAGAAAACTCAGTCACATTATTGTCGTTGGGTTTGGCCTTCTCTTCTGTCCTGGGTTTTAACTTTTTCCGGTATTTTTCTTCGTCCGCTGCTCCCAAAATTTATACCTTAAAGCATGGTTCATGAGCCGACTGTACTTTTTTACTGGTAGTAGCCCTACGAATCTCAAAATTTTAGTTCTTAAACTCCTTTCAAAGCATCTGTACATCTCTTTCTCGTTCATCACCAAGGACTTGGCAAAATAAGAGAGGGAGTTAAATTGTGTAGTATATTGGGCTACAATTATTGGTTGTACTTTTATAATGGTATTTTTAAAAGATATTTTTCACCAAAAGATTTGGAAAATCAACAACCAAATAATTAAAAACCGACTTTCCATGAATGTGTCAAGTACGAGTCAAATCTTTAGGGAACGAGAAATATTCAAATTAATTCTAAAAATTTCAATTAATTAATATAAAAAATGTTACAACTAAGTCAAACACTACAATTCTAATTAATTTATAAACTAAAAACAAGAATTAAATACTAAACAGGTTGCTAAGTCTTCTACAAATCGCCAAGGGCATTTATGTCATTTCACCATATCTACATTCTTTCGCTTGATGAAATTAACCATGTAACCTATAACTGTTTGTCAACCTAAACCACAAAAACGACAAGTCAGTATACAATTATGATAAGTAATTTTAAAAATTACACTAAAACTAATTCTACAAGGAATTATTGAAACTAAATTACAGTTAAAATCAGAAATAACTAAAATGCAATTTCTAATTAAACTAACTAATTAATTGAAATCTAACTAAGCTAACTACTGCAACTATACTAACTAAAATGCATAAAAACAAAAAAAAAACTACCGAAAATCAACTAATTAGCTAAATAACTATTTTGCCCTTAATGTAGTGAAAATTTGAAATCTGATAAGTTTTTGAAAATAGACTGTTTGGATGCTCAAACAGAGTCATAATTTGATGATTTTTCTTTTGTTCTATTCTTGACAGATTCCAAAATCTGTCAAGTTTTACGGATCTTAAAAATTCATCCGGGAGCTCCAGATATAAGCATTTCAAGTTTGGAAAAATTCTGAAAACAGGCCTGTCCCGAAATTGGAATTTCTAAAAATCCGGTTTTTGCAAAATGCTTAAAAATAAGACCAAATCAACTCCAATTGAGCTGATTTTTTGTATTATGACAGTGAACACATCAATGAAAAGAATAAAACAAAAAATTCATAAAAACTTGAAAAAAATGCACATAAAATAATGAGTGCAAAATGGTGTAAAATTCAGTTTTGAAATTCAGTGCACTATTCACTTGAAAGAGTTCAATTTATGCACTAATAAATTAAAATACTCTCAAAGCAGTCATTTAAAAATCTAATGATATTAATTAACAGTAAATACAATAAAGACTTCAATCTTAATCAAGAAAATCTAAATTACTTAAAAAAACAATACAAGTTAATTCTAAACTAATTTCTAAATCACATGTAATTGCTAAACTAATTTAAAATACAATACAACTATGGATTCAATTAGCTAAACTAATAAAGTTATCTAACCTAATTCAACTAACTTAATGTAAACTAATTAATTAACTCAAAAAGAAAAATTAAATTTAAAACTAACTTTAAATTAAGGTTATAAACTAACTAAACATAACTAGAGTTAGTTGACCTAACTAGGGTCTAAAGAGGACAGTTATGGGTTTGACTATGACATAGGCATTCATGCCCCCCTAGGTGGACCCACTATAGTTGGTCACTAATTAGCCAAGTTTAGACTTACCTAATTGGACCCCTACACGATTTTGGTTAACTCAGAATCCTAAATAAAAGAAGATCCATTAGACTAAGGGAATTTAGGAAATTAATTCAAAATACAAACCTAACCTAATGTAAATTAGAAACTAGAATGAACACCTAAGGAAAAAAACACTACTCGAATTTAGAATACCTATTGCAAGGTCAAGACTTCCTAAAAAAGAATATTCGAAAATACCTATGCTAAATTAATATGCTAATTAATTGAAAGAAGCCAATATGTTAGGTGGTGATTTTGGGATCAAGTGGGCCCCAAACAACTTGCCCTAAGATAAGTTATACTCTTTCAAGGTCAAAAATTGCCAGCTATAGAAGTCCACACGGTTTTGGCTTGAATAAGAAGTAGGTTATTTTTTCTAAAATCATCCAAAAAGGCTTGTAGGCATAATTTGAAATTCAAGGCTCATTGCCTAAATGGGAGAGAGGAAAAGATTCTGTTGGCTGGACTCTTAAAAGAGGTCAACCCTTTCCTTAACTGAAAATCATGAATTTTTGGAAGACCCACACACTTGCCAAAATCACCATAGCTTGAGATTCCAAACATGCCCTATATCCAAAATTCAAAAAACTTAAAATAAAACTATCCTAAACTACAAATTTATGTACTACCCTAACCAATATCTAAATTAATTGCAAGGTTAGATATGGAATGCAAGAAAAAATAGAAAATGGCTAATTATAAAGAAAACTTATGACAATTCTATTTTAACTAACTCTACCTAGATGCAATAAACCTAGACCCTAAACACTTTCCTATCCTAATCATACAGCTACAAGCTGCTATAATGGCTGCCTTCCTCTGTGAAGAATACGACAGCCACACTACAAACTCAAGGAAAACGATTTTACCTAAGACATAAAAAATGTAATTTTTACGAAAAAGGAAATTCTATGAACTACACCAAAATCGAATCTAACCCTATGCTAATCATGAATTAAAAATAGACCTCCCCACTAATAACACGCAACTCCAACTGCTGAAATCACAGAATAATCAACACAGAAAAAAAAATTATGAAAACCACAAGAATCGTTTAGACAAGATCTAGCCGATTTTGTAAGTTTGACACAACTAATGACTCAAAACAATGTTTCTCACTCCACTAAACTCGATCTTAGGACTGACACAACAGACTTACAGATGCTAAAACCAAATCAACAAAAGAAAAAAATCAAAATATTAAAATATGAAAGACATAAAAAACCGGCTAGACTATGTCTACCTGATTTTGAGATTTAACACAAAACGACTAATGCAATGGCTTAATACCAAAACTAAGACTCTAACTCTATCTTAACTACAATAATATGAATCATAGACAGTGGTTTGCTGTCAAAGAAAATCAGAAAAATAGAATATCAATCGGGTATGACTTCAAACAAATGGGATTCGATCTACTCTAAAAGAAAGTAGAAAGGAAAGACCTACCTCTAGGGCAGTCTGACGAGAGAGGGGTGAGGTAGAACTGTTAGTGAATCTCGAAAAGTATGCCCAAACATCCTTTGATGTGCTGCAGCCTTTCCTTGCAATGCTTCACCCACCTTGGAGCCACTTTGTAGAGGGTTAGAAGAAGAGGGAAAGTCGTGTAGAGGGAGGGACGGCCAGCCAAATTGGTGTAGATGGCACACCATGAGGCAAAGCTCCAACGTGATCTGCAGCCCTGCAAAAGAGAAAGTGACAATACTTCAAAGAATACAAAAACATGGAGGAAAGAAAGAAAAAGAAGGAAGGACACACGCTCGTAGAGAGGGGCGTGTGGTAGAGGGAGAGAGAAGAAAGAGAGGAGAGAAAGAGAGGCAATTTTCTCAAGACCCAAAAATGCGTTGCCCCTTTTTTTGAACTTTTTATACTCCCTAAACTCTTGTTAATTCTAAAAACTACCTACTTAAAAAGTTAGTTTTAATAAAATTGTTAAACTACTTAATATTTGCAACTAGCTACCAAAATACATTAAAAAGATGTGGTTTTCAGAAAATGTCATTGAAAGACTCTTTAAATCATGCAGGTTTAGGATATTTAAGGTTTGGATCCAATCCAAGATCTAAATTAGAGCTCTTGGGTCGGAACTGGATCCAGTCTACCTCAAAATCCAGTCTAAAACCCTAAAAATGTGTTATCTTTCTCATTTTAACTCTAATTCAAGTGAAATTCGATCTGAGACCTCTTTATATCTAAATACATCCATTCATGGGTTCTAAACCATTAAAAGCATATAAAAATGCATAAATTTGATATGAAAATGATGTGTATTTCATGCATCATCAATTATCTCCCCTTATTTCAGCTTTCTGAATTCTTCCTCTTTCTCCACTCTCTAGTACTTTGAAAAGAATTGCTTATAGAATTTTCTCACAAAGGTGGACCAAGGAAAATAGTTATCTTGCTCTAGAGTGTCTCAGATGGTCCTCCACTAATATTTTGCATATTTGATTAGGTTCGGCACTACTATCCATACATTCTGATCCTCAAGATACTGAATGGCATCTAAGGCTTTTTTCACCTGCATAAGCCAATTTTCTGCTAAGATACCATCAGGAGTACCATAAAAAAGTAGAGGTTGCATATTCTTGAACCTTTTGGCCCAAGAGGTGATTCCTGAAAAGACAGTTTGGGGTTGTCCTTATTGAGCTCAGGTGGTCTGCAAGCGCTCGTATAGGATGTGATTGTATACTTAGGAGGTATCCTTGTGCTTTCTTCTCCTAAGCTACTCAGCGGTCCTCTTGTAGGATCTCTATACTCTCTTCTCCACCACTATATGGAGCATGCCTCCTCGAAGTACAGAAAGATGAAGGCACTCTCTTAGTTGGTGCACCTCTCAAAGTGCGAGACAATGAAGGCACCCTCCGAGATGGTCCACCAAAGTGCTCGTCATACCCAGTCACTGCCTATGGTTGCCACATCTCGCACATGGTGGCTAACATGTCCTTAGATAGATAGGATGTTCCCCTACGAGTAGGCATATATAATGCATTAAAATCGTCACATAATTGGTTTATTATTATTTGAGTTAATTAGATTATTTTTGCACCAAATTCCACCACATGCATGCCTTTAAGATACTCATCTAGTCAAAACCATTTTATTTCATTAATAGCATCTCAGTACACATGAAGGAAACAAAACCAGACAAAACAAAAAGGAAAAAGAACAAGACAAAACATAACCAGACTAGATTGAACAATACTTATAATGGCCCAATAGATTTCAAACAAAAAATATTAGACTTTTTTCTATTCAAAGGTAACATGTTATTACTTTTTTTTTTCTAATATGTAATAATACAACAATCTCATCAACAGATGCGTAACAACCGTACCGAGTACTAGATGGCCCGACTGCATGCAAGCGTGAGTGTATCTTGACCTCCTAGTACCAGATCTGGTACGAAACTACCGTTAATAAATTCGATTGAACCATTACATAAAAGAATAATTAATTAAAGTATTTCATCATTGACATTGTTTTAACTGAATTAAGCTCTAAAGAGTCAGCCTATAC
Organism: Nuphar pumila; assembly: GCF_984573655.1. Taxonomy (NCBI): domain Eukaryota; kingdom Viridiplantae; phylum Streptophyta; class Magnoliopsida; order Nymphaeales; family Nymphaeaceae; genus Nuphar; species Nuphar pumila. The sequence continues at coordinate 100,125,446 of NC_143260.1, read as the reverse complement.
ATGCATGGACGTTTAATAGCTCCTTAGAACAAAGTTCGAGAAAAGGCATCCAAATGACAAAAATCTAATTATCTTTATTTACACGAGTAAAACACAACAGAAAATATTGATTTGAAATCAATTTAATATGTTGAATTTTTGGTAAAACCTCTCAGATACATTTAAAACCACTTTTATTTAACCATCCATAAAAGAAATAAATTGAAATATTAAACAGTCCAACTAATTAACAAACCATTCAAGCATCTGTCCGAAAATAGATAATTAAATAGTCAAATAAGTATCAAATTAAAATTTGACGAATAGCCCTAAGGATTTCAAAATCATTAGTCTCTCACAACAAACTTACAACATCCTACATTTGTTCTATGAATCACATGTTACTTGAAAAATATTTTCTTTTGAAAGCATGAGACTTTGAAGAGTCTCAGTATGCTTCACATAGATAACACAAATATACAACATGCTAAGCTTGCATAACATGTATCAATCACTGTATACAGAATTCAACATTTAATATGCAGATAAACAATTAAACAGTAAAGTTTATGCATTCATAATTCTCAAAATATGCACAAGCATGATATTACAAATTTAGGCATGCGCAACTGCAATATAACTCAAATCAAAATATTTAATCATATACATGAATCCACATAATCTTGAGCATATATAAAAGTAGAAAAAGTAAAGTGAGCATGTAATTTAAGTTTCACTTGATTACCAAAAAATTTATTGGATATGCGTAGGCCCTCTACAAAATAGATTAGACTATTCAGGTGTTTATTATGCTATGCATTTTAATTTTTTAAGTAACTGATTGAATTGTCTTCCTAGAATCGGAGTTAGGCCGTGAGACATAACGGCGTGCTCTGAGAGAATGTCTGGGGAATGACTTTGTGTAATACGATGATTATGACCACTCACTTTTGCAGAAGACCCAAGGATGTGATCACTTTAGAAAAAAGGCAGTCTTGCTCCTCCCCCCCTAAATTCTCTAGGTTGGGGTGTCGTTGAGGCATTGCCCCTCGCACCATAACAAGAAAAAAAGGCCCAGAGAGTTTCATACCACCTACCCTCTATAAGGTAGACCAAGGACCATTCTGGTTCAGTATACCTCTGTAAAATCCCAATTTAAAAAAAAAAAAAAAAAAAAACTGTTTGGACCCGGGTCGGGTCGGGTCCGGACCCGACCCGGGCCCCTTTTTATTGTTAGGGTTTTGCGTAACCCGACGCAGGGTCCCGAGCGCCGCACTCCCCCCCCCTTCTCCCCCTTCTCTTGCGGGAGGATTTGGGAAACCCACCAGGGGTTTCCCCTTCCGGTGCCCCCCTTCGCCTTTAAGAGAGAGGTCGGAGGGCGAGGGGAGTCTCGCCTCCCTCTCGCAGCCCTCTCGAGCTTCCTCCCCCGTGCCGGTCTCCTTCCCTGCTGCGCCTGCCGCCGACGCCGGGAACCACCCCCAGGTACGCCGTTCTTCTCTTCTCCTCCCTCTTTTCTTCCTCACCCCCCCTCCTTATCACCTCGCCGGGAGGCCGGCAGGCTCATAGCCGCTGCCGCAGGCCTCCCACTGCCTCCCTGTACCATCGGGGCCCCGATAGGTGGCTTACGCAGCCCCTGTCGTCCCCTTCTCTCGCTGGGGATCGTCGGGGTGTCGGCAGGGGACCTGAGGCCCCTGCGACCCCCCTCCCTGTCACCTCGCCGGGAGGCCGGCAGGTGGCTCACAGCCACTGCCGCGGCCTCCCACCGCCTCTCTGTGTCGCCATGGCTCCGACAGGTGGCCTACGCGGACCCTGTCGTCCCCGTCTCCCTCTGCGAATCGCCGGAGTGCCGGCAGGGGACCGGTGGCCCCTGCGGCACCCCTTTTTGCTGCCACTGCGTGCTGTCGGCAGGGGTTGGCCCCTGCCGACCTGTGCCTTCGGCAGGGGCTGGGCCCCCTGCCGTCTGGTGCTGTCGGAAGGGGTGGCCCTTGCCGACCTGTATTGTCGGCAGGGGCTCAGCCCCTGCCACTTCGTGCTGTCGGCAGGGGTTGGCCCCTGCCGACCTGTGCCTTCGGCAGGGGCTGGGCCCCCTGCCGTCTAGTGCTGTCGGCAGGGGTGGCCCTTGCCGACCTGTATTGTCGGCAGGGGCTCAGCCCCTGCCACTTCGTGCTGTCGGCAGGGGTTGGCCACTGCCGACCTGTGCCTTCGGCAGGGGCTGGGCCCCCTGCCGTCTGGTGCTGTCGGCAAGGCTGGCCCTTGCCGACCTGGGTTGTCGGCAGGGGGCTCAGCCCCTGCCACTTCGTGCTGTCGGCAGGGGTTGGCCCCTGCCGACCTGTGCCTTCGGCAGGGGCTGGGCCCCCTGCCGTCTGGTGCTGTCGGCAGGGGTGGCCCTTGCCGACCTGTATTGTCGGCAGGGGCTCAGCCCCTGCCACTTCGTGCTGTCGGCAGGGGTTGGCCCCTGCCGACCTGTGCCTTCGGCAGGGGCTGGGCCCCCTGCCGTCTGGTGCTGTCGGCAGGGCTGGCCCTTGCCGACCTGGGTTGTCGGCAGGGGGCTCAGCCCCTGCCACTTCGTGCTGACGGCAGGGGTTGGCCCCTGCCGACCTGTGCTTTCGGCAGGGGGCTGGCCCCCTGCCATCCTTTGCTGTCGGCAGGGGCTCAGCCCCTGCCACTGTGTGCCGTTGGCAGGGGCTCAGCCCCTGCCACTTGGTGGCTGTCGGCAGGGGTTGGCCCCTGCCGCTACGCTATGTTTAGGTAGGGGCTTGTTCCCCCGCCGCTTGTCTGTTTTCGGCCAGCAGGGGCACACCTCTGCTGCCTCTCTTTTTCCTATAGACAGGATTGTCCTTCTTTTGCTCCGCATTATTATTAACATAGCACTGTTGCAGACCTCGCATCGGACCCTCGCTCTGGCTCCGCGGCCCGAGCCTCGTATCATCTACACGCGTAGACGCACGCAGCTGCAAGACATACCGAGGTAGGGGAAAGTCGCACGAATAGTATGTATGAACAAAATAAAATAAGACTTCTGAGGTAGAATAGTTAATTTGCATACTTGTGTATCTGAAGAAATATTGACTGGTCAAAGTTTACTCTTTGTGATTCATTTGAAATTGCATAATGTAAATTCTTTTAGTAGACTCATCAAGTAGTTTAATTGGCATGCCTGTTTACGTGCAAGATTACTTAACTGATGATTGTCTATCTTGCATGATTACTCCTCTGGAACTGCATACTTAAGGTAGACTTTGTGCATAGATTCCGAATGCACTGCAATTGCTATTGTAATCGAACCTCAAGGCAAGTACGGTATGAATTTTATGTAAGATCATGGAGTGTATTGAAGTGTGAAATTTGCACTTTATTGTTTTGGATGTAATAATATCGGCCTCCGCGGGCCAAATGCTCAGAAAAGCAAAACATGTCATGTAGGAACCAAAGAAATCATAAAACCTTATCGTAGTTGTACCTCTAGGAAGGTATGATCGTACTTTTGGACAAGTACGTCCCATGTGGGTTACGATGGTAGGTTAAGGAGGTTGTAGCAACCTCGATGAGTGCAATTAGCACATTGCTGAGATCACATAAAAGATGACCATTTTCGCCTTCACAGGCAAGATGCTCGAGTGGGTCTAATGGACCAGAGCATATAGGATGGGGCGGCGGTTAAGAAACCCCCGTCGTACCCATCTGATCTTCACGGTTCATCAAGGGAGATGATGGATGGTACAAAGACTCCGATGAAGAGGTTGTTAACAACCACCCCACGAGCAAAAGACTCGGTTTTCCCCAGTCATCGGAGTTAGGGGAATTGGGATTACCATAAATTATCCTAGGTGGTAATTCCCAGGCACTTCTGCAGAAGTTGGATGCATCCTTGGGCCACGAATGCCTTTGGGGATTTACTCTCTTGGTCACTGACCGTCCTCTTAGGAGCAAACTCAGTCAGCCATCCGGGTTAATGAAAACACCTGACATAATAAACCCCCGGATTGGTCTCGGCTGTTTCTACGTTTCGCGTCTGTGCGTACCCACAGGCCAGTTAATATCAGAACTTAAATAATATATTCATGAATAGATATAGATGACTGAGACTCACACTGCTTCTCTTTGCACTTATTACATTTGTTAGAATAGACTACAATTGTTTTAATTGCTTAAATATCATAACTGCTTATCTCATGAATATCTTGTTTTATTTTCATTCTACTTATCTGTTCGTGCACCTACTAGTTTGTTATGAAACTGACCCATTTCATGGGCAGGTGAGGAGTAGGACTTCACTGGCGGCCGATGGCGTGGTGCAACGTGGATCAAGATTCATTTTCTTTCTGCTGGCGGCTTGGCTCTGGGACTTTTTGGAGTTTTTCTTAGATTTATTGAACTTTGGAATAAAAGACCCATTTTGTAATAAACTGCAGATTTTAATCGATTGCCTTATTTCTTAAATTCCTTTAAGATGTTGTACATGTGAATGATGGTTTTTCAGCTAACGTACCCAGGATTGTTGACTTGTGTCCCTTTCTAAATGTCTTCCGCTGTTGTTTTTAAATATTAAACTTTAAATCTTTGAAAGGTTTTTCGATAAGGTTTTCGAAATCACAAGTCGAAATTTTGGGGCGTTACAACTTGGTATCAAAGCCAGATCAGAAAGAAGTGAATCTTGACTATTGAGCATCCCATCGCGCTGTAAGTAAACCTTTGATATTTCATAGCATGTTTAGACTAAATGATATTTTTGTCTTATTCGTAGTACCGTTGGATATATGGATCCAGTTACTGGTTTTAATGGTATTCGCGGTAGGAGCACGCGTAGTGTACGTGGTCGTTCCGTAAGGGGGAGGGGCGGACGTGAGATGTTCGGGGCTGGTTACTGGACTAACCGCCCTCCTCTACCCATTTTTACGGATAAGCAAGGCTTCTCACTACCGATCGCCTACCAGATACCCTTGGCAGCAGCATGGGCTGAAGTGCATGCTCGAGAAGGTGGTTTCGTGCCTTCACACATTCGGGTGCACCATCAGACACCACAGGAGTCATCGGGAGATTTTGTTCCCCCTGAGTTAGCAGAGGAGTGTGGTTTCTGCGGAGAAACAGGCCACACCATGGATGCTTGCTTCCACAAGGCTGAGCATGACGACAAGATCGCAATTTCGACTGCCGGCGAGCAACCGCCACCTCCGGCAGACCCAGTGGGCGGTGTATCACCCACATATACACCTGCGACAGATTCTTCAGATTATAGCCTTGGCTCACCGGAATATACTCCGGCGACGCCCCTTTACGGGCAGGAGCCCTCCTACGATGAGCCACTTCCCTTCACCCCTAAGCGCAGATTCAGGCGCACAGGCAATAGAAGGGAATATCTTAGGAAGTACTCTAGTCGTCCCTAAGGGGAGGTAGCACGCACCCAGTTTTGTTGGAGTCTGTGAACTCATTTATAACTGCGGAATATAACTTTTGCTTATATACCAGCACAGCTGGATTCTAAATATTTGACTCTCGGAATAAAGATTTATGTTATTGCCTTTGTTTCTATACTTATGCCTACTGGTATGTCTTCAGTATTTTTGATTTTTATCTTGGTTGCTTTTAAGGATGGCGGGAAACTCAAGCCACAGCATGGCCGATGAGTTGCGTGAACAGAGGGGATTCATGATGGATACCCTCAACTCCTTAGCTGAGGCGATTCGTAACCAGGGTCGTCCCCATCAGGATCCGGGTTCCCTTGCTGGGAATGCACCAACCGCCACATATGAGAAATTTCTGAAGCTAGACCCTCCTACTTTCTCGGGCAAGGTTGATCCTGACTTGGCGGAGAGTTGGGTTAAAGAGGTGGAACGGGTGTTCCAAGTGTTGTCCGTTCCTGATGATAAGAAGACGATGTTCGGGTCCTTTCGTTTGAAGGACGACGCTCGAGAATGGTGGGACACTACGCGGGAGGTGCAGTTTCCGGGTGCTGAGGTGATTCCGTGGGAGGCCTTCCGAAGGGTTTTCCTCGGAAACTATTTCCCTCCTCATGCGAGGGAAAAGAAGAAGGTGGAATTTCTGGAGCTGTGCCAGGGCAGCTTAAGTTTGAACGATTATATCGCCAAATTTCAACGGTTGGAGCGCTATTGTCCTCACCTATTCGAGGATGATCATGAGCGGGCCGGGAAGTTTATTCGCGGACTAAAGGAAGGACTCAGGCATAGGGTTCTCACCAGCATGCCCGCGACTTTTTCTGCGGCAGTAGCAGCAGCCACCCTACTGAACGAGGATTGGGACCGTTCAAAAAGTGTGCAAGCCAAGAAGTCAACCGCGTCAGGTGGTGAGCAGAAGAAGACATTTTCCGGCGGCCCAGGGCAACGACCACCTTTTCCAGAGAAGACTGAAGCAGGGAAGAAACAGTTTCCTCCAGCAAAACGCCAGCGACAACAGGGCCCTCCACCACCCAGGCAACCGTCGAGTGATAACTGCCCCAGGTGCAAGAGGCCTCATGTGGGACAATCTTGTCCGCGGGACACTGGCGGATGCCTGTACTGTGGCAAGATGGGCCATTTCATACGCGACTGCCGGAAGAAAGCAGCAGATGACCTCAAGCGAACCGGCAACGTATCTCAGCCTCCTCGACCACCTCATCAGCAACAACAGCGAGCACAACCAAGCAGTGGCAGAGAGCCGGGTCGAGTTTATGCAGCCACGGTCGATCAATTGACCAAAGGGGATATCGTTCAAGGTACCATTCTTGTTGCTGATCAAGCAGCTTTTGCACTCTTTGATTGTGGTGCCACACATTCGTTTGTTTCTGAAAAATTCGTAAAAAAATTGCATATAACGGTAAAATGCTTGATAATGCATTAGACGTGTATAACCCCGTTGGGAAGAACACGGTTTGCACCACTTTCATACCTGAATTGGACGTAGTTGTGGCAGAGCGGCACTTGCCTGCTTGTGCTATCCTGCTGGAGATGACTGAATTTGACGTCATCCTAGGCATGGATTGGTTGCACAAGTATCATGCCAAGATCTTTTGCCGTGATGGCAAGATCATTTTATCACCTCCAGGCTCTTCGAGAGTAGAATTCAGAATTCCCAGACCTGTTCGAGCAAGCCGGATGATCTCGGCACTTAAGGCACAGAACTTCTTGCGGAAGGGATGCACTGCCTTTTTGGTTAGTGTTATCCAGTCAGATCCAATGCTCATTCCCATCAGTGAGCTTGATATTGTTCGCGATTACCCCGACGTTTTTCCTAAAGAGCTGTCGGGACTTCCACCGTCTCGTGAGGTAGAATTCAGTATTGAATTGCTACCAGGTACGACACCAATCTCCAAAGCACCCTACAGAATGGCGCCAGCTGAGCTTGAGGAGCTCAAGAAGCAGTTGTAGGAGTTGTTGGATCAAGGATTCATTCGCCCCAGCGTTTCTCCTTGGGGAGCTCCTGTGCTCTTCGTGAAGAAGAAGGACGGGACTTTGCGATTGTGCATCGACTATCGAATGCTCAACCAGGCCACAATAAAAAACAAGTACCCATTGCCGCGTATCGAAGACTTGTTCGATCAGTTGCAGAAGGCCAAGGTTTTTTCGAAAATCGATCTTAGGTCCGGATACCATCAACTCAGAATTAGGAATGAGGATATTCCTAAGACGGCCTTTCGGACGAGATACGGACATTACGAGTTCACAGTCATGCCGTTCGGACTGACCAATGCCCCCGCAGCTTTCATGGACTTGATGAATAGGGTGTTCAAGCCATTTTTGGACACCTTCGTGATAGTGTTCATCGACGACATCTTGGTGTACTCAGAAAGTCGAGAGCAACATCGAGAGCACCTAACAGTTGTGTTGGAGACCTTGCGAAAGGAACGTTTGTATGCCAAGTTCTCTAAATGTGAATTCTGGCTCGAGGAAGTCATATTTTTGGGACACGTTATTTCTAAGGAAGGAGTGTCCGTGGACCCTGCAAAGGTGGAGGCTGTACTTGGTTGGCAGCAACCAAAGAACGCGCGTGATATCAGGAGTTTCCTTGGACTAGCGGGTTACTACAGAAGATTCATTCAGGATTTTTCTAAAATTGCGTTACCCCTGACAAAGTTACTGAAGAAAGAGACTAAATTCTTATGGGACGAGAAGTGCGAGGCGAGTTTTCAGTTGTTGAAGGAACGACTTACCAGTGCTCCTATTTTGACCTTACCTTCTGGTAAGGGCGGGTTCGTGATTTATACCGATGCCTCTGGGTCAGGCCTAGGGGCCGTGCTGATGCAGAATGGTATGAATTTTATGTAAGATCATGGAGTGTATTGAAGTGTGAAATTTGCACTTTATTGTTTTGGATGTAATAATATCGGCCTCCGCGGGCCAAATGCTCAGAAAAGCAAAACATGTCATGTAGGAACCAAAGAAATCATAAAACCTTATCGTAGTTGTACCTCTAGGAAGGTATGATCGTACTTTTGGACAAGTACGTCCCATGTGGGTTACGATGGTAGGTTAAGGAGGTTGTAGCAACCTCGATGAGTGCAATTAGCACATTGCTGAGATCACATAAAAGATGACCATTTTTGCCTTCACAGGCAAGATGCTCGAGTGGGTCTAATGGACCAGAGCATATAGGATGGGGCGGCGGTTAAGAAACCCCCGTCGTACCCATCTGATCTTCACGGTTCATCAAGGGAGAGGATGGATGGTACAAAGACTCCGATGAACAGGTTGTTAACAACCACCCCACGAGCAAAAGACTCGGTTTTCCCCAGTCATCGGAGTTAGGGGAATTGGGATTACCATAAATTATCCTAGGTGGTAATTCCCAGGCACTTCTGCAGAAGTTGGATGCATCCTTGGGCCACGAATGCCTTTGGGGATTTACTCTCTTGGTCACTGACCGTCCCCTTAGGAGCAAACTCAGTCAGCCATCCGGGTTAATGAAAACACCTGACATAATAAACCCCCGGATTGGTCTCGGCTGTTTCTACGTTTCGCGTCTGTGCGTACCCACAGGCCAGTTAATATCAGAACTTAAATAATATATTCATGAATAGATATAGATGACTGAGACTCACACTGCTTCTCTTTGCACTTATTACATTTGTTAGAATAGACTACAATTGTTTTAATTGCTTAAATATCATAACTGCTTATCTCATGAATATCTTGTTTTATTTTCATTCTACTTATCTGTTCGTGCACCTACTAGTTTGTTATGAAACTGACCCATTTCATGGGCAGGTGAGGAGTAGGACTTCACTGACGGCCGATGGCGTGGTGCAACGTGGATCAAGATTCATTTTCTTTCTGCTGGCGGCTTGGCTCTGGGACTTTTTGGAGTTTTTCTTAGATTTATTGAACTTTGGAATAAAAGACCCATTTTGTAATAAACTGCAGATTTTAATCGATTGCCTTATTTCTTAAATTCCTTTAAGATGTTGTACATGTGAATGATGGTTTTTCAGCTAACGTACCCAGGATTGTTGACTTGTGTCCCTTTCTAAATGTCTTCCGCTGTTGTTTTTAAATATTAAACTTTAAATCTTTGAAAGGTTTTTCGATAAGGTTTTCGAAATCACAAGTCGAAATTTTGGGGCGTTACAACCTCGGTAAAAGCATACGCAGAATCCTGCTCAAGGTTATCTTATTAATTAGGCCATGGGTAAATGCATCTATCATTTAGGCTAGTGCATTGTTATCTCACTATTTCCTCTTTTAGAATCTTAAATCAGCATTTTATTAAGCATCAAAACGCCCAAGCAACACTATGGGATTTTTATCACCCTACATGCATTTAACAAATATTGCATCTCAAAGCATTACATGCATTCTCATAAATAATGAATCATGTAAAAATGCAATTCAATAATTTGTTCATGTAATATCATATAATTTCAATAAATAGAATTCAACATGCATGATTATCACAAATATAAATAATTCTACAAACCATAATTTTAAATCATTGTCAAGTTATTTAAGTCCCGTGGCTAGAGTAACCCAAAACCATACAACCTAAACATGTTTTGCCAAATCACAATGCAAACAAAGATGTCCATATTCGTATTCCACATTCTTTGCAAATAAGATAATGATCATGCTCAATTATCATGAAAATAAATACAGTTAAGCTATCATGAATGGATTAAATCATGAATATCAAATACAATTTGTGTAAGTTTGAAACAAGACATCCTTACACCAAAACTATAACTTATTGATTTTGATCTAACTCATGTTTATCTCTATCATAAATAATTATATTAGATCTTATATAATTCAAAATTAAATTTGTTAAAATTTTGAATAAAATATCAAAATATAATTAGAGTTACAAAACTGACTTTCTCGATAGAAGCTCTCATAAACCCTTATCGAGTAAATTGACATGACTCTGATTAATGTATTGATTTTTCAGTACTTTAAATCATATCTGTAATACCAAAATTTTTTAATGATTCATAAATTCTGAAGAAAATTCAAGTTTTGATTTTGATATATTCTGGATATGAATTATAATTTTAAAACCCTAAATTTTTATGGTAAGTATTGATCAAAATGAAGATTTGAATTTATAATTGAAATTCTAATAAAATTTTGTGGAGACTTGTTTAAAAACCGAAATTCAGGGACATTTTCATCATTAATCAAATTGTCAAGGGAAGCTTGGTAATTTGCCAATTCAGTGGCATTTTTTGGTAAAATCCCCAACTATATAGGGTCAAAATAGTACTTTTTTTGGAGACATTTTTAAGGAATTAATAAATGTCAGGGACAAAATGATAATTTGCCACCCCAGTGGCAGACCCAACAATTTTATGAACTACAGAAGGGCAATAAAGTTACTTTCAAATTCCCATATGGCATTTCTAAAAGATGTGAATTGAATTAGGGTAGAACCGGTATAAAAAAATAGAAATAAAATAAAATATAATATTTTATATTATTTTGTTCCATAAACCATGGTTTTGGAAAAACACTGGCCCAAAACCATGAGCTGACACGTGTCACCTCACAGTGAGGAGGTGACACCCAACCCTCTTCTCTCTCTCACAAATGTTAGAAATAAATAATAAAATAAAAAATTTGTTGTCTTTAAAATATATATTTTTTATTAAACTCAAGTGATAAATGTCACTTGAGTGGGACCCACAGGAGGCGGCACCTCCTCTCACCCCTATAAATACCCCCTTTCTCTCTCTATCCAAGTTCTGAAGACTTCTTCTCTCTCTCTCCTACTTTCTCTTTCTAGGTTTGAATTTCTCTCACTAGTTTTAAGCCCAAACCTCTGTTGAATCTCAATTTTTTTCTAAGAAACCCCCTCTAGCCTCTTCCCTCTCTCCTTAGGCGAGATCCATTCCTTCATAAGAGTTTCGACGGGCTAGATCCAGCCCCGAGAGTGTTGCATGCAGAAGTTCTGCTAAATTTACCAGAAAAAATAGATTTGGATCGCGGAAACATTGCCCAATTTTTCTATATCAGGTCAGTACTCCAATTCTTCTTCTGAATTCAAATTCATAATTATATGACCACTTATTCTCCCTCTGAATCCTAGAACTTCTCTTTCTAGATTTAAATTTTGGTAATTTTGCCAAAATTTAATCCAACCCTGCCTCTACCCAAGGGAAGTTCTGTTAAAAATTTTCTAAATATTTTTAAGTATTCCAAAGTACTATAGCAGTATTTCTGGGAAAAATTTTCTAAAAGATTTTTAAAAATAGACTTTTTTATAGCAAAAGTTTTGGCAAAATTATTTTAAATAATTTTTAAAAGGTAGAATTAGTATAATAGTAATTCTGGCCAATTTTTCTAAATGATTTCTGAAAATTTTAATTAGAATTCTAGCAAAAGTTTTCCAGATATTTCAGAAATTTAAAGTTTATTTAGTGGAAATTATATCAAAATTTTTATAGTTATTTTAGAAAAAAAATGATTTTTATAAATAAATTTCTGACAAAAAATTAAAAATCCTTTTTAAATACTTGAGTCAAATTTTTTGAAAAACCTTTATAAAAATATTTGTAATGCAAAGTCATGTTCAAATTTGTACAACTTGAATTCAAGTTCGAACCCTTTTTCGAACATTTTAGTTATCATAGAGGAAACTCTATAAAAAATTTTATAAAACATTTTAAGATCATTTCTAAATAATTTTTAGATTTTCAGAAATTCTTTAAAGAGATATTTCTTTAAATTTATAGGGCAAATATTGCTTAAAATTTAATATAAAAACATTATCTAATATAATGAATTTTATCAGATTAAATCAAAGCACGAGCACTTTATCCTATTCTTCCTCATTCAATAAAAAATCAAGGTAAGTTATTCTATCAAAATCTTATAATTTTTATATTAGACATGTTTTTGATGCATGCATTATTATTTAAATATGACTTATAATCAAATGCATATTTTAATATCTGCATAAATTAAATGATTATTTTGAATGACAAGATTTCAAATCTTATGATTTTGAAACAAATTCTAATAAATACTATGGTCAAGACTTTGGTGATTTTTTATTTTAATAAAAAAAAGAATTTTATGTAGCATGTTGATTTTTAAAAGATTTTATTATGCAGATTTCTAAATCAAAAAGGTGCAATAAGGCACCCATTTGCTTCATGAGTCATGTCTGCACACAAACTTAATTTTCGCCTTCACAGGTGTGTGCTTGTTTTTATATAGTAAATTCTGGATGGGCTGGGTACATATGACCATAGTATTTATTTAAAAAAAATGATTTGGCTATTGAGCCTAATTTTGAAAATATTAAAGGTCCTATAAAAGGATCCTTCGGGCCCATTCAGGTTTAGCCTACCCCAGAAGGGGTAGTGGTACAAGCAGGAGTGACATTGTTATAATGATGATATTTGGGAGTGATAGATTCCCTTGAGCCTCCTGTCACTCGGGTTGAGGAGGTCGAGGCTAACGAATATGAGGCTGCCACAGTTAGTGGACACATCTGATTCTCCTGTTTACTCATCATTTGCAAGAATCTTCTCGGTTATTGACCGCTTGCTTGGGAGCCTGTTCTATCTAGTATCCGGATAATTCACATTAAAATAATATACCTCCAGAATGCTTAGTCTGGAAATTTAAAGGTCCTTCACCGTACCAGGAGGATGTTATAATATCGAAACAAAGACCTTTTCCTTCATAGAATTTGATATGAAAATATGTCGTGTTAATATCGCACGTAATCATGTTTTGAATTGTTTTAAGTTGCCATGTTTTAAATTATTTTAAATTGTCATGTTTTTAAATTATTTTAAATTGCATAATTGTTCTTGGATATATGTATTTTGATTTTAAATTACTGAAATCATGCCTAATATTTGAATTGTATGATTTTAGTTAATAGCTTACGTGGTTGCCATAAGTCTGACCCCATTTTATGAGGATTACAGGTTTAGATATGAAGTAGGCAATATTACAGTAAATGTTGGACATGAGCGATATCGAAGAATCCAGATTCCCAAGATCTTGAGATTAATTTAGGATTTATTTTAAGTTTAATCCTAAATATTTTAATTTATGAACCTTATGAAAAGACTATGTATATAATGTTGGTGTAAATTTATTGTTGCTCTTATTATGGTTTACAAAATGTGACGTGCCTGAGGTTTGAAACTGGAAGTCAAAAACCATTTCCGCTGTTTATTTGAAAAGAAAAGAAAATTTTAAATTTTTTAAAGGTTTTAAAACCTCAGGGCGTTACAATATCAACCTGAGTAAAATATCCATGATAATAGATTGAATCAAGGAGTTTATTACAACTTACCCATAACAAAAAACACACAAGTCGATTTTCCCGGTCCAAGCCCCCATAAGCTTGAATCAGAAGGCTTATATATTTTTAATTATGTTCAGTTGTAGCCATGCTTACTCAAGATAAGTACACATAATTTAATTCAGTTCATGTTGTACATAACTTTAAAAAATCAAATCCAACAACAAATATAATTATCAGAATTGAATTTCAAGAAAGAGCCCAAAACCCTAAGTTGATTTCTAAGAAATCAAGGTTTTGATTCTCTTAAATACAACCCAATAAATTTTCATTAAGTCAAGCAGGATTTCAGTTATTTAACAAGCTAAACATGCTTAACATAATTATATAAATGAAAATACTCTTCTTTGGATTCAACTGAAACAATTAATTTGTATCACAGTCAAGCTTTCACAATATCTTTCAACTACAACTTGCACAGTTTTGAATTTGGTTCTTTCTCAGTGTTTGGTTGTTTGTTTATGATTCAATAAGGTGTCTTAACATTGATAATATGCGAAACATAATAGAAAAATAGTAAAACAATAAGATAACCCATTTTACTATCTAATCACAAGTACTATCACAAGTACTATCTAAACATGGTACTATCTAATCACAAGTACAAGTCGTTAGGAAAATTTGGATCCCTGATAACCCATTTTTATAAAGTCTACCAAAACTTGTAGATCACATATAAAATCATCATATTTTTACTGTGTCTGCCTTAACTGATCAAGGATACAACCCAACAAACCGATCTTAAAAATAATGAGTAAAATAAAAATATTCTACTGAACCCTGTTCTGACATAGTTTCAATCAAGAATTTGTAAGCTACATAATTTTTTATTAGATGGATGATATTCTTGCAATTTATAGAAAACATTTTTGACAAAACTCTTTTTACAGTCTTTTATTATATGTTGGACTTCACCCAAATTTTTTATAAAATATTGAGAGTGATTTTGTTTGGGCTTTCATACCTTTTAAAAATGATAGAGTGAAACAGTCTGGTAACCAGAACCTGAAACTGGAGCTCTATTAGGATAAACATTTTTTCCTCAATATGAATCCAAAACAGGTAAAACAACATTCTAAAATTAAGCCCAAGATGTATAGATTAACCAATATTTTTATTTAGATTTTTTGGACTGATATTCTGAGAGATACAGGGTTCAAATCCCACTGGGCAATCACACAATTTAACTATAGAAAAAACAAAATTTGAGACATTCAAACGCAGTATTAGGAAATTCAATTCCCAAGTTGGTACACATGATTAACCACTTAAGCCTTCCATTGGCGATAGGGATGGCAGTGGACCCAGGAAAAATGGGGCTCCACCCCGCCTCGCCCCATTTGGATCAGGGATGGAGGACATCAAACGGGGATGTAGGCAAGGATGAAAGCTAAAATCAAAACCCGTGTGGGGATGGACTTACGCTTTCTCCCGCCCCACCCCGATCCCTGTTAGTAAAATAACTAAAATGCCTTTAGGGATGACAGTGGCCTAGGGAGAAACGGGCACCCACCCTGCCTCGCCCCATTTGGACTGAGGATGGAGGACATGAATCGGGGGGGAGCGGTGATGGAGGTTAAAATTAAAACCTCCATCACTGCCATCCCTAATTGGTGTTGGCCTACCAACAATGACTCAAGCAAACTTGGGTGAACCTTGGCCCAGTTAAGAGTCGCTTGAGTTATTAACTTGCATGTTTTGGCTCGGAGTACAAAAATCCGATACGTTAACGAATTACGAATCGCTTCTCATTGATTAGCTGGCTATGCTATAGTATATAATAAATAAGCAATAATTAGTTATAAAAAACGTGAGTTGGAGCGTTAAACAAAAGATAAAGGAGGGTGACGTGGGCATCGTGCAAGTGGGGTCCATGGAACAATTAGGATACTTAGGGGCCTAGGATCGTGCCACGTGTACGGTGATGAGGATCTCCTCCATGTACCGTCTGCTCTATATAATGCAAGTCTATTGGTGCACGAAAGCAGGAATTCAAGGAGACTTTCGAGCCTGTGGGTGTGAGAGAGAGAGTCGAGAAAAATCTAGAGAGAGAAAATGTCTTGCTGTGGAGGAAACTGTGGTTGTGGCTCTGGCTGCAGCTGCGGCAACGGCTGTGGAGGGTACTACTTTCTCTTCTAATGCCATATATACTTGTTTCTTTCTTTTCTCTTTTGAGATTTTCAGTTGTTCTATGAGGAAGAAAGATTCTACATTTTTATGTGGTTTTGAATTTTTGTTAGTGTTTGATCGTTATATAATACACCAAAAAGGAATTTAGATGTACGAGTTATGCATTCCATTTGTCTTGTTTTCTATGCCTTTAGTTTTCACTTGGTCTTCTCCCCCTTTTTTACTAATTTTCATGTGGATGTATAAAGTTTTGGTTATGAGGATTTTTGTCATGAGAGACCCACACAAAGGTTTCGGTTCAATGATATATATGCTTCATGAAAATTTCAACTTTATTTCATGGGTATTTTCAAATGGATTAGTTTTTTAAACAGATAAATTAAATAGAAAAAGGGTTCATCTTGGTTTTGATTTTCTTTGTTTGTTCATTAGAATTTCTTGTTTTTTTTTTCTGAAGATTCAATTACATATTTTTTGGACCGGCAAGATTTAATTACTTAATTATTGAAGAAATAACATTTGTTGGTTGCAGGTGCAAGATGTTCCCCGATGTCACTTTTTCTGGCGAAAAAAACGTTGAGGTCGGGATTGTTGGGGTTGCCCCTCATACCAAGTATGTGTTTTCTCTTCTTCTTTTTTCCCTTTCCCACTCTTGTTCTTTGAAAGTATGCTTTATGCTGTTATTTGGTGTCTTATTTGGTTGGACTTATGACAATTTATTGGTGTATTATACTTGTGGGTGCAGGCACTTTGAAGGCCTGAACATGAGTGGAGGATATGAGAATGATGGATGCAAGTGTGGAAGCAGCTGCAACTGTGACTCATGCTCTTGCAAGTGACATCTTATATTGATAAAAGGGACTGAATGCATGTCTATGGTGTGTCAGAAAATGAAGTATAGTTATGTATCTTTGAAGAAAATAATTGGTCATGGATGGCCCTCTCTTGTTCACCATGGTCAAATCGGTGTGCTTCTCTTCTGATCTTTATCCCAGTAACTGTATGCCTGGAATGTTTCATGTAATTGAAACAAAAAAAAAGATATAATATAAAAATATATATTTTCTTTTCCAAATCTCTGCCTCATATGGATTTGGTATTTATACGAAATCAAATCAGAAACTTATAGGAAATAAGGTATTAGTTTGACACACTAAAGAGCAAAATCTCAACAAGATTACAAGCCTGGTCAGAAGCAATGAGATTCTTTTACACCAGAGATTTAACAGGAGCTCTGCTCACTTTGCGGCCTTAGAATCAATCATGCACTATTTTAATCAGATAATCATGCATAATTTTTTTTTGGCCAAGCCAAGACAAGACACCCACATCATCTATTGTACATTGGCAATCCTCTGCTTTATATATAAATATATATAATTACATGGAGAAACCGCCCTCGAGATCAGAGACCTGGCTTTGCCTGCTGTCCAGAGAGTGCTTGCACAAGGAAAGCCTCTGATTGCTTACTGAATAGTACACCCAACTTCAACTTTGGGCCAAGAAACAACCTCCATAGGTTTCGAACTTAAGACATCCGGTCCACTTGGTAACATTCTTAAGTTGCCCTCGCCAAAGGGATTGTGGTCTATGACCCTAGTCAGGTGGTGAGCCTCACACTATGAGCCCACTGAGCAGACATGGTGGGAGTTGCCAATAATGGCTGGCCATGTCTTTATGCGCATCCTACATATGAAAGGAAAACTATTCATATTTATTACTTTATTATTTACTTTGGAAGGAATTTAAACAAAAGATTGAATATGGGAATGATACGTTACAAAATCAAATTTAGCTCAAGATATATGTCCGTTATAAACTTTAATGCCAATTTTTAACCAAAAGATTTAAAAAATGTGTATAAAGTTAAAAGCAAACCTAGCTAGGGGAGCTCATGACCATAGTCATAAATATTAGAAACGGTAAAAAAAAAAAACTTTAAATTGAATGCGCTGTTTGAAAGGTCTTACATTAAAAAAGATGGCTGAAAAAAACCACATAAATAACCAGTTGCATAAAAAATAACATACAACACATACGGGTTTAATTTGGTTTCAATTTTATAGAAACACGGTAAAAAAAACAAGGGTTATATATATGAGATTTTTTTTTTTTGAAAAACAAGCTAGGTATAGGCTCTAAGAGATTCAAATTCAATAATTGAAAAATGACCGTACTATATGACAAAAATGAATTATTTCTCAAAAAAACTCCACTATTTGTGAAAATATGCTCGAAGACCAAAACTACAAATGTTGGGTATCAAAATAACTATTTTAACCTTTGCATGTGGGGACCTCTTGAGGATATGCAATTTTTCTTTATGATAGACTTTATTATTGATTTTTGACCTAAAAATTGAAAGATTCAAGGGGAATACAAAAAACAAAAAATAAACTAGATAGAAATTCCTTTTCAACGATATCTAATTCGCTGGAAAATGATGAACGAGTGATGAGATACATCCTCAACAACATTCTAAAGTAACATGAACAAGTTTGGTGAACCAAACCCAGTTATTCTATGTTATTTTCTAATAACCTACATCGAAAATCTAAAAAATAATAAAAAATAACAGACAGATCAATGCTTTAGCTTTCCAATGCCACCAAGCTGGGCGCGAAGGTGTCTTTATCACGTTCTCCTCGAGCTCACCCAAATGTACTCCTTCAAAAAGCTCTAGGCTTTACGAATTGCAATTAGCTGGCAATCATATAATACATAATAAATAAGCAATAATTAGTTATAAAAAGTGTGAGTTGGCTCGTTAAACAAAAGGTTTTTTTTTTTTTCCTTTCCCACTCTTGTTCTTTGAATGAGTGCTTTACGCTGTTACCTGTTGTCTTATTTTGTTGGACTAATTACGACAATTTATTGGTGTATTATACTTGTGGGTGCAGGCACTTTGAAGGCCTGAAGATGAGTGGAGGATATGAGAATGATGAATGCAAGTGTGAAAGCAGCTGCAACTGTACTGACTCATGCTCTTGCGACATATCTTATATTGATAAAAGGGACTGAATGCATATGTCTATGGTGTGTCTGCAAATGACGCATAGTTACGTGTCTTTGAAGAAAATAATTGGCCATGGAGGGCCCTCTTGTTCACCATGGTCAAATCGGTGTGCTAATCTTCTGATCTTTATCCAAGTAACTGTAAGCCTGGATTGTTTCATTTAATTGAAACAAAAAAAAGAAAGATATAATATAGATAAAAGTAATTTTCTTTCACAAATCTCTGCCTCATATGGATTTGGTAGTTATATGAAATCAAATCAGAAACTTATTGGAAATAAGGTATTGGTTTCACACACTAAAGAGCAAAATCTTAAAAAAAGAAAAGCACAGATCAATGAGATACATGCCTGGACAAAAGCAATGGGATTCTTTTACACCAGAGATTTTAATAGGAGCTCTGATCACTTTGCGGCCTTAGAATCAATCGTGCACTACTTTTAAGACAGATAATCATGCAGACTTATTTTTTTGGCTAGGCCAGACATGGTGGGAGTTGCCAATAATGGCTGGCCTTGTCTTTATGCGCAACCTACGTATGAAGACAAGGAAAATTATTCATATTTATTACTTTATTATTTACTTGGGAAGGAATTTAAACAAAAGATTGAATATGGGAATAATAGGTTACAAAATCAAATTTCGCGGGGGGCGGGGTTCCTGACCATAGCTATAAATATCAGAAACGGCAAAAAAAAACTTTAAATTAAATACGTTGTTTGAAAGGTCTTATATTAAAAAAGATGGCTGAAAAAAACCACATAAAAAACTAGTTGCATAAAAAATAGCAAACAATACATACGGGTTTAATTTGGTTTCAATTTTATAGAAACAGGGTAAAAAAACAAGGGTATATATATGAGATCTTTTTTTTTTTAAATGTTAGGTAATAAGCGTGTATGCTTAGATGGATGTGTGAAAATACAATAAAAGATAAGATTCGAAACGAGGAGATATGTAAGAAGGTAAGCATTGCATCCATCGAAAATAAGATGAGAGAGAATCGTTTATGATGGTTTGGACATATTCGGCAAAGGCCTAATGATGTTCCAGTTAGAAAGATGAAGAAATGGAAAAATATATTAGTTAAAAGAGGTCGGGGTAGGCCTAAGAGGACTTGGATGGAGATGATAGAAAATGATATGAATGCTTTGAACCTCACCGAGGACATGGCATTGGATAGAAATGATTGGAGGAGAAGGATTCATGTGGCAGACCCAGAATGATTTTCTTTTTTGGTTCATATCGTCGACCCCAATTGTTTTGGGATGCAGGCGTAGTTGTAGTTGTAGTTGTAGTTGTTGTAAGCTAGGTAATAAGCACTATGAGATTCAAATTCAATAATAGGAAAATGACCTTATACTATACCACAAAAATGATGTGTTTCTTAAAAAAAACTCACTATTTGCTAAAATCTGCCTAATGACCAAAATCGCAAACGTTGGGCATCAAAATAATTATTTTAACATTCGCATGTATGGTCTTCCTGAGAATATGCAAAATTTCTTTGAGAGACTTTATTATTGATTTTTTACTCAAAAATTAAAGGATTATGAAGAAACACAAAAAAGAACAAAAGAACTAGATATATATTTTTTTAACATCTGAATCGCTAAAAAATGATGAACGAGTGATGAGATACATTCTCAACAATGTTCCAAAAAAAGAAGATGAGCAGGCGTAGTTATTCTATGCTATTTTTCAGTTACCTGTTCCGAAAAACCAAAAAAATAATAAAAATAAAAAGGGCAGACAAATTGATGCTTTAGCTTTCCAACGTCACCAAGATCACCTTGATCTAATGAGCGATTTAGAAACAATGTCCTCTGAAATATAGAATTTTCGACTATATCACACCCACTAAGTAAAAGGTAGATTCATATATTTTTTTTTTGCGAATTTCACGAAGTTCACATTAAATATAAACAAAAAAGAATCAATATTTATAAAGATAAGGAGGTCCTCATATATTTTATGCATGGATAAGGATGTACATATATATTTTATAAGTGGATGAGGAGGTGCACATATGGATGATGAAGTTCACATATATTTTATGAGGAAGATTACATGAAATTCACATAAAATATGTGGACTTTTTCATATTCACATAAAATATATGCAGACCTCCTCTTTCATGCATAAAATATATGTAAACCTCCTCACCCACGCATAAAATATATGCAAATTTTCTCATCCTTGCAAATATTAGTTGTTTTTTGCTTATATTTTATATGGACTTTGTAAAGTTTGCAAAACAAATCATGCGAATCTACCTTTTAGTTAGAGAGTGCGATGCAGTCGAAAAGTCTATATTTCAATGGATGTTGTTTCTAAATTGCTTATCAAATCAAAGCGATCTTGGTGGCATTGGAAAGCTAAGGCATTGATTTGTTTAGCTTTTTTATTATTTTATTAGATTTCTATCGCAGGTGGCCAAAAAATAATATAAAATAACTGAGCTTGGCACAATCATGCTTGTTCATCTTTTTTTTTTGGAATGTTGTCGAAGAGTATCTCAACACTCTTTCATTATTTTTCAATGATTTAGATGTCGTTAGAAATGTATTATGTCTAGTTTCTTTGTTCTTTTCTATTTTTTTTATAATCCTTCATTTTTTATCGAAATGTTCTCTAGAAGATAGATTATTCAGTTGTTTCTGTTTGAAAAGCATGATTCTATTTTGGTTTAAAAAATCAGAAGCAGGAACCATAGAAGGGTTTTCGGTTCTGACTCAAAACAGGAAAGTTTCAGGCCCGTGTCTTAGCTTTCCAACAACTGTAAAAATACAAGTTTTTGATGTTTAATCAAAGAGATAAATCCAAAAATAAATGTTGTTCTATAGAAAATAGTCACATATTTGAGAGAAAAATCATATATATTTAAGAAGCCTGCATGTGCGAAAGGTAAAACGGACTTTTGAAAATCGGATATTTTGCAATTTTAGACATGGAAAGAATAGTGCAAATTGTGGGGTTTTTTGAGAAACAGGTTATTTTTGTCGTACAATACAATCATTTTTCATTCCATAATCATTGTGATCCAAACCCAATACTCAAACCAACTGGATCCATCATTGAGTTTTTATGACAACTATTTTATTGTATATAAATTTTCATGTTCTAAATGTTTCTCTTTGAAGAATGTTTTTTTTTTGTCGATCATTTGAGAAAGATAGAGTTTCGGTGGTGGTTTTTTATTTTCAAAGTTTTATTGAAAAAGACGTGTTCTAGTTTTGCTAATTATGCTTGTGATGTCAGATCTTAAGGCTTTGGCATATATAGTGGGATGGGGCCTAAGCCATTTGACGAGTAGTCTAGGTTCAAATCTGAAGGGAGTCACTTTCTTGTGTAAGCCAAAGCTGAGCGACTCCTTTGGGTCGAGGAGTAAGCCCTCGAAGTATTATGTTGACAAGACAACGACAGTAAATACAGCAGGCTCAGCCACTAGTGCGACTAGGTCTCTGAGCTTGAGCGGTTTCTCCAGTTAAAAATAAAAAAAGAATTACGCTAGCGATGTCCCAAGTTGAAGTAAGGCCAAAGCAAGTTGTAGTTCATGGGCCAGCAGAATATCGAGTTTTACACCAACAGACACCAAACAAGGCACAGCTCAGCCTATTGTATCTTTTAAGGGATGTTTGACTGCTTGTCTAAGCTTGGGTAGAACACACTATCCAGCATAACCAGGACAATATTCTTGCCCACGACAAACTATCCCGACACCCTCCAAATATTTTACTTAATTTATTTTTGGAATACTCTCACCTAAAGGTGGCAAAATCTGATACGACCCGCCAACCCGACTCCTAGTCGGGTTCGGGTTGGGCAAAAATGAACTCGTTTAATAAATGGGTTGACCCGCCTAACCTGTTTATTAAAACGGGTCGGGTTCGTGTTAGGGGTATGCCAACCCGGCTGACCCGTTTAATAAACGGGTTAGGCGGGCGGGTCAACCCGCCAACCCGTCCGCCAACCTGACCCGCTAACCTGCCAACCCGTTTACCCGACCCAACTAGTTTATTAAGCGGGTTGGCGGGTCATGTCGGGTTACCCGTTTAATAAACGGGTCGGGTTCGTGTTTGCCACAGCTGACCCATTTAATAAACGGGTCGGGTTCAGGTTGAGGTATGCTAACTCACTAATCCGACCCGCCAACCCGACCCGATTGCCACCCCTACTCTCACCGTCCCCCGCCCACACCATTCTAGCTGCGTCGGAATGGAGACTTTGAAAGATCTGCCTACAGACTATTCATGGAGACTTTGCTGTTGAATTTGTAGACTTTGAAAAACCTGCTTAGATGTGATGATCACATGATTCAAAATTAATTTTCTGCTAAGCAAGCTTTGTAGATCACATCCAATAGGGTCGTCCAGCCCTTCGTGTCTTCGGTAGCACCAAAAATTGCACACGCATGTGTGTGTTTTTGACATTCTACATATTCAAAACGACAATAAAAAGATCGTTATTCATGCTAGTGGGGAGCAATTATCTATAGACAAAAGTTGAGAAACAGACAATATTTATTGATTTTAAGCACAGATTTTGTTTTTTTTGGCATTTATCAAGTTCATTGATGTACACTTATTCACCTATATTTACAACTTTATATTCGTGTTGACGCATCCACAATCCCTTGATCTTTGTGCACATCAATGAAGTATTCTTTTGCTGATCTTCAGCTTTATTAATTACTAATAGAGAAAGATTTACTTTCTTGGATCGACCTAATTTCCTACTAAGTTGTAGGAACACGGTGGCTAAAAACAAGATTTTAGAAATTTGAGATCTTAATCGCTATCTTTAAGATTGCGCCATTTTGAGATTTTGGAAGATGCAAGCTGAGAATTAATTTGAATGAGTCTCTAGGATACAACTAAGCTTGAACCTCAAACTGAGTCGGGCGCTTCACAAGATCAAGACCTCACAAGAACTTGCAAGCCAAACAATCACTACAAGAAAATCGTGAATTAGCAATAGACGATATCCATCGCTAAACTGTTTAGCGACGGATTAGCGATAGATATCGTTCATCGCAAATTTTTGCTCGCTAATTAGCGCTAAAATTATTTGTCCTTACTTTCAACGTTAATTTGCTATAGATTAGCGATGGATATTATCCGTCGCTAAATTTAAAAAAAAAAATACAAAAAAATTGCTCTATGTCGGGGCGGTATTCCGGCAGCAATAGGCCGGACTTGTACCACACTCGACAGGCATTGCAAAGGGATTGCCCGTCCTTCGATATCTACAATGTCGTCCTCCGTGAATCGGTGCGCTCTTCGACATTGCCGTCCTCCGTGAATTGGCGGGCTCTCCGGCGTCGTCGTCCTCTAGCAACCGGACGGTCTGCCTCGTCGCCGTCCTCCGTGAATCGATGCGCTCTCCGGCATTATCGTCCTCCAGCAACCGGCCGCTCTGCCTCGTCGCCGTCCTCCGTGAACCGGCGCGCTCTCCGGCATCGCCGTTCTTCAGCAACCGTCCGCTCTGCCTCGTCGCCGTCTTTCGATATCATTCCTTCGGAAGTCTGTTTAAATCGCTCGGTCGGTTTAAATTTCGAATAGGGAGAGAGGAAAAATTTCGCGCTCTTAATGGGCAATTTAAATTAAAAATTAGCGATGGATTTAGTGAGAAAATTTTTTTCTCCCTAATTTACGACGGATTAGCGAGGGAAAAATTCTCTCGCTAATTTGTTTTTCTTCTATTGATAAGTAGCGACGAAAAATTGGAGTCGCTATTCTGTCGCTAAGCAGCGACGGATTAGCGATAACATTTTTGCATCGTTAATCCATCGCTACTTAGCGACGGATTAGCGATAACATTTTTGCATCGTTAATCCATCGCTACTTAGCGACGGATTCAGGATGAAAGTTTTTTCTAGCTAATTTATCGCAAATTTGCGATGGAAAAAATCCGTCACAAATTTCCGTCGCTAATTAACATTTTTCTTGTAGTAAATAACCAAACATATAAAAATTGAAAAAAACTTGAGAATAAGAAAATATGAAAATGAAGGATTTTTACATACTTAGGCAGACTAAAACATTGTGATAAGTGAGATTAAATGGTCATAAATCCAATGTTTTAAAATTTAGATGAAAATTTCCCTAAATGATCACCTTTGATCAACGGGCAAGAGCCTGTGAAACAGCCCAATCCCAAATGTTAAATAAGTCTCTTAAATACCTTGAATTGGTTCTCAAACAGTCGAAATGCAAGCTTTAAATGCAAGTGTCAAAACAGTCAATGTTGGTCTAGTCAAAACAACATGGTAGGCTAGGTCTGTACAAAATGGATCCAAGTGTCTTGCACCAATGTGACCGTGGAAAATGTAAAAGTGTACCATCAAAGTTTTTACCATCAAGTGTCCAACACATGCACATGTGTTGCCTGACCCTAAAAATAGGGGTGGCAAAACCTGACATGACCCGCCAATCGGCCTCTTAGGCGGGTTCGGGTTTGGAAAAAATAAACCTGTTTATTAAACTGGTCAACCCGCCTAACCCGTTTATTAAACGGGTCGGGTTCGTGTTAGGGGTATGCCAACCTGCCAACCCGCCTGACCCGTTTAATAAACGGGTTAGGCGGGTGGGTCAACCCTCCAACCCGACCCGCCAACTCGCCTGCCAACCCGCCAACCCGACCTGTCAACCCAACCCGTCAACCCGACCCGCAAACCTGAGAACCCATTTACCCGACCCAACCCATTTATTAAATGGGTTGGCGGGTCGTGTCGGGTTACCCGTTTATTAAACGGGTCGGGTTCGTGTTTGCCACAGCTGACCCGTTTAATAAACGGGTCGGTTTGGGTTGAGGTATGCTGACACGCCAACCCGACCCGATTGCCACCCCTACCTAAAAAACATGGGTTCACAAAGTATCTAAAATAAAGACTATGTTTAAACCCACAAAAGTATATCTCGAGATTAAACTTTTTCAAAGGCATTTTGGAGAGAAACAAAATGAATCATTAACTTTATAAAACACATGTGATTCGGTACTTTCCCACCGTAACAAAAGAAAATTTTGAAACTTTCCCAACTTAAGCCAGTACTGGTTACGAGCCATTACCTTTGCATGGAATAACTTACTTTAAGCTCACATGGGCTATGGTGATCTAGTTAGCGTGATTTGTGTTTGTCACCAAGTTGACAAACATCATGAGTTCGAAATTTATAGATTTATATTCTTTTCTTCAAGGCCGAAGTTGGGTGTACTCCTTAGTGTACTAGGGTTTTATTACAATAATTGAAGTTGGTGATTGAAGAGGCTTTCTTCTTCTTCTTCTTTTGTTTTCCAAAAAAAAAAAATTACTTTAACTATGAATCAAGTGTATGGTTGCCAATGGGTTGTGGCTTGACCCCATGTCTGACAAGGAAAAACCAAGACCTGGTCACGGGTAGCATGTCCTAATGCCTTGCTAGTAGAACAGAATCTAGGACCATAGTTTGTCAATGTACTGTGGTGCTAAACAATGATTCCATATTGTGATGTACTCTTGGTTTGCATAGATTTACTTCTCAAAAACTAGATCTAACCATTGGATCATGTTTGACATGTTCTACTTTACTAATTTTATGCATTAAAATTTACCCTACATCATGTTTTAAGCTATTTCTAAGCCATATAGATCTTCATAAATTGCAGGCCTTGACTTTGTAACTGTAGACACCACATTTTTTACCAAAATACATTTTGAGAAAGTTGTCAAATGTTTGGAGCACCCTTTACCCTAGATCTAAACTTAGGACCATAAACCAAGGTAGACCAACCTAAATTCTAGTTGAAAACCTCTTTTGATCCAAGAGGTCCATGGAGCCCTACCATAACATTAACATACCCAATAGAATTTTGACCCATTTTAACCGAACTATTGAGAATCCCAGATTCATTGGCGTCGACACTATGTCATTTTCATAAGAGAAGCTCATTTTAAAATATTTTTGAACATTAGATGAGCTTATTCGAGATATCATTCTCGCCAAAACATTTTTTTAGATAGATCTTTTTGAAGACAAGGTGTGCTTTGGGTCTTTTCAAATTAAATTTTGATTTTAACTGCATTTTGACCCATGAAATGACATCCTCAAAAATCTTTCGTCAAAATTAAAAGGTTTTAGCTTTCAAACAATACCAAAATCAAGTCAGTCCGATGTCAGAATGAAATGATATAGCCAAAACAAGATGGCTTGCTTCGTCAAAAAACCAGTTTGGAAGTAGGGTCCATTCTAAGTACATTTTTTATTCTCAAAAAATTAAATTTATATTTATACTTAAAAAATCAAATGCAAAAAAGATGTTAGCTTTCCAACGCGGCAAATCACCCATCAAACAGGTACCTAGATAGAGAGAAATTACTAAAGTATGAACACGTAAGACATGTCCTTTAGCAGCTTTGGGCCTACATCACCACGCTAAAGCCACTTGTGTGATATTATTTGTGCCCAAAGCACTCAAGTGCAGCACTTTTTGGGCCCTAAGCACCATGACAGACCTCTGACGTGGCACTTTTTTGGGCCAGAGCACTATGCTAGAGCCTCTTGTGTAGCACTCAGGTGTCAGCGTGGTGCTCTTTGAGGCCAGCTTATAAAAGATATACCTTTGTAACAGCCCCACAAATTTCAACCCAAAAATACCAATTTTTTTTTTCAAGTTTATAAAATGTTGATTCTATATATATAATTTTTAAAATGTAATAAGGCAATGGTGTACCATCTCAATTTTTTAAAACCCAAAAAAATAGTGAATTTTTTTCAACCTTTTTAAATCTTTTAGCAAAATAATAGTGGAAAAACTTGTCGAGTCTAAAATTTGGTGTGCTACTTTCGTAATCATTCATAACCATACAATTGTAGAATTAAAAATAAATTCAAGTATGCATAAAAAAAATCAAAGTCCACAATCATCCATAATTAATTATATTTGTCCACTTGTAATTAAATTTAAATAAATAATGAGTCTCAAAATCTTCAGAGGAATAA
Source organism: Nuphar pumila (assembly GCF_984573655.1). NCBI lineage: Eukaryota > Viridiplantae > Streptophyta > Magnoliopsida > Nymphaeales > Nymphaeaceae > Nuphar > Nuphar pumila. The sequence continues at coordinate 100,097,592 of NC_143260.1, read as the reverse complement.
GAGAGATATAACCGAAGGATTTTTTTATGTGCTAAATTTAAACCTGGTGGAAGATCTATATACACCTCATCATCTAAATTACCATCAAAAAGGAATTTTGACGTCCATTTGCAAGATAGATCATTTTTTAATTGATGCTATAGAAATAAGAGTTTTAACAGTGGTCATTCGAGCGACTAGAGCAAACGTCTCGTCATAGTCTATTCTATATTCTTGACTGTATCCCTTGGCTACTAGCTTAGCTTTATATCTTTTCAATGTCTCATCTCATTTAATTTTTATCTTGTAGACCCATCTATATCTTATAGTTTTTCTTCATTTAGGTAATATCTGAATTTCTCAAGTTTTTAACTTTTCTAAAGCTTCTAATTCATCATTCATCGCCTTAATCCATTCTTGATGATTTTTAGCCTCATGGTAAGATGTTGGTTCAGTATATAAGTGTATGGCTATTAAACATGAATTCTTGTGAATTTTTTAATATTTGAAGAATCTACATCTAATTGATTTTGAAAATATCTTTCTAGAGCACATAGTAGATAGTCTTCGGTGCATCGAGTATAGGTTTGTATGTCACTATGAGATAAGTCTATATTATTACGATCCTAATTTACATTCTCATTTATATCATGAGTGTCTTCATCTTCATTATCATGCACATCAGGAATGTTTTCACACCTTTTATATTCATTGACAAGGTAAAAAAGAAGTGAATAGTCACAACTCTCTTGGATTTTTTCTTTGCTAAAACCATTTTCATTTTCAAGAAAGGTAACATTTTGTGAAACATATAGGTTTTTTTTTTCAATGTCATAACATCTATATCATTTTTTATTTTCAGCATAGCCTAAAAAATTAAAAAGAATTGCTTTGGGGGAAAGTTTGTCATTCTTATTGGTAAGGCCAAAATATTTACATCAAAAAACTCTTAACCTTTTATAATCAAGAGATGTTTTAAATAATTTTTTAATAAAAGAGATATTTTTAATGTTTTTTTAAGACATTCTATTTATCAAATAGACTGTCATAAGGGCAGCTTTGGCCGAGAAACCTTTTGAAACATTTCTTGACACAAGAAGTGTTCTAGTACTCTCAATAATATGTTTATGCTTCCTTTTGGCTAGTCCATTTTGTTCAAAAGTGTATGGACATGATTTTTTATGAATAATCTCATGTAAACCAATGTAAGTTTTAATTATCCTCTTTTTATTTTGTTTAATTATTATTATTTTTTAATTTAAAATTAAAGAAGAATTTAATCCATATGGACTCTTGAATCCAAATGGGGATCCACATTGGATGTCCCCTATGAGGGTCCAAACTATATCTATTGGATTCAAATAACATGTTGAATTGGATTCATACCAAACAGCAACCCGGATCCAACTTGGATCCAAATATCGATCTTGGATCTAGAACCAAAGTTGAAGATTCAAACCACACTAAACTCATAAAATCTTCATAAATTATCTTTTTTTATTGTCCTTGAAATATTATTCATATCTTGAGACAAAGATTCATAATTAATCGAAATCAAGAAAATCAAGAAAATCAAGAATATCACGAATTCAAGAATTTCAAGAAGATCAAGAATGCACAATTATATTCATAATCACATCAATACTTCATTATATATTCATTTTAATTTATCAAAAAAATCTTGGGTTTTACAAACTCTTGCCCACTTTAGGGAATCTCTCCTTTCTCTAGCAAGCACTAAGCCCTCTCTCTCTTATTAAAACCCTAGAACTTTAGTTTACTTCTTTAAAAACACTAGTTTATCTAGAAAAATCTCAAATTATCTAGTTATTGGTCTCAAAGCCCTACATTATCTTATCATATCTAGATATTAGGCTTAACACCTCTCCATCTTAGGTTTTTAACATTCAAGATTTAGGAAACCCAAGTTTTTCTAGATTTAGATTGGAATCCTAAAATATCCCATAATGTAGAACCATTGGAGTGCTTGTGCAGGTTAAAAGTTTGTAGGAAGAGCTACCTAAGCCCATGGAGGGTGCTCTCTCATCTCTTGTTCTCGTTATTTTTTCATTTCATGTGATTTCTTAGTTTTTAATAAGTTTTGGCATAAATATTTTATTATTTCATATTTTTCTCGTGTTTTTGAGCATTGGTGGAGTAGAACTCCACCAAAGCTCTTTAGCTCGTGTTCGAGGGAGCTTGAGAGATACGACGACAAAAGGAATTTTCAGTGAAGGAACAATATCTTGAGAGGAGTATTCATTCTTTGAGCATGCTCAAAATCATTCCAAGAACCATGGATTGAGAACTCGGGTAGGGTATCGAAGTGACTTTCCATGAATCCTACAAACATGATAAATAAATCATGTCAACACATCTGAAAGCTTAGATTAAGTATTTGGCACCTAGATCCTATCTAACTTCCACAGGGATTATACTTATGATTAGCCTATTGGGTAGGATTTTGTGGGGCAAGGTTTACTATCTAAGGGGTGCAACAGGTCCTGTTCTTCGGTAAGCTCATCGTCATATGAAAAAGAAAAATCAGGAAACAATATAGACCAACTTTTTTCTTGATTCAAGTAGACAAAAAGTTCTATTCTTTGTGTATATATCAATTTCTTCCCGTAGAAATCATTCACAAATTGCTATAGCTGCATCAATCGTTGAATTATATAACATGGCTATTTATATATTAAATTGGCTGTAATTAAAAGCTCCTTGATGGAATAGTAGTCGGATGTTTCACAAATTCAAAGCTACATATTTAAAACCAAGTTGCCTGCATTGGTGGGTCACAGGTGGGGCCCACCCTCCCATCCACCACAGATTGTCTTTTTTTTTATGGGAACAAATTAACAAGATCATTGTGGACTTGTCTTGGGGATTACAAAAAGGTAAGAATCTAGTGCAAAGTAGGACACTACCATTGGTGCTAGTACAAAGTACTGCACTACTCTTTGTGCTAGGTTAGAGTACCGCACTACTAATGGTGCAAACTTCAGCTTGATCAACAAACTGAAGGCATTTGTTCTCTTAAAGATACTAATGAACTTAGGAATTAAATAGTGAGAAGCTTCATCAGTGGTTCTTAATTGACGGAAGGACTGGGCTTTCCAATGCCTGTTGGGCATTTGATTCATGCATGAAAAAGTTGCTCAAAGAGATTACATGCATCCTACACAACTCATAAATGCACACGATGAGCTTTTTCTTTTATGAGGCTACCTTCCTAGGGATGCGGCCTGGTCACTTAATGAGTCCGCCTCTATGTGATACCCCTCATAATCCACTGACCCTACTATTAATATGTTGGTCTAGGTTATGCTAATCATTCAATATTATCCATCTTAGGGCAACGATCATTAATTCACAATTTCAGAATGTCCGGATGCTGAGATGGATGGTTGAAGCATGAGACTCAAACCCTTAAATCAGGATGTCAGCTTGTCAAAATTTATTTCTAGTGCATAAGTGCAGTTTAATTACTATATCACCATGGAGAACAAACGATGATAATATGCAGTGTTATTGTAGTAGTAACTATCAGTGTTTATGTTCATGAAAATGAAAAACAATACCAAGGGGGGCTCGGCTTGTCTGGCAGGAGCAGTTAGCGCACTGGGATGTCTTAAGTTCGAACCCCAAATGGTATGGTTGTATAACTGGTAGGGTCTGCCTAACCCCAGCTTTCTCTGTCAAAAAAAATGAAAAACAATATGTACGTAAAAGAGAAATAGAGAATGGTATCAAGCCTCTTCCATAAATGTTAATTGTTAAATAGGACAATGATGTAGATGTTACTAATTTTTAGCACAATACTGTAACCTATGTAACAAGGATTCTTATAACAGGGCACTGCACTTGAGTCGTGCAGGTATGACACTTCCTGTCAGGTAAAGTCAACCACACTGAGGTCCATTTTTGTTTAAAAATAGATTTAGTTAACCCTAACAAGTTCAGTTATATATATATATATATATATATATATATATATATATATATATATATATATATATATATATATATATATATATATATATATATGAGAACTAATTAGGGATGACAGTGGACCGGGTGAAAACGGGGCCCCGCCCTGCCTTGGCCCGTTTGGACCGGGGATGAAGGGCAAGAAACGGGGATGGAGGCGGGGATGAAGGTTAAAATTTATCCCCGTGCGGGGATGGACAGACACTTTCCCCCACACCACCCTGTCCCATCCCCGCCTCACCCCATCCTCGCCCCCGCCCCGCCCCATATTTCTAAAAAACCCTGAATAAAAAAATAAACCCTAACCCTATGTTTTATCCGTCCGAGCCGTCACATCTTTCCCTTCCCCACCTGCATTCTTGCCATAGCCTCTTTCCCTGAATTTCTCGCTGGAGTCGGGCCGTCGCCGACCACCGTTGTTTGACGCCATCTCTCCCTCCTTCCTTCCTTCTTCCGTCACTCCATCTCTGTCGCCGCCCTGTGTCGCTGCTGTGAGCCTCGTCTAGGGTTAGCACTGGAGCTTGTGGAGCATTACCCACATCAAAGATTGCTCTTGGTTTGATTTTATAGTTTAGGTTTCGGTTTGGTTTATCTTGTAGAAAGACAGAGTTCAGAATGTTGCAATACTGAATCATTAACACCTTTTAGTTTTTCTACGATATCTTATGTTTACCAGGTAATATTGATCTTTGGTTAAGCTTTTTTTTTCTTTGTTGCAGATACATAGTATTGAATATTTTCCCCTGAAGCGACAATGAGTGGTCGTTCATCTCAAACAATATATGTTGGAAATTTGCCAGGTGATATCCGAGAGTGGGAAATTGAAGATCTTTTCCACAAGGTTCTCTTTATTCACTTGTATTTCTTTTACTGATTGACAAGTTGAATACATTTTTGCTTTGATTTTCTGTCCACTGATAAATTAGTGCAATTAGTGCTTATTTGAAATGGATTATGCATTGTTTTCTGCTGATATTTGGTTTCTTCCATCGCATATGACGTTCCATTGAGAAGATGACGAATAATATTTGGTTTCATTTTCAAGAAAACGGGGACGGGGGATGAGGCAGGGATGGGGTGGGGTGGGGCGGGGACGAGGCGGGGGTGGGGACGGGGATTAGTATTTTGAGACGGGGTGGGGGTGGATGTCCAAAGTCTCCCCCGCCACGGGGGTGGACCGGGGATGAAGGTTAAATTTTAGAGACGCCCGGGGGTGGAGACCTTGTCCACCGCCCCGCCCTGGTCCACTGCCATCCCTAGAACTAATGTGTGAACAATGATTTTCATATATTTTTTGTTCTTTTCTATTGAATCTAACTGTACAGGTGTGATCTGAATGCTTGGTTTTATAAAAACCCGCTCTTGAATCGTCCAATTTTGATGCATAAATGAGACTTCTTTTAAGGCTCTAAAATCAATGACTCGTAATCTTTATAAATATTCAAGCATTCAAAAACATATTTTTTCATCAAAAATACATGATCCAATGGTTGATTCCTAGCAAATTCACCATGCCAAACACACCCACATGGTTGGATTTGCAAAAAAAAAGTGTTGAAAATGCCCATATTTCTAGTTCTCATATTCTAGTGACTATATATAGTGCACCCAAATTTTTTAAAGTACTGCATTGCCGCATCCACACTCGTATCCACACCCGCACTTATGCAACATAGGCTATAACTGATTGCTAACTAAAAAATATAAACATGACCAATTTACTGTTTTCTTGATAGTTTTGCTCCTGTTTGGTTGAAATCATAGCACCATTTTTCAGGTGACACCTTATATGGCGCCTGATTTTTTCAACTAACAACTTGCATGCAGCCTAATTTTTCAGGGCGGCAACTTAGATAAGCGGTTTAACCAAGATGCCTAATTTTTCAGGCGACAAAGGATAAAACCATAAAAAAAAATCAATTGGAAAGATTTGTCATCTTTCGGGTCGTGAATTAGCCATGTTTGTCATATTTTTTCAGTCTCAACCAAAACACGGAATGGTGCCAAAAGTGAGTGTCATATATGTCTTTGTCAGTTATTAAATTATTATGTTGCTCATAGTTGTTGCTTGCTTGCACCTTACAGCAATTGCAACCAAACGCAAGAATCTCAACACTGTTGGCCACGTTTGTGTACCTTTTGTGCTTGGCAATTTTTCCGAGAAAACCATTTTTTTTCCCCCACAGTTTCTTTCTTCTTAACTGTGGCTGAAAGGCTGTTGTTTCAGGTCTTTATTTTTACTCTCCCTCTACATTTTCTTCTTCTTGCTCTTGGAAAGAACATAGTATACTCTTGCAAAGTCATAGAGCAGCTAATTTTTATATGAAAATCAATACTTTCTCCTGTAACACTAAATGTAAATGAAATATTGTATAAGATATTTTTTCAGATCAATGGAAAAATAAACCTTTTTGTGGCAATAACTGTCGCTGCAGAGATATAATAGTCTTTGCCCATGAGGTGATTAAGTGGCACGTAAATGTGCCAGTATAGAATTTTAGAGGCACTTGCTAGAGACTTATACCAGCGATAGAAATTCCTGTGATAAGTCTTGTAGTGACAAATCAAATTTTCTGCTATAGGTTTATAGCGGCAATCACAAGTTTCCACCATAACCCAACAGCAATACTATCTCCACTGGCGGTCGATGAGCCCGTTGCTCCACCATTAGTACCTAACGCTATAGTCCCATTTTCTATGTGATTTTTGCTGTAGAGTACATTGTCACTCACACCTCTCCTCATATGACTTCATTTTCTTGAAGTTTTCTACAGTTTCTACCTACTCTCTCTCTCTTTAAATTTTGTTTTCATACTACACACTGAAAATTTCTCTAAAGTTAAAATCCATTTTAAAGAAGCTCTTGGATTTAGTTGGATTCAACTTTTCTGCGTAAATGAACATAACAAGCTAGTGTAAAAGACAAAAGGAACTTTTGATTCTTGAGATTCTAAATAATGTGATTCATTTTCTCATGAAATTCACTTTTATATGTCAAACTGAATCCTTTTCTCCTAGTTTGCCTATAGTGATCAACTTTTCTTCTTGCGTCGCTTCATGAATGTAGGCAATGTAGCTTTCTTCCATGTGAATGAAGTTTTGTTTGAAATCAGTTTTGCTAGCATCCTAACCTATGGTTCTACAACTCATTCTTATCAACGACTTTCAATTGTGTCATCCAACTTGGTGCCATCGTGCTTATTGTTCAAGGATACATAAATATAAATAAACAAACAAATATATGAGTGATGAAAGCATCCTAAATGAGTTTTTCGGGATTTTGGGTCTTTTTTTCGCAATTCTAACCCCTAGATATTCGACATGATCAATTTACTAAGAATCAAATGTTGGGTCATGTTTTTTTCTTTTTTTTTGAGAGAGAGAAGCTGAGTCATGTTTTTTCAATTAAAAGAAAAATGTGAAATTTGGGGACTTGAAAATTTTCGAAGATTTAAGGCAGTAGACTTTTCAAACCTTTATAATAACCTACTCTTGTGTGGGAGATAACACTTTAGGAGCTGATCCTTATAAAATCACGTACGCACGTACGTAGATCACATCTGTATGGTTAAATTTTAAAAATACGGTGCAAGTGCTATCTTAGTTCAGCAAGAAACATGCTTGAACTAGGATGTCAAGTGGTCGGGTTTACCAAATCCTATAGAGTCCGAGTATGGTGATTATAAATAAGAGGGCCCGATTAAGGCCCAGGTCTGGACCCGAAGGTCTGATTAATACATGAAACCACATATAGTTGTGAAATTTTATACCAGACCTAGGCCCGGCCCAAGTTTCGATTATGACCCATAATTTGTCAATGTAAAAATGATAAAAAATATTATGGCCAAGGTCTGCTTCATGTAGTTCTTATCAGATCCGGGTATGGTTTCTCTAATGGTGGGTCTGATTAAACACGATCCGGACCCGATATCGTACCCGTAACCGTAACCAGGGCCAGGTTGACACCCTAGGTTGAACCATCTTAAGCTGTTAAGCATCAATCTTTTTTCTATATAGGACATGATTGTCAGCCTCTTAGGACTGTAATTTAAGTTTAAATAATGATGCAAGAGCTAGGATATGGGCCACTTTTCTTGATTGGTAGAACCATGAAGCCTGCTATCTCTGAAAGTCCCAACCAGATCTCAATCTGCTTGTAGCATACAACTTCCCCATTTAATTAAAGAAAATGGAAAATAGAAAAGAAAGGATCTTTAAGCTAAATAGGCACGCATATTCATATATTTCATTAGTCTTAAGACGTACATAAAAGTGGATTTCCTTCCACAGCTTTTCTAGTACTGTTACCCAAGTGAAATCCTCATAACCACAAAGATCAGACACATCTTATTACATACTCTGCTAGGTGTCACCATTTCCATACTGGAAACATGTCTCATTTTTTGCAGGTGCAATTGGGACAGGTGCAGGTGGGGCCACAATTGTACCCTCTGTTTAAAGCCATTGCTCCTTCATACACCTCCATGTATCTGCTTAAAGCGTACACACAAAAGAATTCATAATTTTTTATATATTATAAAAAAAAAAGATTTGATGGTAATGAATACTGATGAACTATACCCTGTTTCTGTGGACACATCTACAATCCTTGCCTCAACAGTTCGTTCACTGTACAGACTTATTTCCGGGTACATTTTGCAACTGGAACAACTTAAAATAATTAGTCCGGGCCACATTAAAAACTAAGACAGTTTTCTTCTTCTTCTTTTTTTTTCTTTTCTTGTCTTAATGGAATATGAGAGATGGAATGGCTAAACTCACTCATTCTAGCTAGCTGAATGGGATCTTAATTATGTTCAACATAATGGATCTGATATTACGTAATGTTTCTCTCTCTCTCTCTCTCTCTCTCTCTCTCTCTCTCTCTATATATATATATATATATATATATATATATATATATATATATATTGGCGAACATAGTTTTCAAAGAATTTTTTTTCGCTTGCTTGTATAGCATGAGAAAAACAGAGTGGAAAAATGTGAAAAAATGAGAGAGAGGAGGAGGGGTGGTGGTGGAGCCTCCTTAATTTTTTTCCTTTACCCTTTTCCCTGTACTGTCCCCTCATCCACAAACCCAACACCACAGCCACCGTCGAGCTGGCCAAATGACTGTCTGAGGCCACTCTGATAGGTACATCTCTCTCTCTCCTTGAATTATTTTTGATGATTAAAAATTTGGTGCACTGTTGACCGTTGATTTTTCAACCCGCAAAAAAAATCCAACGTCAGGCTTAAAAATAATATGCACAAGGCATAATAGTTATGATATTATAGAAAACCTTAGTGATTGAGTCATCTCAATATCATGGATAGGTGAGCTCAACGAAGGCGCATGCACCCTCACTGAGAAAGTGAAGATCCTTCATAGGCTCATAGCTGATATAAAAAGAAAATAGATAAAGAAGAAAAACAGAAGAAAAGAGGACTTACCACCCCCCACATCCATTCCCACACTTGCAGCCACTCCCACAGCCACAGTTTCCACCACAGCAAGACATCTTTTCTCTCTACTTTTTAAGCAACTCTCAAACAACTAGTCCCTTGAATGGACTAAGGTGCATCACCTCCTCTATTTTATAGGTCTAGAGTCGCTCCTTTTTATTCTTTTTCTTTTTCTTTACGCTAACAGTAAACATTACCATTTACTGTTTCAGCATTTCATGTCCCATGCTTTATTGAGGTGACTGCTTTGACATCGACATGAAGAACAATACCCAGCGTTCATTTTTGGCATCTATCCGTCAAAAAAAGTTTAAAATTTTAAGTATGTACGAAGAAATCACCAATCCCATTCTTTTCTTAAAATAAAACTGTGCCCACTAATGACTGTATGCTTTTAAAGTAAAACTACTTTTCCTTTCTTTTTTATGTTTTAGTGTAGACCTTAGTAGTTTGGCCACCGATTCAGCTGTATCGGCCCATACGGATACTCAAGTGATTGGTTCAGTATTGGTCCAAAAATAATACAAAATTATTAGGTGTCGATCATAACGTTGACATGTGTTAAAAGTATTAAAATAGTTTTAAAATAATATTAAAAATTATTTTTGGTATTTTTTATATTTATTTAAAACTAACTGATTCAGGCTTGCAAAGTATCGATTTTCTGCAGATACTATGTGTATCAGCCGGTAGGCCGATACACACTGATACTAATAACATTGGTGTAGGCAAACCATACATTCTCTAGGAAATGGATCCCCTCATACCAATTTAGTATCGGAAACAGACCAGTATCGTTTGGCCAACCTGAATCGTGGATACCGATTCTCAAGTGAATCAGCCAAAAATTAATTAAAAAATAATGTGTCAATCAAAATGTGACACGTGTTAAAGCTATTAAAATAATATTTAAAATAATTTTATGCTATTTTTTTATATTTTATATATCGTATAGATTTTTGGCGATACGATACGTATTGGCACCGATACTGACAACACAGCTTCATACGACATATGAGGGCTACCATCATATGAAAGCTTACAACCATTGGATGCAATGAATCGTCACCGTCCATGGGACATCACCCACTCAGACACGCAAGGCAGGTTGCGGTTAACGGCAACACCATTCTAATGTTCAAAACAAAAAATAATCTAACTCTTTGTGGGCCCCTTTTTAGGCTCTCTTTTTCTCTCTTCTGTTTAGCGGTGGTGAGAGGCCGTGAGATTGATTAGAAACCCATACCGATGGAATAATGGGTTTTTCTTTTCATTCTATTTTTGGTGTTATAATGTTTTTGAAATTGAAAGGTGAAGGCTTGATTATTTTCAGAATTTTTTTATTGATGGATTTTAGGATAAATTAGGTTCAATTGGATTAAGAAATGGGTGAAATGCTCTCTCCTATGTCAAAACTTTTTTTTTCTGTTATTTGAAGAAAAAAATACATGATTTTATGTCAAACTTTTTTTTCTGTTTTTTGAAGAAAAAAAAATACATGATGTAGTCTTTGTATGAAACTATGAATTATGGTTCTTGTCTTAACCCTTCTCAATAAATGTCCTTGGAATTTCTTCAATCGATAAAAGTTGAGGATTTGATACGCTAATTAAATTTATTATTGTTTTTCTTGGTTTTTTGCTTTCATTGAAGTACATCTTAACTTGATATGGTGGAATTAGTTTTATTTTTGTTCTAGTTTAAATTCTTGTATGAAATTTATAATAGAAAAAGGATGAAATGCGTTCCTATTATGCAGTATGTATTTTTTTTTTTGCTCTCAAGTATCAATCTTTTCTTTTTAGAAATTTAGTTTTTTTTTGTTTCCCCAAATTCGTGAAACAATCATAATCCGACATCGTTTGCAAAAAGAAAAGTTGGTCATATGAAGAGTTTTACATCATTTGTTTTCCCACAATCTCAAGTCTCTTAATCCGACATACGAGGGCTACAATCATATGAGTGGGTGACGTTCCACCGACGATCACGATTTGTTGCATCCAACGGCTGTAAGCTTCATATGATTGTAGCCTTCATACGTCGGGTGAAGGATACATTTCCCTCCTTTACAGGCCGAGAGGTGTCATGTTGTCTGTGGACTTGAGTTAGTGTCTATAATGTAAAACTGTGGGTATTTTCTACCTTGTTTACTGGAGATGGTTTTCCATTTGGCTTAGGGCTTTGGGGAAAAAGCCGCACACGGGTATCAAACTCTCAGCCTTCTTCAACTTCAAAGTTTTTAGCTCACACATAGCCATGTGTGTGGAGTCTTTCTATAGTTAGTGTTCGAGTGAAGATCTCTCTCTCTCTCTCTCTGCTCGACTTATCGCATCTCGCTTACAACGGTCGTCGAACGTGCTGTTGGGGAGCCCTAAGATATCCGCCGCAACTAGTTCTGAATATTATTCTACTGGTGATAAGTCCATCATTATTCCACATGCTCATGCCCATCATGGTTTATCTGTTAGTGACTCTGTGTCTTACACGACTAGCGCCCCTTCTCGAGGTGAATTGGCAACTCGGTTAGACAGTCATGCAAAAGGTAGAAAAAAGGTCAATTTTGCCATCGACTTTCATTATTTTTTCATTGAGGCGCTTTGATTATATGGCGGTTCACATTATGGCATTTAATGCTAACTGAGGCTCACAGATGCATGATTATTGGTCTATCGGTTTCTTTTCCTTTATCGTCGGTCGTTACTGAGGCCACTATTACTGCATATACCGTCACTGATTCTGTGTGTAGTTCTTGGAGGTGTGGGGCTCTCCCAAGTGTGACTCTCCCTTCCGCTCCACCTGTTCTTCGACAGTTCCCCTCTCTGTCGCCCTTGGGTGTTGAGGTTGAAGAGGCAGCTCAGATGCTTGATATATCTCTCTCTTCATCTCAACTGCTTCATATAATTGTCGATATGGTATCTACCATTTCGGTAGTCTCTACTATCCTAGGTAGCTCCTTAGGTCCTCCACTTGATGTTGCCTCTGATCTAAGGGGTGATTCTCCCGGTCCTTCGAGGGCTACTGAGCGTATGGGGGTTGTTCGACACCGACAAGTTAGCAGTGGTAGTAGAAGCAAGAGGAGCAACCCACTCAATGTTACAACTTTCGATGGCAGGTCTCCACGAAGGTCAGCAAGGTCACACACCCCCCAGATTTTTCCAGATTGTGTGTCATGAAGTCTCTTTGCTGGAATATCAGGGGCTTGAATTGCCCCTCTAAGCGCAGGTTTCTGGCGAATTGGGTTAGACAGGAGAAGCCTGACCTGATTGTTATTTGTGAAACTAAGATGGATGAAGTTTCTCGCTCTGTTGCCTCTAGTATATGGAGGGGTGCTGACTATTTTTTTAAGCTTACGGTCAACCATGCCAGTGGTATCCTTATTTTGGAGAAGCAATCTTTAAATATTTCTCAACTAGACATGGGTCTGTTTTCTTTGTCTGTTGCCTTCTCTTTGCAAGACAGTGGCAGGAGGGTTGTGGTCACTGTTGTATATGGCCCTAATCACACTGTCATGAGGCCTGCTTTCTGGAACGACTTAAATAGGATCGTCGTCTCAAACGGGAAGTACCATTTTCTTATGGGAGACTTTAATTGCCTTTTGTCTATTCAGGATTCTAATAACCTTGTTCTTCCCAATCCATCTATGCGAGGTTTTTAATATTTTGTTCATCGACATCACCTTTACCCAATTCCTTTTATTGGGGAGCGTTACTCTTGGTCGAATAGGCAGATTCGCCCATGCTGCAGAGTTCTTGACAGGGTTTTTGTCACTCCAAATTTGCTGGATCTCATTGCAGATGTCAAATGTGTCTTGCTGACTCCTTCTATCTCAGACCATGGTTAGTTAATCACTATGTGGGGGGGTGGTTTTAATTACGTCAGGAGTTTTGTGTTTGAACAATGGTGGCTCCAGGAGCCAGATTTTCATACTATTATTTCAGACTCTTGGAACAAGCCCTCCAATGAGCAGTGAGCAGCTATCCGGTGTCATAAGAAGTTGTCTCGTCTCGCTAAGGATATCAAAGTTTGGCTCCATAATCAAGACGTGGTTAAATTTCAGCAAATGACTGCTTAGGAGCAAGAGATTTCAGCATTGTATCAAACTATGTCTTCCCCAGAGTCTCCATCTGATTCACACTTGCAAAGTTTGCAGGTCAGATCTATTGAGTTATCAACGCTTTTGAAGAACTGGAGGGTCAAAGAGGAAATTAGATGGAAGCAACGGGCAAGGGTGAAATGGCTTGCGGTCGGAGACAGTAATACTAATTTTTTTCACTCATATGCTTCTCATCGTTATAGGAGGAATGTCATCCCATCAATCACCATTGGGAATGTTTTGTACCTTAATCAGCATGTTATTTCAGCTGTCACTCAGTATTTCAAAGATTTATATTCTGTTTCACTTAGTGCGAAGGGTGTCATTGGTCCTGTTTCTATTGGTTCGATTCGGCAAGATCAAGCTAGAATTATGCAAATGAAGTTCTCTGAAGATGAGATTTTTAGGGCAATCAAAGGTTTGTCAGGGTGGAAAGCTCCAAGTTATGATGGGTTTGATGTGGATTTCTTCAGAATTTTTTGGTCTTGTGTGAAGCCTGATGTTATTAACATGTTTGATGAGTTCTATTGCAACTCCAGATTGCCTATTCAAACTCACTTGGCAATTATTTCTTTAATTCCGAAAGATGCTGCTGCAACTGATATCTCTAGGTTTCACCTGATTTCTGTTATGAGTGTCCTTTATCGGATGATTGCCAAGGTGTTGGATAATAGGTTGAAGGTCGTGGCTCACCAAATTTTTTCGAACTCTCAGTTCGCCTTTATCCACAATAAGAGGATTCAACATTCATTCATCTTGGCCTCTGAAGTCATTCACTCCTTACATCTTAGTGGTCAGGCCTATTTTTCTCTTAAATTAGATTTTCATAAAGCCTTTGATTCTCTGCATTGGCCCTTCTTATTTCAAATGTTATTCAATTTTGGCATTGGTCATCGTTTTTCTGGGTGGGTGAGGGAATTGGTATCTAATGTTCAGGCCATGATTAAGATAAACGGCACTAGAGGTGGTCAGATCAAATTAGGGCGTGGACTAAGGCAAGGCTGCCCTCTATCGCCTTTGTTGTTCAATGTCATTGCTGAGGGTCTCGTGGTGTTGCTCAAGTGTGCTGCGGAGAAGCGCCTGATAGATCCTCTAGATCTTCCAGACTTTTCAGACCATATTCTTATTTATGTTGATGATATGATTATTTTTGGACGAGCAAACGTGTAGCAAATGCTTAGATTCAAGCTTATTCTTCAGTTCTTTCTTTCTCTTTCTGGGCTTTCCCTAAATGATAGCAAATGCTCTATTACTATGTTCAATGTTCAGTATCCTATGCTTGTAGCGGGTCAACGGATTTTCAATTGTGCAATCTCTGAGTTGCCGATGACGTATTTGGGTCTGCCGTTACAAGTGAAGCGCCTCTCTTCCGCTGCTTAGGCTCCTACTATTCAAAAAGTGAAAAACAAGCTTTTTTCGTGGTAGGCGTCTTATCTCTCCATTGTTGGTCGTCTGACTTTAATCAGACATGTTCTTTCTTCTATCCCTGAATTCTTCATGTCAATGTTCGTGATGCCTGTGAGCGTGGAGAAGCAGATTTGTCATTTAATGACGGATTTTCTTTGGTCTGGGTGTCAGCTTAAGAGTAAGCGTCATTTGGTTGGTTGGCGAACGGTGGTGTTACCAAAGCGTATGGTTGGCTTAGGTATTTTTGCTCCAAGACAGAGGAGTATTGCTCTTGTGGCCAAGCAATGTTTGATGGCCCATCAACCAGGTTCTCCTTGTGCTCGTTTGCTTCATGCTAAATATGGTGCTCTTGATTTCTCTAATTTTCGTCATGGTACTCGGGGGCTGGCGATCTCGCACTTGCGAAGCATGTGGCTGAGAGCATTATCGTCCTTCAGAGATCAAATTGGGGATGCAGGTAATTATGATCAGTGGTTGCATTGGGCTATTGCACCAAATGGTGCGTTCCACACCCACAAAGTGTATAGATCGTTTCTCCCCACAGGGGCAGATTGGTTCCCTGAGTGTGCGTTATGGGGTAAGGGTCCTACACCAAGATCTCAGATCTTGGCTTGGTTAATTTTGCATGATAGGGTTCAGACTCACAGTTATTTAAAGAAGTTGGGCTTCCAGTTTCCAAGTTAGTGTGTGTTGTGTCAAGCTGCTGAAGAAACTACTTTTCATTTATTCTGGTCCTGCCCAATCTTCGTGGCCCTATTTAATAGCACGTGGAGATCTCCGAACGTAATTGTCAAAGAGGAGTCTTTTGCGCTTGACCTGCTCCTAGGCCCTATTGAAATTAGACGTTGCAAGCGGTGGAGACTGATCTGGAAGACATGGTTGCTTACTACTTGGTGGTTTGTTTGGATGGCGCGCAATGATGCTACTTTCCGTCAAATTCCGGTCATCCTTAATAATCTTGTCCATAAAATCTTGGTTGATGTATACGCGATTCTACGTATGCATCTTAGAGACCTCTTCTTCCGTCTGAACAACATTCACTCATCGGTGGTTCCTTCTTATCCAGAGGATCCTGATTGAGCTTGGCTTTGTTGTTTGCTACTAGCTGGCTGTAGTTCCTTTTTATTTTTCTTTTGCTTTTGTTTTTCTATTTTTTTAGTTTTGTTTTTCTTTTTTGTTCGGTTCATGGGTTCAACATTTTGTTGATCTTCATGAGTGATAATGTTGATCCTCTCTCTCTCTCTCTCTCTCTCTCTCTCTCCATCATTGAGATATATACTTTAAAATCCTTGATGCTGCACTTCCTTTCACTTAATGAGCATTGGGCATAGTAAGTCCATGAAGTTACAGTCCCCTACCAGATGCGCAAAGCTCTTGTGGCCTACAAAACGTCAATTTTACCTCAACTCTTTTTTCATGTAAAATTTCGACATTGTTGAGATACTTTGTTTAAACATGATGAGTTCTAAGCAATGCTATCAGTATCAGTGAGTATTATATCAGCAGAAAATCAATAGGCTTCACTCCTGAATCAGTTATTTTTTAATAAATACAAAAAATACTAAAAAAAAACTTTTTTATTTTAATATTATTTTAACATATGTCACATTATGATTGACACTCAACATTTTTGTCATTATTTTCTACAAAAAACAACTACGCCTTCCTCCCAAAACAATTGGGGTCGGCGATATGAACCAAAAAAGAAAATCATTTTGGGTCTTCCACATGAATCCTTCTCCTCCAATCATTTTTATCCAATGCCATGTGCTCGGTGAGGTTCAAAGCATTCATATCCTTTCCTATTACCTCCATCCATGTCTTCCTAGGCCTACCCCGACCTCTTTTAACTAATATATTTTCCCATTTCTCCATCCTTCTAACTGGAACATCATTAGGCCTTCGTCCAATATGTCCAAACCACCGTAAATGATTCTCTCTCATCTTATTTTCAATGGGTGCAATGCCTACCTTCTTACGTATTTCCTTGTTTCGAATCTTATCTTTTATTGTATTTCCACACATCCATCTCAGCATACGCATCTCAGCTACACTCATTTTTTGAATATGATGTCTCTTGGCAGCCCAACATTCCGTACCATATAGTAAAGTGAGCCTAATAGTCGTCCTATAAAACTTTCCCTTCAACCGCAATGGCATTCTACGATCGCACAACACTCCAGTTGCACTTTTCCATTTCATCCACCTATCCTTTATCCTATAATTTACATCTCCATCAATTTCTCCATACTTTTGAATGATAGATCCCAAATATTTGAAACAATCATCCACCGGTATTTCTTGCTCACCAAGCTTCACTACACTCCCATCACTACTTCGTTGCTTACTAAACCGACATTCCATGTATTCTGTCCTTACTCTTACTCAACTTAGACCCTCTTCCTTCCAATGTCTGTCTCCATAATTCTAACTTAGCATTAACCCCAGCTCTAGACTCATCAATCAAAACAATAACATCAGCAAACAACATACACCATGACACATTTTCTTGAATTGATCTCGTAAGCTCATCCATCACTATAGCAAATAAGAAAGGGCTTAAAGCAGATCCTTGATGTAACCCAACCGTTATAGGAAAATTGGTTGTCACCCCTCCACAAGTGCGAACATTGGTTACTACTCCTTCATACATATCTTTAATTATACTAATGTACTTGAGAGAAACACCTTTCTTCATCATTGTCCATCAGAGAACGTTCCTAGGTAGTCTATCGTATGCCTTCTCCAAATCAATAAAAACCATATGCAAATCTTTGTTCCTCTCTCTATTTCTCTCAATAAGTTGTCTAAGAAGATGTATAACTTCCATAGTTGATCTTCCAGGCATAAAACCAAATTGATTCTCCGATATCATGGCAACCTTTATCAACCTAGACTCAATCACCCTCTCCCAAAGTTTCATAGTATGACTCATGAGTTTTATACAACGATAGTTTGTGCAATCTTGTATATCACCCTTATTCTTATATAGAGGCACCAAAGTACTCTTCCTCCACTCATTAGGCATCTTATTTGTCCACCAAATCTTGTTAAAAAGATTTGTCAACCATTCATTAGGTATTTTATACCACGATAGTTTTAAAGCATACCACGATAGTTTGCTTTTGATTAAAAATTTAGGTGAGTTACAGATCATACAATCATCTCAACTGAATTAATCAATTGAATTAAAATATGAATAACATTCATCCTTTAATTTAATTCAGTCTAAAAAAATTTATCAATTTAATCAGAGTATTTTAATGACCAAAATAAACAAGCAGTGTTTTTCAAAAACCTATCCCCCAAAAAGAAAAAAGGCTAGTTTTTGACATTGCCGAAGCATTCCGTCATTACAAGGCTCATTAATCAGTACCTATATGTATTAATATTGAGGTCAGACTCATCGAGTTTCAGTAAAAAATACAAACGCATAGTGCATATGAATAAAACCGAGTATACATGTGATATGCATTCATTTACATACGAACAACAATTATGTAGTTATCAGAATATGATCTCAATTTTGAAACCCTTAAAAAGTTAATCATTTAAGACATGATTTCAAGTACAAGTGCATGTCACAAATTTATTCAGAAGCAAATATTACAACTATGTATGGACAATGAAATAATGTATGTACTTATCAATTCAAACCAGATATCTCTATCTCCTTCATGCATAGGTGGTTTTAACATCTTTTATTTATGTTTTCTCTCTTAAGTGATGCATGCAATGCCTAACTAAATACACAATCAATAATTATTTTGATATCCAAAATTTATAAGCACTAACATAGACGCGGCTTAAGGGTAAATTCAAATATATTGTGATTTATTAACCTGATTGTACAACTTTCACTAGTGTTGGGTGAGCGATGACCATCATCGAGAGAGAGCTCCAAATACCTCTAACCTGATATATCAATCTTCATTTATGAGTTATAATACATACCATCTCGCGGTTAAGTGGTTGTCAGATCCCCTATCTCTGTGGCTGGAGAGAAGCAACCTTTCATACTTTAAAAAATATCTCACGAAGCCTGAAGTGTTGTTTACCCTTTCAGTGTAAGCACAACCTCCACTTTGTGCAAATGTATGTAATATTCAGGATTTTTTCAAGACCTTTTCTTAGATTTTTGAATTTTCATATTATGTGATAAAATTTAAATTCTAAATTTTTAGCTAGAAATGCACTAAAGATGTTTGTGAGGTTAGTTGAGAAGTTTTAAAAATAAAAAAAAATTAAAAATGTATTTAACCCAACACGCTTAGAGCTTTTGGAAATTTAAGTCATATTTCGGAAAAATTCGGACTTAGCATAGTTAGAATTAATTTAAATAAATAATTTAGATGCTCAAAACTTTGAAAATAAAATTTAGTTAGGTATGAATCTACTTAAATTACATTCATTAGAATTTATATGAATTTTGATTTAATTAAGAAAGCATTTTAATTTAATTTAGAATGAATTCAGCTTGAATTTCATGGAATGAATTTCAAAAATTAACTAGAATTTATAAAATGGTAAGAGTCCATAGGTGGGCCACCCATCCTATGTGGCATCCTAATTCAAAGTTTAAAACAAAAATAAACTTTAAATAGAGGTTAAATTAAAAGTTACAAAAATTAAAAACCAAGGTAGAAAAAGTCAAAAGTTTCCATAAATTTAAAATAAACCTCCTAAGGGGTGATGCCCTTTTTGGGAGAGCTCTAGAAGGGTCCAGCAACGGCTGGACCCATGAACAAAATAGAAAGTAAGGACTATAGAAAAAAAATGAAATTATTAGAAGAAAAAAAGAAGTTGAATACTCAACTTGCTTGCTTGGCAAGCAGTTTGGAAAGAAGGTCGACTACATGGGTTGACCAACCCATGTAGACCCTACTAAATAGCATACATATTACACATAATAAAATATACTATATAAGTTATAATCTAAGCGAAGTGAATTAAATGGAATACAAAAAAAGAAAGAAAGAAGGAGAGTTAGAGAAAAAGAAAAGCGGTAAGTAAAATTGAGAGATTTGGAATTTATTTTTAGATTAGATCAACGACTAGGATTTATCCCAGCTCTTCAACTAATTCAAGAGGCTATAAAATAGAAGAGGGGCTCACGTCCCTCCTATTTGCCTCTTTATGTTTTTTTTTTCAAGTTCTCTGAAAGCCCTCTCTCTCTCCCCCAAAACCCCCTCTTTTCTCTCATTTTCTCACCCCAATCCCTTAGTTTTTTCTCTCTTGGACCAACAAGAGAGGCCTCCACATGACTAATTTGGGCTTAAGGAGGGTGCATACGAGGTCGTAGTGTGAGTGAATTGATCGGATCATGCGAAAAGACCCACCGGCTTGCATAAGAATGAATTTTTTGACAAAAGGTATGTGAATTTATACTTCTCTTGCGAAACAGAATTTGTAACACAAATTCCACTGATTTTTTCATAAACATAGATCCTAAGCAAACCATCCCATATATGGGTTTGGATTAGGGCTATCGAAAGATGGAAAATAATGGTTTTCAGAGAGAAAACCCTTTTTAAAAACATGTTTTGCTCAAAAAACGGAATTTAGAAAATAAATCTGTAAATTTTAAAAATACGCAAATTATGCTATGATTTTCTTGAAAGTATTGATTTGGATTAGTAGAGTAGGTTGTTGTAGACATTATATAGACATTTGGTGAATTTCTATGACCAAAATTTTGAGATATCACAATTTTAGTCATGGTTTTTTTTAGAAAAAAAATTGGTAAATTTAGAAAAATCATACATTTTGTAATTAGATCCATGCTATTTTTAATTGTAGTTGGTATATTATGTTTATGTACATACTCTGTGTTTTTTTATAGATTTTTTTGAATTTTATTTTCATGTAAATTTCTTGATTTATTTCATTAGTTATGTATTTTTCTAAATTAATTTCTGAAAAAATAACGCATGTGTGAGACAGGTGTATTTTTTCAGCCAAATGGCTAAAAAAAATATGATTTGTCTCAGTGATATTAGATGAGACTTGGATGCTTAGTTTGATTATGGTTTTAAATTGAATTATATCAAAAAAGTTTTGGGTGTACGGATTTGGGTGACCCAGTTTGGGCCCATCTGAATGCATAGACCCAGAATCATAGTTTTTTGGTCAGACAATCAGTAAAATGATCATAACTCTCTCATCCAGAGAAGTTTTAATGAGTAGTTTATTGCATAAAAAAGCTAACAAAATATCCTACCTTTTGTGAAATTTTTAGTTTTGTTCATCGTATGAGCACGGTTCTACAACAGTTGAAATACAATCTAATATGTCTGTAGTAAAACGTTCGTAACTCCCTCATATAGAGAAATTTTTATGAACGGTTTATGCCTACGAAAAGCTGACAAAATTTTCTACGATCTGTGAAAATTTTAGCTTTGTTCACTGGACGTAAATTTTTTTTTGAACTCTATAACAGTCGGACAAAGTTGAGAGTTTCACATTTTTAGAGTTGGTCTAAGGGTCCAACTTATCTATGTTTCATGAAAATTTCTGTATGATTTGTATGCATAATGTATTTGTATATACGAGTTTGATTTATACAGTGTAAGATGTGCCTACCTTATGACATGAATGAAAATTTTAATGACTAAACATGTTGCGAAAAAGGGAGCTAAGCATTAATGAATGGACCGAAGGGTCCAACATGCAAAGTGTGATGTTAAATCCCAAATATTAGTTGTGGTTGTATATTTGAACATGTTATGATGATGATGATGATGATGATAAGAATAATGTTGATGTTACAATTATGTGGATGCATGCAAGACATGTTTCTTTATCACATTATTCGTGTACATGCATATGTGTTAGTTACAACATGAATTGTATGAGATTTTTCATTTATGCATATGCACGTGGTTATGTTTAAAAAGTATGAATGAATTGATGTTTCACTATTTTGCAAGTGCATCCATTGCTTTATACGAGGCCAAATCCTTTTGATGGATGATTTCATGTAAAACATCAAATAATCAAGTAAATCAATGTAATATTGCAAGTAAAAGATACTTGTTGGGAGAGTGGCAAGTGGTATAAAACTTCGTGGGTCAAGTAAGTTTTGTGCGCAGAAGGTTGCTCCTCCTCTCCCACCATTTTACGGGGAAACCTCTACAATAGACTGCAACATAGAGGGCTAAGGTACTCATGAAGAAATCTGATGCATCAGAACAAAAGGTTCTTTTAATTTTCACTGTATCCGGACTGAACTAATCATAAATTGAAGTTTACATAAGTCTACAGAGAAGAGAAAAATTCATATAAACTTTACTATAATAGTGTTCAGATATACATATTTTTACATAACATGACCTGTGACCTAGACTCATGAATATGCTTGTGAATGTCAGTTTAAGTTTCAACATAAAGATTGTTGCACCAGGTCAAGCACATATAGGCACATGATCACACATGTAGAACTACTACATACTATCAACTTACAACCTGCAATTTGTGAACCTGGAGATACTCATTTTGTTGCTTGAGCCTATTTTACTTGTTGTCATAGTATCTTTTTAATTTGGTTCTACTTAGAAGTTAATATGACATTGTCAAGTCTTCTTGTAATTCCACATGCTTGTATCTAATGATGTGTGATGGATCAGGAATAAACTTCCTTAGCATCGACAGATGGAAAACATTATGAATCTGGGAATATTACGGAGGTAGCTCAACTCGATATGTTGTTCCACTGATCTGTTTAAGAATCTTAAACGACCCAACATATATGGGACTCAACTTTCCCATCTTTTTGAAATGAAACACACTTTTGGTCTGTGACACCTTTACGAAAACCATATCACTAGTAGCAAAAGAAAGCTCTCGCCGTCTCTGGTCGACATAACTCTTTTGCCTATCTTGAGCTACCTTCAATCGCTCTCGAATCTTCTGCACTTGTTGAGTATAATGCTCAAGAATTATCGGTGATTCAATTGATCTCACACCGATATCATCCCAATATGAAGGTGATCGGCAAGGTCTCCCATACAAAGTTTTGTACAGATCCATCCTGATACTGGTGTGATAACTATTATTGTAGGCGAACTCAACTAAACATAAGTGTGTATCCCCTTCACCCTGTCAATCGAGCATACAGGCACACAACATGTCTTCTAACGTCTGAATCGTTCTTTCTGATTGTTCGTCAGTCTGAGGACAAAAAGCAGTGTTGAACTTCAACTTTGTCCCTAATGCTGACATCGTGACATGAATCTCAAATCAGAATTCAAAATTATCGACACTAGTACACCATGTAGCCTTACGATCTCTCGGATGTACAACTCGGCCAAACTCTCAAGAGACTGACTGACCCTAATAGGTAAGAAATGAGCAGACTTGGTGAGGCTCTCTACAATCACCCAAATTGCATCATGCTTTCGTCTAGTTCGAGGTAAACCTACCACAAAATCTATGGTGACATCTTCCCATTTTCAATGAAAAATCTTGATCCTCTGCATGGAACCTTTGGCTCGTCAGTGCTCAATCTTGATTTGCTGAGAAGTCAAACACCTCGAGACGTAAGTGACAACTTCCTGCTTCATATCGTTCCACCAATACTTTCACTGAAGATCTTTGAACATTTTAATACCATCAGGATGAACAGTGTACTTAGACAGATGAGCCTTATCAAGAATTTCCTTCTTCAACTCAAGGTTATCTGGTACCCAAAGTCGATGCTACATATGTATACTACTATCAACTTGAGCTGTGAACTTCTCATACTGTGCATTTTGCTTCTGTGCCTCAACGTTCCTTAGCAAGATCTCTGATCGAATGGTCAGTCTGGACAATTGGATGATTCCGCCACCAAGCGAAAATGGATTTCAAGCTACGAAATCCTCGATCAACTTTTGGCTTCATAAAAGACTAGCTAGTACACTACTTGATTTGTGACTAAGCGCATCAGCCACAATGTTTGTCTTATCAGGGTGGTAAGTTAAGGTGAACGCATAGTCTTTAATAAACTCGAGCCAACGATGTTCTTTCATATTCAATTTCTTTTGAGAAAATAAATACTTGAGACTTATGTGGTTAGAAAAAACCTCAAACATATCTTTGTAGAGGTAGTGCCACCAAGACTTCAAGGCAAACACCACTGCTGTTAACTCTAGGTCATGGGTTGAATAGTTCCTCTCATGAATTTTCAACTGCCTTGATGCGTATGTGATAACTCTGTCATGTTGCATTAGCATGCATCCCAAACCTGTTCCTGAGGCGTCTGTGTACACCACAAAACCACCTCTACCAGAAGGTAAAGCCAAGACAAGGGATGTCATTAGCTTCGTCTTCATGATCTGAAAACTCTCTTCACATGAGTTAGTCCACTCAAACTTGACTCCCTTACGCAAGAGCTTTGTCATAGGTAACACGATTCTAGAGAAATCTTGAATGAAACGCTGCTAATACCCAGCTAACCAATCAAACTCTGGATCTCTAAGACATTCTAAGGTTGTCTCCAGTCTAACACGACTTTGACCTTTGCTGGATCCACTGACACTCCATCACTGGATATCACGTGACCCAAAAACATGACTCGCTTGAGCCAAAACTCGCATTTAGAGAACTTGGCGAATGACCTATGCTCTTGAAGTACTCCCAAGATAATCCATAAATGCTCTTGATGCTGCTCAAGACTCTCTAAGTAGATCAAAATATTGTCAATGAACATGATCATGAAAGTGTTCACGAATGGACGAAAGATTTGGTTCATCATATCCATAAATGTTGTAGGTGCATTAGTGAGCCCAAATGACATCACTACGAACTCATACAATCCGTATCTAGTTCGAAAGGTTGTCTTTGAGACATCTTCCTCCTTGATTCTGAGTAGATGATAACCCAATCTAAGGTCGATCTTCGAGAATATCTTCGCCTTTTGTAATTGGTCAAAAGGTCTTTTATTCTTGGTAACATTGGTTGAGCATCCTATAGATGATGCACAACCTCATGGATCTGTCCTTATTCTTCACGAATAATATTGGTGCACCCCACAGAGATATACTTGGTCTAATGAAGCCTTGCTCCATCAACTCTTGCAACTGTCTCTTCAGTTCCTCGAGTTCTACTTGGGTCATACGATATGGTGCCTTAGAAATCAGAGTGGTTTCAGGCAACAACTTAATACAAAATTTGATCTCTCACTGAGGAGGTAGTCTGGGTAGTTTCTCATGGAACACATAGAAACTCCCGAACCACAACTAGGTTCTTGATTGAGGCGACTTTAGGTTCAACTGGGGCAATACTGACTAAGAACGTAATACCCCCATTCTGCAAATATTTTTTAGCCTTGAAAGAAGAAATCAAACGACTGTTCTGCATTGGTCGAGAGAGTCTGATCTCCACTATCGGATGATTGGGCTGAGATAGAACCACTTTTCCCTCTATGCATAAAACTTGAGCATGATACTCGAATAACCAATCCATGCCTAGAATGACATCAAACTCGATCATAGCTAACAGGATTACGTCAACTGGCAAGTTTTGATCCACCAATGACACTTTGATGCTTAGGATATAGGCAGTGCACAAAAAAAGATCATCGGTCAAAGTATGGACCTCCAACGGGTAATTCAAGGGTTAAACAAGAACAGACAAAGTTCTAGAAAATCTATCAGAGATGAAAGAATGTGAAGCACCACAATCAAACAAAATAAAAGTCGCTTGTCCAGTGACTAGTACGGTACCTTGAACCAATTCACCTTTGGTCAGTTGCTTCATGGTAGCTGTGTAAGCACGTCCCGCCACAGTCTTCTGACCGTTCATCTTTTGTTGTTGAGGCTACTGTTGTTGTTGTGGCGGTCATTGTAAAGATGGTTGAGACGGTCGGGGGTTGTTCTTCCTTAACTCATCTAACTGCTTCTTCTGACAATCCTTGATGTAGTGGCCCATCTTGCCACAATATAAACAACCGCCAGTGTCACGAGGACACAGCCTGTTGGGGTGATCGACTAAGAATTTTTGACAACCTTGTGTCGATGATGATAGTTTTGGCTGTTAGAACCTGGTGTGTCCTTGTTGTCTAGACTTCTTTGTTGGGGAACTGAACTTCTTTCCACCGGTATTCTTCTGGAACGATCGCTTTTTAGGCCAACTCTTTTGACCTGATTGCTGATTACCACGGAAGGGTTGTGACTTTTGCAATTCAGACCAATCTTGGTCTAGGAGAGTAGCCACTTCCAGGACCTCATCCAGAGTCTTAGGACCACGAATGTAAACTTTTGACCACAGTGCCGGCTTCAAACTATGAGCAAACTTCAGTGCACACTCTTCTTCCATTGTGTAGACATTTGGGCAATAGCGTTCTAGACCTCAAAACTTGGTAATGTATTTGGCCAAGGTAGCTCCACCCTACTGAAGGTCCAAAAATTCTTGCATCTTCCTACTCCTTTTGTGTTTTAGAAAATACCTCGCGAAGAAAACCTCCACAAATTGTGTCCAAGTGACCGATTTGTTTGCAAATTTGACTTCCAAAGTGGTAGCCCACCAACTCTTTGCATCCTCACAGTCTATACGTTCCAAAGTTGACTTTTACTCCTCGCAGACTTGTAGTATGTGGAAAATTTGCTCTATCTCTCGAATCCAATTCTCGACTGCTTCAGGAGTGGATTTTCCGTTAAAAGATGGTGGATTCATACTCATGAATTGCATATATGGGACTTTGATGTTCGGCACTATGGTAGGAGTCTCACACCCTTGAGCAACCTATTGAAGGTTGACTCCCATCGTGTGCATTGCTTCGGCTTGGCTACCCAATACCTCTGTGAGGCTGTTGAGGGTATCTATGTTGTTGTAGCGTCCTTGCCAAGCCATCTTGAACATGGAGAAAGTTCGTATAAGCTAGTGTACATACCATAGTACAATATTTTTATCGAGGAAAATATAAGCCATGTGATTATGCAAAATATCATATCAAAATACCCCACAACAATGATAGGGTTACAAAAATATCTAACTGAGTTGGAAGACAAAAATGCAGCACTATCGTAGAGTCTCATTAGAGAACTCTTAACCAAGCAACATTGTTATAGTTATGACTGGTGTAATAATCATTTTTGTTCATCAATCATCTTTGCTTAGGTACTGGGGAACAAAGAGGCCAAGCTGGTGTATACTGGGGAGAATTTGGTGAAGTACGCAAAGCCATCTCAGGGTCTAGGTCAGGGACTTCAATTCTCGCAGGGGTTGGCATGGGAAACTACATCCTCTAGTGTAGCAGCATTTCTCTTCCAAATATCTTCACCAAGCTTCAGCTGATACTCAACTTTGATATGTCCTCTAAGACCACAGTAGGTGCATTTACATAATTCACGGGAACAGATTTGTCACGCATGTTCCATCTTGCATCTCACTCAAGGAGGTGCCCAATTCTCGTTATGGTCTAAACTGTCTGGTTTAGGTCCTCTATGCCTTGAGCCAAATCGTGTAAGGCTTTAAGCATCCTATCATGCTTCGCATCTGACGACATATGCTAAATCACACATTTATCTAATTATGGAAGAGAAAGTAAATAAAGCAACAATCAAACTAATCTATGGAGTCAGATATACTTGCAGTGTGATGGTCGATGTGTGCTGAGCCTTGGACCATGCTCCTAAAACATGGCTCTGATACCAACAGTTGTAACACCCCAAAAATACCAACTTAAAAATCATGGATTTTTAGACAACTTTTTTTTTGTAAGATTGCGCAAAGCAAAAACTTTAAAAAAAGGTGATAGTTGGAAAATTTTGAGCGGGTTACAAAAATGTGTTTAGCATTTATAAGAGTACATGAAGAGCTTTCTATTACAAAATAAGATATAGATTTGATTTACAATCTTTACAAAATTCTCACAACTCATGATATTTTCCAAAATGACCACTAAAATCACAAGAGCCTTTTAGAAGCATGGGTCCCGTCATCACAGCAAATCAGCCCCCATCACACTGCATGTCAATCATCACCTGTACCCCATAAAACGGGGTTAAAACACTTGCGAGCCGGTGATATAAAACTATAACTTGCCACTAATGAAAAATGAGAGCAAATAACATGCTTATGCAATTACAAACATTATCCATTTGTAGCATCTAACATTAAGCAAATATAATTGTAAGCAGGAAAAGTACAACTTTAGCAGCAAAAACACAAATAAGCAGTGAGTGACAACATCAAGTAGTGAGCATGCAACTAGAACCGCATCCAAGTATAATTAAGCAAATAAGCAATGTACTAAATAGAAATCATCCAAGTCATAAGTCAGTAGTTAGCCAATCAGTTTAATTATTTTGTCTTGTTTAGTCCTTAGAGTACGTGAAGGAAAACCCTATATCTGTGAAAAATACCACCGGCGTTTGTTATTCTATTGAGTGTGATAATCGAGGTATCTACAGACCGAGTAAACCAACCTCATGCAAACAGCCAGTGATCGAGAGACTCATCGCATAGGCAACGGATTACAACCCATACTACTGTAGTAGCTGAGGAATACCACAATTGGCAACCTTGACCTCCCTAACTATGAGTGACTGGAGGCCACGAGGATGCCATTGCTCCTCAAAATGTGTCATAAAATTGACCTGTCACCCAGGGTTGTACCATTCACCCTCTTTAAGGTGAACCATTTGTGAATGGGGCTACTGAACGGTTTATCTTTTTTTAGGCTTAGTAATCAATCCCTCCTTTCGAGGTACTTAAGCATCTTTGCCTTGAGTTTCCCACTACAACACAAACATCCTGATGAGGCCAACCCATCCATTCACATGCTCTAGCATATTTCAGCCAAGAGGAGCACTTCGCTTGTGAAGACGATAGCCACACATTATTTTAAGGGTGTAGGAATTTTTTAAACAAGTGAGATCAACTCACGTATTGGGTCCAACGCCCAACCTAACTTGACATGTAGTTTTAGCATGCAACCTGATATCAAGTACATGTCATACCCCTACTGTGGTGCTCCAAGTCCCCTTTTTTATTTTGGGACACATCAAGTGTCAAAAGTGTAACATGCCTCATGAGTTATGTAAAATGCACATGATTCTATTTGAGCATATATTGTATGTTATGAATCAACGACAAGTCTAAGATACTTGATAAACAAAGCATGATTCATTTAGACAGTTTACTTCAGTGTCAGGTTGTGCGAGAAGTGCTTGTGACCTTTTTTATTTTTAGAATATATCAAACATGCAACAAAATTTTTAGAGTTCAAGCTATGTCATTTCAACCAGACATACATGCTGCCATAATAGTTAAGTATAGAGAAGAATCACAACCTATGAAGCGCTGCCAGGTATACTCCAAGTGTGCAGGAATTCACAGTCTGCTATGTGCTGCCCGTAAACATATTTTCTACAGAAATTTACAACGCACAAGGTGCTATCACACCTTAAAAACATACCAAAACTCGCCCCCTACCAAGTGCTGCCAGGATTGATAATTACACAAGAGACTTTTGACAAGCAAGATGTTGCCAAAGAATGCATTTCTGCCAAAAAATTTCAGCAAACAGGTTGCTGCCAAGAGTGCCAAAACTACAGGGTACTTGTTGCAAGATGGGCACTGCCACAAAGTGCCTCTCTGCAGGAATTTACAGCAACAAATTTTTTTGCCATAGAGCATCGTTGTTGTAGGGATCTGCAACAACCAAAGGGCTGCCACTGAGAGTCATTATTGCAGAAAGAAAAAAATCCAGCAGCCAGATGTTGCCCAAAGAGGGCATTTTTTTGCAGAAAATATATAGCAAGCAAGCTGCTGCCATGGACTATATTTTCTATAGAAAATTGACTCAACAGGGGGGGTCTAAATGGTAGCCTTAGCAGGGTACCAGGCTACATCACGACAGGTTGCAGCCAAGAGTGCAAGGTGCACAGGTGAACCAACTGCATGGTTTGGCTGAAGGTCTTTTCTTCACCTGCTGGACATGTAGCGAAGATCCAGACTTGCGTGTGTGCAGTCAAACCAGTCTGCTCAAGGCATCTGGTTGGGTCTGGTTGCAAGGCCAAGGAAAAGAAAATGCACTACCTTAGACCCGCATCAGCTAAGTGGGGTAAAAAAAAATATGGGCGGCCAACTACAACAAGCCGACCCACCAACGGTAAGGTCTCTGCAGCATGGCATGGCTTATGGCCAGGGTACAAGGGCATCCAAACCGCGGTGGTTCAAACCTCCCAACTCATGGTAGGGGCATGGCCATGATGGAAAAAGAAAGAGTAGAACAAAAAAGATGTCAACCCTTGAGAAAATATGACAAAAGATCAAGCTCCATGCATTTGGGGGTGCTGGAAATAGTACTCCTTACACCCAACGCCACAAGGAAGTGACCGAGAACATCCAGCCATTCCCAAATCCGTTGGTGCCCTTCATGCTTGAGGACACCCACATCTACGAAAATGTTGTGGGGCAATGCCACTCAATCGGGGATGTTGGGAACGACGCTCCTTGCGATCAATGCCACAAGGAGGTAGCCGAAAGCATTCTGCCAAACCCTCGTTCGAGGACCCCCACATGCGTAAGCCTTTATGCCAAAATACCATGCTTGAATAAGAACAAAAAACAACAAGATTCAGAAAAAAAAGAAATAAACCCCATTGAGGGTTTCGATCCTCCCAGCTCCCACATATGCACAAAATGCATTGGGGCATGGCGTCATGCTAGAACTCATTTTTTTTTTTTACAAAAATGGCAGCCATGAGAGAAGAACCTCACCTTCGACTATGTGATTTTTAGAAAATCTTGAAAAAGATTAGCTCCTCTTGCTATACCGTGTAGAGGGGAGTCTCGTATGTGGTACCCAACCCTACACACAACAAGAGAGGAGGTTCGGCGCAAAGGAGGAAGGTACAGTCAGTTGGAAGAGAGGGAGAGAGAGAAGGAAGAGAAGGGGAGAGAGAGAGGAAAACTGACTAGGGCTTTCTCTCTCTTCCTCTTCTCAAAAACTATAAATAGGCTAGGGTTTTCTTTTTTTTTTAGATCCAATGGTTGGAACTTAGTTGGCAAGATGGATGGTTGGGGTCCATCCACTCAAGTGTCATACCCTTCTAGGTGATGGCATACTTGAAAATATCTCTTTTACAACCTACATGTCCTTCTAGGGCACTATTCATGTACGCCCTTCCATGCTTCATCATTTCCTTCATTTTATTTTATTTTATATATTGTTTTTGAAGAAGTCTTTTAAAAAAAACAAGGCATGGGCTGCACTCTAGCATGCGCCCTTGCCTATTTGGGTGACGTTGGCCCTATGTTAACGTTTTTAATAAAAATTCTAAAACCCTTTTTATTTAGTTTTTATTTTGCCAAGATTTTCCACTTAAGTCCCGTTTCCATTAAAACCCATTTTCTTTTGAAATTACACATAGGTTTTATTTTCTTTGAAAAAATCTTTCTAGATTCTCGCAAAAACTCAAGCACTTTCTTAAAACCTCATTTTTTGTTAAAAAATATCTAAAATGCAATGGGTTTATATGTTTAAATAAAAACTTCGAAGACTCAATTAATATGGTTATACTCTAAGAAGTAGTACATATATATATGTATACTAAATTTTTTATCATATATTAAATTTTCTCCAAAATTTTATGAGTCTTACACGCAGCCCATGAACATACTTCCTTGCCTATGCCTCGTCAGTCATGTAAGTGTGCAAGCAATACTTCTTTAGGTGTTAGAATCAGGTAGTATACTCCACCACCTTCAGGATACCCTGTTGGAGATCCAAGAACTCTTGCATCTTGCGATCTTGAGCATACTGAGGAAAATAGGTGTCTAGGAATACCTCTGAAAACGCCTCCCAAGTTAAGGCTTGTCGCTCCTCTGGTGCGTATCGCACCTCTCGAGTAGTCTCTCACCAATTCTTAGCTTTGCCTTGGAGTCAGTAGGTAGCGAAGGCGACCTGCCACTTAATGAGAACCTCAAGGATCTTGAATATCTCGCTGATAGCATGAACCCACTCCTCTGCTGCGTATGGATCCTCCTTCCTAGTAAAAGCTGGGGGACTCAGTTTCATGAAGTGTTTATACGATACTCCATGGCTTGCAAAGCTAGTCGCTTCATTGCTATCAGGGTGATGGCTGCTACCATTGTCATTACCTCCATTATCCGCAAGGTTCTGAAACATGGCAGTAAGCATAGCGAGGGATTTCAAGAGAAAGTCCATCTAGGCAGTCCAACTGAAAGGCTGTCGTGAAGACATCTACAACAAAAAATTAATTTGAATTAACTTCTAAGTTTGACATAAATAAAATATTTGTATAGATGACCCTACTAGGCATCTATGTTATGATTTTACACAATTTATATAGTGTAAGCAATTTAGAACATATTTTTCATATCAAGTATGACATAAACATAAAAATATAATATACTCACAGCAATGTAGGTTAGTTGGACAAGATTTTAGCCAAACTTTCCCTCAGCTCCGATACCAAGTTGTAACATCCCAAATTTTGTATCCCGAAAATCATGATTTTTTTTGAAATGTCTTTAAAATACTTTTATAAAATTGCAACAAAAAAATTAGACGAGATAAAACTTGGTGCGCTACTTCGCATTTACCTTCATATTCATACATGCATTTAATCCATAAATTAAATATTCATAAATTGAATAAATGTTCATACATGTCCAAATTAATAACAAAAGTCCATTTAACAAATTGAATCAAGTATCAGAATCTTGAGGAATTAAAATTGCTCTTAGTCCAAAACACTCAAAGGTTGGGAAAGGCTTGGCTCAGTCCTTATCGCAACCTCCCACCATCGCACATGAGATCACTCACTACATGAAAACATTAAAATCCATAGGGTTAGACAAATTTGTCTCAGTAGGGTGAAACTATACAAAACACATAAATTAGAACATGTAAATGGTTTACTCTTTATGAAATATATTTTAAAGACGTATTTTGATGAAAATTATTTGTGAAAGTTAGCTACCAAATTATAAAAACTAACTCTCACTAGTGTGAGAACCGTGTCGAACTCAAGGAATGGTCTTTGATAAACTTTGTATTTTAACCAATGCTATGCTTATTGCCTTAAAAGAACATTAAAAGTAATTAAAAATCGACAATCAAATGTTTAAGAGCTTATTACAACCTAATCAAACTAAAATGAAATAAATTACAAGTCTTAAATGTATCCAAAAGGCCCTAGTTAACTAGAAATTAAAAATAAAATAAAAAAATAAAGCTTTCACCTTTTGATCCTTCAATGGAGATCCAAATCCTTTTCAATTCAGCATACTTCATTCAGCAAATGGCCTCCACCTGCTAAACACTTAAAAGAAAACACGAAAATGCAAAATTCTATACTAATGGAGTTAGCACACGAAATTATAATTCTATCATTCACATTCTACAATTTTCTATCAAAATAGGTTTCTATAATTTAGCAAATCTAGATATCAATCAGATTCAAATCCTTGTAAAAAATTATAGAGATGTTCCTAATACATGTAGGAAAAGAATCCAATTTACAGAATTAAAAAATTCAGTATGAAACTCCAATTACAACTAAATGAACAGTAACTAAGAAAAACAAGAAATCTAATGTCAACTATCGGACTACTATTTGGAATTGAAAGTATAGCAAACAGGATTAAAACTAAACAAACACTTTACAGTAGAAAGTAGACTCGTTCAATGATCTGATCCAATTTACAGAATTGAATTTGGAATCCAGAAACTTTAGATAATTGAAAAACAAAATGCAAAAAAATAACAGGAAACTGCAGAATAGCAATCACCAGATTTCTGGACAAGTCACCGGAAAAGTCCATGACAAGCCGTGAATCAGATTTCGATCTTGCTGAAAATCTCCAGAATGAAAATAGACTCAAGCAAAAATCAATTTCAATTTATGAATCTCATTTTGGATTCCAGAAACTCGATTTATGATAAAAACAAAATGAAGCAGAAAATCAGAAAAATAGAATTTCAGAATTAATGAATTAATGAATTAATGAATTAATGAATTTCACACTTTGACTCATTGAATTGGATCAAAGAATGAGTAATTCGAAATTCATGGAATGAAATCTAATTCCTAAATCAACTAATGACAAAATTGAAATCACAAAACAAGAATCAAATTACAGAAATTAAATCTAAACTATTTTTGAGATTCAATTGAGGGATTGGAATGGATTTGTGCTAATTCTAACAAAACTCAATCGAGATCTATTCTCTTTTTGAAATGAAATGAAAATACAATTAAAGAAAGTACAAAAATAATGCATAAACTAAAAATTACAGAATTGAAATTCTAATCTAAGATCTAAAACAAAGATTAACAAGATTAAACAATAGAAATTACAAATCAATTGGTGTTTTGGAGATTAAACACACGTTAATCCCAAAATCGTCAATTGAGATCTAGTTTTCATATTTTTTAATTAAAATTTCAGATCAAGAACATGAACAAAAAATAAAATTACATAATTAAAATGCTGCAAATTCAAAAGAACAAAAATAAAAAAGAAATCAAAAGGGAAAAACACACAAATGTGTGTTAGAGGGGGTACAAGAGAGTGAGCTCACCGGTTTTCCCCGATCTGACGATCTCTTTTGGTCTTGGTTGAGAAAAGAGCAATCTCCACCTATTGAAATATGCACCCAAGCCTTTGGATCAGACCTAGATTGAAAATAGAAGAGAAAAGAGAAAAGAAGAAAGAAGTAGAAGAAGAAGAGAATTTTTGAGAAAAGGAGAATAGGAGAGTTGCATGGAAGAACAAGAAGGGAAAGAGAAGATAGGGCTGGGCGTGAAATGGGCTGGAGATCCCTTCCCCCCCCCCATGTTGCTTATTTATAGCCAAAAAGTGAAAATTACAAATTAGCTACAATAATTTTTTAAAAATTACAAAATACTACCTAATTAAAATAGACTTTGTAAAAACAAGGTGTTTCCATTCTAAAAGGGGTTTTCTAGAAACTTATGAATTGGATTTGGATAAAATGTGTTTGCTAATCACATATGCATTGGATCCAAGATCCAATCAATGTTATTTGGACTGAATTGAGATCTGATTTGTCTCAAAATTCGATCCAAAACCATAAAACAATTATAATTTCCTTGTTTTCACTTTGAATCGCACGAAATTCAAATCGTAGCTCTATGATACCTGAAACATCATAAACATGAAATGTAAAATAATAAAATACATATAAATATATGCATTTTATGTTAATCATGAATGCATTATCAATAAACATGAATTACTTCAATTTTTCATACATACAACAAGATTAATTATAATACAAAATAAACATGAATTTTTAATAACTCATTCAATCATACATCTATGGAAGTACATTCAATCAAACATCGAATTAAGCATGAATAATTTAAAGTGCATGCACTTACCATTGCATAAGTTGATTTCTATATATAAACCAATTCTTGTTTTTAATTAAATTTTCTTTTTTATATGATATATGCCATCAGGGATGGCAATGGACCGGGGGAAAGCGGGGCCCCGCCCCGCCACGCCCCGTTTGGACCGGGGATGAAGGGTATGAAACGGGGATGGAGGCGGGGGTGGAGGATAAAATCCATCCCCGCCGCGGAGGCGGGGCGGGGGTGGACGTGCGCTTTTCCCCGCCCTGCCCCGTCCCCGCCACGATCCCCGCCTAATCCCCGCCCCAACCCCGCCCCGACCACTTTTCCTTGCAATATCCCCGCCCCGCCTCGGCTCATCCCCGTTTGGACCGGGGATGAAGGGTATGAAACGGGGATGGAGGCGGGGGTGGAGGATAAAATCCATCCCCGCCGTGGAGGCGGGGCGGGGGTGGAGGATAAAATTTTGAGGCAGGGCGGGGGTGGAAACCTTGTCCCCCGCCCCGCCCCTCCCCACTGCCATCCCTATATGCCATACCTATTTAATGCATAGTCATTTAAGTTACAGTTTCAGAACCTTGTGGGTATACACACAGACAGAAGTCTTGGGTTAGGGCCATGGCACAGACAGTGTTTTCAATCAAAGGGTGGCTTTAGCCTGGTTGAGCACCATTCACAAGTGTCGAGTGAGGGATGCCAAGAGCGAGAGAAGTTCCCACACTACCATCCTGATGCATCAGACTATACTCATGAGATTTTGTACCTCCACACTACAGTCTAATGTGGAGGGTTCCTCTATCTTCGTGGTTGGGGAGGAGCAACCTTTCGTGCTCAATTCGATACTCACGAAGCCAGACTAGTACTACTTACCTTCTCTTAGTAAGTATCAATCATTTAATATTGCATGTTTAACTTTTAATTACTTGTTTTACATGCAACATTCATATAACGGTCTTATTCAAATAATTCGGTTATTTCAGGGCCTATGGATGCACTTTTGAAACCTTTAGATTGATATCATTACATATGCTTCATTTCTTTCGAAATCATGAATGACTGCATAAACAAGGCAATGAATTTTCTTAAACAATTGACACATCCATTCACATCATCATTTTCATGTACATGGCAGTCATATGCAAGAAATTACAATATGCTTAATTCATTAAAATTTTGCATTTAGCATTGGGCTTAATTCATCTCAAAATTGAAGCCCACATGCACTAAGGAAACAATGAGCTTTTTTATAGCTAAATGCATCCAAACAACACCAATTTAACAGCATGTCAATATCATATCAGAAAAATACAACATGCAATATCGCTTAACATTTTTAACAATTTGCAAAATGGACACTTTGGTCCATCTATTCGATAGAGGCCACAAGGGCATGCTTGTGCCTTAGCACATTGATTAGGTCATGTCTCGCAAGTGGACACTTAAATTCTCTGCAATAAACACATAGTTTTAACAGTCTATAACAGTCTGACATTCATTCATAAAAGCACGCTTTCATATGCACAGAATTCATAATTATTTTAAAAGTTGAGTCCTAATCGGTTCCAAACTTGCGAAAACCCAACTTTGTCTCATTGTTACAGAGACTACAAAAAAAATTATATTTATCGGTTAGAGCTGTTTTTTTTGGATTTTGTAAAAAATTTTGTCAGCTTTTTGATGCCATAAATCGTTCATAAAAATTCATCCGAACAAGGGAGTTACAAAGGTTTTGGTTCAAACATATATTTTTCTATTATGATTGTTACAGAACACTCACTCGATAAACAAAGCTCAAAATTTCACATATTATTAGCTTTCCAATGCAATAAACTGCTCATAAAAACTCTTCCGAATGAGGAAGAAATGAGCGATTTACGGATTAGGTGTCAGGCCAGAAATACATAATTTCAGGAAATATGCATTCGAGTGTGTCAAAACAGGCCACCCGAATTCATACTTCCGATTTTTTTTCATATGAACATATCTTAAAAAGTCATAAAATCATATCTACATTATTTTTAACTAATCTACCATAGACAACTTAAGTTTTCACCGCTATTAGGCCAGAAAATAGACCCATCTCCCCGAAGCCTATTTCCTCGTAAATAGTTTCGATAAATTTTATAATAAAGCATATAAAATACATGATTTTCCCATGACATAAAATTAGAAAATCATGATATAATCATAGAGTATTCATATAAATATTCACTATAATCTCTAACTAAAATTTGCATGAAAATGATTAGATATTACATGTTTTTTTTTAAATTATAGGATTTATTTCTAAGAAAACCAATCGCATGAGACATATAATTTTTCTAAGACAAAAATAATAAAAACCATGTTGATCTCTACAGTACATTCACTTGAACATTACCTAC
The DNA here is from genome assembly GCF_984573655.1 of Nuphar pumila. Lineage (NCBI taxonomy): Eukaryota > Viridiplantae > Streptophyta > Magnoliopsida > Nymphaeales > Nymphaeaceae > Nuphar > Nuphar pumila. The sequence continues at coordinate 100,059,940 of NC_143260.1, read as the reverse complement.
TAATTCTAACTAAAATTTGCAAAAAAATAACAAAGTAATACATGTATTTAATAAAATTTACAAATTTTATTTCTGACAAAATCGATAACATACATATATGTTTTTCTTTCTTTTTTTAATTTAAAAATTTGGCTACCTTTGGGGATGAATCAATTTCTTATAAGGAAAATTGAAATCAACCCCTATCCTTAAGTCTAATATAGCTTTTGAAATTCCACTAAGGGGGGGTGAATAGTGAAATACGATGCAAATTGATAAAATAAAAATAAGGCAATAAGGCACAACACAATAAACACAGGATTTATACTGGTTCGGTCAAAACCCTGACCTACATCCAGTCCCCAAGCAAACCACTTGAGCTTTCCACTATAACATCCGAGTCACCGGATAAATAGTACAACACCCTCTTCCTCAGAGGTCTTCTTCTCTCAACAGAGAAGGGGCACACCCTCTTCCACAGAGGTCTTCTTCTCTCAACAGAGAAGAACAACACCCTCTTACACAGAGGTCTTCTTTTCTCAACAGAGAAGGGCAACACCCTCTTTCTCAGAGGTCTACTTCTTTCAACAAAGAAGGAATACAGTGAATAACAGAAAGTTACAATACTTCCTATAGAACATTCAGAATGATATGAATGCACGAATGAAGAATTCTCAGAATGTTCTGTTCTTTTCACTCAGAAGATACTCTTTGTCAAAGAGTTATTCTTGACTTTTTCTCTCTTTTTTCTCTCTTTTTTCTCTTTCTTTTCTCTTTCTTTTTCTAGGCTCTCTTTCAAATATCGAATAGGAATTTTTCTCGTTGTAAGCTCACATATCCATTCCTTTTTCTTATCTTGAATAGTTCATTTGAGTGTGTTTATATAGCTTTAAAAAAGTAGTCGTTACTTTTTGAAATCGTAGCCTTTTTGAGATGTGAAATGTCATGTCATTTCAAAAAACATCTTTAGAGAAATTCGAGAAAGTCTTTTTTCCATAAAAGTAAAATATAGGGTACACTAGTCGTTGTAATATTTTAGGTAATATATATTTTATGTAAAAAGTCTATCTCTTACAATAGTACATTTGAACGTTGGATTGTAGGTTGTCATGTAGTTTTGTCTTTATCCTAATTAATGATTTGTGGTACATAAGTACTTCTTTACTTTAAATGAGTGTAAGTACAATAAATGCTTTGAGATATTTATTTGTACATAGTCATGTCAAGAGTTTTCTTTATGTTGTGTTTTTCAAAGTCTACAAAGAGAATGAAGACTACAAGTAAGTCGACATTCTTGAGAAGGATATTTAACAAGGATTTCTTACAGGAGGTATTTAATGCTATACAAAGAGAATGATGACTTCAAGTAAGTCGACATTCTATGGGTTTGTAAAAAGGTAACTAGAGTCTTTTCAAAACCAATATTATATTTGTTTTCTTTGTGTAGCCGATTTCATGTTTTATCTTTTTCCTATATTTGAAATCATTTCTTTAAAGAAGGTAACTAGAGTCTTTTCAAAACATATTATATTTGTTTTCTTTGTGTATCCGATTTCATGTTTTGTCTTTTTCCTATATTTGAAATCATTTCTTTAAAGAAGGTAACTAGAGTCTTTTCAAAACATATTATATTTGTTTTCTTTGTGTAGCCGATTTCATGTTTTGTCTTTTTCCTACTTTTAAAGTCATTACTTTTCAAGTTGTCTTGTATATGATATAAGGTACAATTATTATATTTTGAAATCATGTCAAAATACCTTTTTCATAAAGGGTTGTAAGAGGGTACAATTATTTGTTTTCAAAAAGGAGCTTTTTGAAACTATCGTATACTTTTATGAAATAGCTTTTATGAGTGAGTATGTAATATGCAATATGAATGCTTCTGAAGGTTCTGTTACATATGACTCTAAAGAAGAAAAAATTTTCAACTTGAGGAAGCCGATCTCTTTAAATGGTCTTTAGGAGTGCATGGCTCAACAAGCTTTTTCTTCAAGGAGTATGATTGCACCATAGTTGTACTTGAACAGGAGGTCTCCATCCTTTTTGAGTGAGATATCCTTGCATCAAATACTCTTTAGATATATGGCAAAGCATATCCAGTCATAATATAACATTTTTCAAGAAGACATATTATCATATTATATGAAATTAAATAAGACAGTGTATCATATTATGTGACATCAAAACAGAGTTTATCAACATTCTCCCCCTTTTTGATGATGACAAAATATGCTCCCCCTGTCAAAAAGACATTATGCATAGAAAGAATACTTATCATAAAAATATTAAAAAATGTTAAATACGAGTATTTTTCTCCACTAATGGAGACAAGTTTTCTCCCCCTTTGTCATAGACAAAAAGGAAGGGATCAGAGTAAGAGAGTTATTACAGACCAAAATTAATGTAAAGTTATTACAGTAAAAAGATAAATTATTACAGTCCAAAGACAAAAGAGTTTATTCCGAAGGTGGAGAGGATTGAAGTAAACGGTTGGCTTGATCCGGCTGGAGGGTCTGTAGAGTTTGCTGCAACGAGGCTTGACGGAGAAGTATGCGATCCTGAGAACGCTGGACATCCATCAGTGCAGAGAAGTAATCAAAGTTGGATGTTGGAGCTTCTTCATCAGAGCCGGGAAGGTGCAGAGACCTTAGATTGAAGGAAGTAGCATCGAGGACCTGAGAGGGATAGAGGATAACTTCGTTTTGAAGGGGTACTTTGAAGTATTTTAAAATGGGAGTTATAAAACACCCAAAAAGAAGAGGCTGGAATTTTTGATAGCGAATAAAAAGGTCGAAAAGAATGTTGGACCAGTTTATCTGAGTAGAAGAAAAAATTACGTAGAGAATGAGAGAGATTTTCTTGGTACTAATCCCTTGCGTGGAGGCTTGGGATAGATATTGTGGAGAAGAATCTGGGCAAGCAATTGAGCATGAGGTTGGAGATTCCTCATCTGCTAGGGAAGTTGTGAGCAGTTGGTGCAGAGAAGAATTTTTCGAAGTACCGACCGGTCGAGTGGTACTATGTTGTCTAGGTTTATGTCGGTGGAAGGAAGATTTAGAATTCTGCCTAATGAGGAAGTATGAAAGAACATCAGGCGTCCGCGTACTTTGGTGGTGATGGTAGTTTGCTCATGATCAGAGGAAAAATTTGTGTAGAAGAGTCGGACGAGTTCGGGATAGTAAGCAGCTTGGGATGAAGATCCTAGTAAGTGTTTAAGTTCGGGGAGAGATCTTTCTAGGTCAAATAATACGAAGTCGTCGTAGTGAACCAATTTTCCTTCATGAATTGGTCGAGAGCAAAGGGAGTTGTAGTAGTGAAATAAATCGAGATACCTTAGGTCGGCGGCAGTGATTGCAGTGTTTGAGGAGGAAGTCATGGCAAGAGCTTAGAAAGAACGAGCAAGAGAAAAAAGACTTGGAAGGAGTAAGAGTTTGTAAGAGAATAGAGAAAATCGTGGGAATGAGATATGAATCAATCTAATAAATAGAAGGAGAAGAATAATGGTGATAAGAAATGAATGACATTGGAAGTGAAGGATTTTTAGATTTTAGTGGAAAGAGGAAATGCGTGAGTTGTAAAATAAGAGACTTGTGAATGACAAATCAAATCAATTTTGGAAGAAAGTGTATTATATTAGTATAGATATTAAGGACATAGTTTCGAAATAATTTTTCTATATATGTAACAAATTTACTATGGGCACTCTTGTTGGATAGTGAGAAGAGTCATGAATTGAGTATTGAGTGTCATATTACACGAAAGAGAGAGAATGATTCAAGAGTTTTAAAGATTTTCGTGAAGATCATGAGGAATAGATAGAGAGTGAATAATGACCTAATAAGAACAAACAATTTTTTCAAGAATTTACTTTATGTGAAAGCATTCCAAAATCGTGAAGAGGGAGTTTGGAATAGGATAAACATGAGAGTATGAGGAAATGCAATAATTTCTTATTTAAGAAGTGTATATTTTGATATACGTGAAAGGAGTGTGAATAAATATAAAGGAGGGTGATACGGATATGTAGAGAAACGAGAGTGGTCATAAAGGACACCAATCACTTGATGTTGGATAGGAGATGTATGACATAAAGTGGAGTTAAGAACAAGGTTTTAATGAATCTCGATTGGAGAGAGATATAAAATATATGAGAGAGTCATGGTCACGGATGGAAAGGTACTTCGTATAATGTAGAGAGAGAGAGAGATAAAAAAGGTGATACAAATCGTACTTATGAGTGAAGTACAAGTTTTTGAAAAGAGAATTTTACAACACTTTTTCGTAAAAGATGTAAAGCATGAAGAGATGATAATAGATTGTTCTTAAGCTATGATATAATAGATGATATAGTAAAAATTTACGTGAAATATAACAACTTAAAAGGTGGTATGAGAAGATAATCATTTGAATTTTTCATGAAAGGCATTAATATTTTAGTGAAGTGTCTCGATAGGAGGAAAGGAAGACATGATAGAAATAGTGTGTACGTAATATATGATATAGCAAATGATATAGTAAAAATTATACGTAAAACATAGCAACTAGATCTTTAGAAGAAGGTAAAAAAAACAAAAAAAAATAATCATTCGATTTTGACTAAAATTTGAAAAGCAAGATTTCTCATAAAATAATAGGTTATCATGTTGAAGGTGAACCAACTTATCGTAAGAGAAGTTTTCATAAAAGGATAAAAAAATGATAAAAGAGTTATGAGATGAGTGATGTGAACAATGTCATGATAGCTTTTACTTTAATATAATTAGTTCTTATGGATATGAGTGAAAGGAAATAGGACAAGGAGTCATTATGGATGTGTACTTGAAAGATGACATAAAGAATGTGTCTTATAAGAGTTTAGAGTATACGTGAATATGGAAACCTAGTTTGACTAACAAAAAATCGATAAGAAGAAAAACCTTTTAAAATAAGATTTTAACATAACTTATAAGAAGTATTAATTTTAATAAGTGTGATTAATTTATAAGTCATTTAGTTTGCATATTCCTAGTTCTCTTCTAATTCGTGTAAAGTCTTCATGTTTCAATGGTTTAGTGAATATGTCTGCTAAATGTTGATTAGTGGGGATGAATTCGAGTTTAATTATGTTGTTTAAGACTTGTTCTCTTAAGAAGTGATGTCTTATTTGAATGTGCTTAGTTCGTGAGTGTAAAATAGGATTCTTAGATAAGTTTATAGCACTAGTATTATCACACAAAACAGTTGTATTTTCAAAATTTAAACCAAAATCTTTTAATGTTTGTTTCATCCAGATAACTTGTGTACAAGCTAGGCTAGCAGCAATGTATTCAGCTTCAGTAGTTGATAAGGATACACAGTTTTGTTTCTTACTGAACCATGATACTAGTGAGTGCCCTAGCATATGACATGTTTCACTTGTGCTTTTTCTGTCAGATTTACTTCCAGCAAAGTCAGCATCGTTGTATGAGATTAAATCAAATGTAGAGGATTTTGAATAGAATAATCTAAAATCAGCTGTGTCTTTTAAATATCTTATTATTCTTTTTACAACTTTAAGATGTGATTCTTTTGGATTTGACTGAAATCTAGCACACAAGCAAACACTGAACATAATATCTGGACGGCTAGCAGTTAAATATAGTAGTGATCCTATCATACATCGGTATACCTTTGTATCCACAGACTTACCATCTTCATCTTTGTCCAAAACAGTAGTAGTGCTCATAGGAGTGGTTTTTGAAGCAGTCAAGTTCATGTTGAACCTCTTCAGAAGTTCACGAGCATACTTAGATTGATTGATGAAAACTTCATCCTTGGTTTGCTTGATATGCAGTCCAAGAAAGTAGTTGAGTTCTCCCATCATACTCATTTCGAATTCCTTCTGCATGGACTTAGAAAATTCTTCACAGAGAGTGTTGTTAGTAGATCCAAAGATGATATCGTCTACATATATTTGAACAATTAGGGTATGATTATTCACTATTTTCACAAATAATGTCGAGTCTGCTTTACCTACAGAAAACCAATTTTTAATAAAAAGGTTTTGAGTCTGTCATACCAAGCACGAGGTGCTTGTTTTAAGCCATATAAAGCACATTTTAGTTTGAAAACATGATCTGGATATTGTTCATGTTCAAATCCTGGAGGTTGTTTTACATAAACTTCTTCATTTATAAAACCATTTAAAAAGGCACTTTTTACATCCATTTGATATAATTTGAAATCCATATAGCTTGCATATGCTAAAAACATTCTAATAGATTCAAGTCTAGCAACAGGAGCAAATGTTTCATCAAAATCAATACCTTCCTCCTAGTTGTATCCTTGAGCTACTAGTCTGGCCTTGTTTCTTATAACATTACATGTTTCATCTAGCTTGTTTCTGAAGATCCATCTTGTCCCAATGATCGGATGATCCTTTGGTCTTGGTACAAGATCCCAAACTTCATTCCTTTGGAATTGGTTCAGTTCTTCAGTCATGGCTAGCATCCAAAACTCATCGATGATGGCTTCATCAATCTTCTTTGGTTCAAGTTGAGAAATGAATGTCATATTTGCAATCCGTTCTAGCTGAGCTCTAGTCTGAACCCCCTTTGTCAGGTCTCCCAAAATCTGCTTTTGAGGATGATCTTTGATATCAACAAATGTTCTTTGATGATCATCTTCATTAGACTTAGCTGTGCTATCTAAAAATAAATCTGTACTTTCAACATCATCATTGTTAGTTTGCTTATGAACAGATTGATCAATAGATTCACAGAAACTAACATGCATAGATTCTTCAATAGAATTAGAACTCTTATTGAAAACCCTGTATGATTTACTATGACTTGAATATCCTAAAAATATGCCTTCAATAGATTTAGCATCAAATTTATCTAGGCTATCTTTTGTGTTTAGGATAAAGCATTTACATCCAAAGACTTTGAAATAGTCTATTCTTGGAATCCTGTCATAGAATAATTCATAGGGAGTTTTATTTAATAAGGGTCTAATGAGAACTCTATTTGTTATGTAGCATGCAGTATTAACAGCTTCTGCCCAAAAAGATTTAGCAAGATTATTGTGTTGGAGCATAGTTCTAGCAGATTCCTGAAGGGTTTTATTCTTTATTTCTACTACACCATTTTGAGGTGCAGCTCTAGGAAAGGCAAAGTTATGAGAAATACCATGCAAGTTACAAAAAGTTCATTTTCAAATTCTCCTCCATGGTCACTACGGATTTTAACAATAGAACAAGATTTTTCATTTTGTAATTTTTTACATAAAATTTCAAATTGACAAAACGTATCACTTTTGTTTTTCAAAAATATTACCCAAGTAAAGCTTGAGTAGTCATCTACAATGACAAAAACATATTGATTGTGATTATGACTAGCTACTCTAGAAGGACCAAAGAGATCCAGGTGGAGAAGCTCTAGAGGTCTTTTGCTTGAAATGATATTTTTTGATTTAAAAGATGATTTAGACAGTTTTCCTAATTGACATGCATCACAAAAATAATCTTTTTTAAAAGATATTTTGGGTAACCCACGTACTAACTTATCTTTAGCTAATTTAGACATGTACTTAGAATTGACATGACCCATTCTCATGTGCCATAAATGTTGAGAGTCATTATTAGCTATGAGGCAATGTTCTGTGATGTTTTCTAGGTATAGTTCATATATATTGTTTTTTTCTTATACCTTTTAAGATAATATTTTCGTTGGTGTCTGCTATAAGACAAACATTATGATTAAAGCTAACATTATAACCTGTATCACACATTTGACTAATACTTAGAAGGTTATGTTTTAAGCCTTTAACCAGTAGAACGTCTTTGATAAGAGGTTTATCTATATTTCCAATATTACCAATACCTATTATCAAACCTTTGTTGTTATCTCCAAAGGTGATGGTTTCTCCTTCCTTTTTATAAAGAACAACAAAGAGGTCTGAATGTCCAGTCATGTGTTTTGAACATCCACTGTCTAGTATCCATTTGTTCTTCTTGTTTGGAGCCTGCAAAACATTAAGTAAAATTTCTTTTTGGTACCCAGTCGGGTCCCTTTTTGTTAGACTTTGGAACCCATATCCATTTAGATTTGGGTTTGTTTACAGCCTTAGAGGAGTTCAAGAAGTTAAAATTATAATACTCCTTTTTAGGTTCAGAAGAACTTTTCACAAATGTGGTCTTTTGATTCATACAAGAAGGCTTGTTGAAATGAGAGTAGCCAATACCATTCTTGTAAAAAGACACTTTTTGAGAGGATAAGAGTTTATCCAAGTTCTCTTTTCCTTTAGTAAACTTGAAAACCGTTTTCATAAGGTTCTCAGTTTTACTTTTTAATTCTGAAATTTCTACTTGCAGATTTTTAGTCTTGGAGCTGGTAGAAGAGATTTCAGAAGTAATAAGAAGATTTTTCTTTTGTAACTCAGAATTTTCAATACTGAGTTTTTCATTTTTCAAAATAAGCTCTAGATTCTCAGATTTCAAATGTTTATTTTTTAGAATCATTTTCCTTGATTCTTCAAAAAATTTCTTAAAAGCATTTTGAAGTTCTTCAAAGGAGAAATCAAGAGATTCACTTACAGAGCTTTCTGCCATGAAGCACATGTTGGCGGTTTCTGCTTCATCATCATTTGACTCTTCACTGGTGGATGGTTCTGAATCATCCCATTGAGCATGCAGAGCCTTTTTCTTGAAGAACCTTTTCTTTGGTTCCTCAGTCTTGGATTTTCTTTTGAGAAGAGGACAGTCACGTCTCAGGTGACCTGGCTTATTACACTGGTAGCACATGGAATCTTCTTTTGGGTCTTTTCTTTCTTTGTGCTTATTTGGAAGCTGATTCCTTCTCATAAAGCGTTGGAATTTTCTAGTGAATAGCGCAATCTCAGTTTCTTTTTCTGAGTCCTCGTCCTCAAAAAGGGCTGGAAAGGCTAGAGTTTTCTTCAAAGGTTGTTCATCTTCCCTTCTTTCCTTCATATGGACTTCATAGGCCATAAAATTGCCTATTAAATCGTTCAGGGTAAGTTTGGACAAATCTTGAGCTTCTTCAATAGCAATAGTCTTTTTCTCCCAATCAGTTGTGAGAGATCTCAAGATTTTCTTCACCTTTTTTGTCTGAGAGTGGGTTACACCCAGAGATTTCAGATCGTTGGTGAATCTGGTGAACATCTCTGTGATGGGTTCATCTTTGTTCATTTTGAACAACTCATATTTTCTGACAAGAGATGAGATTTTGGTTTCTTTCACTTTGTTGGTTCCTTCATGAATAACCTCCAAAGAATGCCAAATATCATATGCAGATTCACATATAGATATTCTATTGAATTCATTCTGATCGATGGCACAGTATAAGGCATTCATAGCCTTTGCATTTAGGTTTGCCATTTTCTTTTCTTCATCAGACCATAAGTTATAGTCTGCGGAAGGAGATGTGTATGGATGCTCAACAATTTTTCATACAGCAAAATCTATTGATTTGAGAAATATAGTCATTCTGCACTTCCAGTATCCATAGTTGGAGTCGTTGAAGAAAGGAGGACGAGATGCGTGTTGACCTTCAATATCACGAGCATAGGAGGTAGATGCCATATGTGCTGGAAGACTTGTTATGTCAAAACCAGCAAACCTGCTCTGATACCAAATGAAATTCCACTAGAGGGGGGGTGAATAGTGAAATACGATGCAAATTGATAAAATAAAAATAAGGCAATAAGGCACAACACAATAAACACGAGATTTATACTGGTTCGGTCAAAACCCTGACCTACATCCAGTCCCCAAGCAAACCACTTGAGCTTTCCACTATAACATCCGAGTCACCGGATAAATAGTACAACACCCTCTTCCTCAGAGGTCTTCTTCTCTCAACAGAGAAGGACAACACCCTCTTACACAGAGGTCTTCTTCTCTCAACAGAGAAGGGCAACACTCTCTTTCTCAGAGGTCTACTTCTTTCAACAAAGAAGGAATACAGTGAATAACAGAAAGTTACAATACTTCCTATAGAACCTTCAGAATGATATGAATGCACGAATGAAGGATTCTCAGAATGTTCTGTTCTTTTCACTAAGAAGATACTCTTTGTCAAAGAGTTATTCTTGACTTTTTCTCTTTCTTTTCTCTTTCTTTTTCTAGGCTCTCTTTCAAATATCGAATAAGAATTTTTCTCGTTGTAAACTCACATATCCATTCTTTTTTCTTATCTTGAATAGTTCATTTGATTGTGTTTATATAGCTTTAAAAAAGTAGTCGTTACTTTTTGAAATCGTAGCCTTTTTGAGATGTGAAATGTCATGTCATTTCAAAAAACATCTTTAGAGAAATTCGAGAAAGTCTTCTTTCCATAAAAGTAAAATATAGGGTACACTAGTCGTTGTAATATTTTAGGTAATATATATTTTATGTAAAAAGTCTATTTCTTACAATAGTACATTTGAACGTTGGATTGTAGGTTGTCATGTAGTTTTGTCTTTATCCTAATTAATGATTTGTGGTACATAAGTACTTCTTTACTTTAAATGAGTGTAAGTACAATAAATGCTTTGAGATATTTATTTGTACATAGTCATGTCAAGAGTTTTCTTTATGTTGTGTTTTTCAAAGTCTACAAAGAGAATGAAGACTACAAGTAAGTTGACATTCTTGAGAAGGATATTTAACAAGGATTTCTTACAGGAGGTATTTAATGCTATACAAAGAGAATGATGAGTTCAAGTAAGTCGACATTCTATGGGTTTGTAAAAAGGTAACTAGAGTCTTTTCAAAACCAATATTATATTTGTTTTCTTTGTTTAGCCGATTTCATGTTTTGTCTTTTTCTTATATTTGAAATCATTTCTTTAAAGGTAACTAGAGTCTTTTCAAAACATATTATATTTGTTTTCTTTGTGTAGTCAATTTCATGTTTTGTCTTTTTCCTATATTTGAAATCATTTCTTTAAAGAAGGTAACTAGAGTCTTTTCAAAACATATTATATTTGTTTTCTTTGTGTAGCCGATTTCATGTTTTGTCTTTTTCCTACTTTTAAAGTCATTACTTTTCAAGTTGTCTTGTATATGATATAAGGTACAATTATTATATTTTGAAATCATGTCAAAATACCTTTTTCATAAAGGGTTGTAAGAAGGTACAATTATTTGTTTTCAAAAAGGAGCTTTTTGAAACTATCGTATACTTTTATGAAATAGCTTTTATGAGTATGTAATATGCAATATGCATGCTTCTGAAGGTTCTGTTACATATGACTCTAAAGAAGAAAAAATCTTCAACTTGAGGAAGCCGATCTCTTTAAATGGTCTTTAGGAGTGCATGGCTCAACAAGCTTTTTCTTCAAGGAGTATGATTGCACCATAGTTGTAATTGAACAGGAGGTATTCATCCTTTTTGAGTGAGATATCCTTGCATCAAATACTCGTTAGATATATGGCAAAGCATATCCAGTCATAATATAACATTTTTCAAGAAGACATATTATCATATTATATGAAATCAAATAAGACAGTGTATCATATTATGTGACATCAAAACAGAGTTTCTCAACAGCTTTTTATCATAAATTCATTTTTTTATTCTTTTTATTAGAAAGTTAGTTCAAGTCCTCATACCTGATTTTTTAGAAATCAGTTTTTAGAGGAATTTTCTTTCGAAAACCCTTTTTATTTTATATTTTGACAGCCCTAAGCCAAATTCACATGTGCGAGGCATGGTTTAAGGTCTGTCCTTATGAAAATTCAGAGGAATTTGTGCCTACAAATTCCAATTTACGTGTAGAGCATAGAACCCCCTACCTCTTTGGCAAAAATCATGTCTACTCTTGCGAAAGTAAACTTCATGAATGGACCAGCCACCCAACACGTGCAATGACCACACCAACGATTCCTTCTGCTCCTTACATGTACGTAAGTGTACTCCTTGTTGGGCCAAGGAAGGATGCACTACAATTTTCGTATGGGAGAAGGAAAGGAAGAAAGGAGAATTAGGGAGCAAAGAAAAAAAATCATAAAGATGTAAATAGGGGGGGTGTGAAACCCTCCCATGCTTTATAGAACTTTAGGGGAGGTCAAGGGCTGGAGAAAATCTTAACTCTTGATCTCAGTCTAGGGTTTGTTTCTAAATTTCAATCTTCTCTAGTTTCTTTTTCTTATCTCTTGTTTCTTTTTTCTTTTTCTTTTTTATTTTTGCATTTCATGTTGTTAGCTTAGGATTCATATTATTTATATCATACATATGTTAGTATACATATTATATTATGTATGTAAGGAGTCATATGGGCTGGTTGACCCCCATAGCCCAAGTTCTTTCCAAATTGCAAATTGTCAACTTGTTTGCTTGGCAATCATGTTGACTAGTCAATTGTTAAATTTTTTTCTTCTTTTCTTGATTTTTTTTCTCGCCTAATTTCTATTTTTTTCTCTTTGGTCCAACCATCCCCCTTCTAAAATTCTCTAAGAGGAGACACCCCTCTCTAAAAGGCTTAAAAGCCAAAAAAGGTAACTTTTGACTTTAGGGGCTTATTAGGTTATTTGGAAAGTTTGATTTTTAAGCCTTATTTGTTTTTATCATTTTAGAGTTTAAATTGGAGTGACACATAGGATGGGACGGCCCACCTATGGACAAGTTCCACTCATTAAATCCAATTAATATACAAGTTCCATTCCACTAAATAAATCCTAAATAAATTCACTTTAAATTTAAATTCAATTCTTTCAAAACTAAAATATGGGATTAAATGAAATTACACTAAATAAAATTTAGTTAGGGTCAAATGTAAATGTATGTCGTCTATTGAAATTCAAAATATATGTATTTAAATTATTTATTATATATATTATTTTTAAGAAATATATATATATATATTTAAATTATTTATTATATATATTCTTTTTAAGGATAATTCAGATTCTTCAAAAATAATTTCTAAAGAAAAAGGATTCAATAGGGTCGATAAAACCCTTGGGGTGTGTGAGTGTGTTTCTTACACTTAGAATTTTTTTTCTAAGTCCTACAAAACCTATAGAATAAAGCTTAATTTGAATTATCAATTTTGATTTATTACACAAAAAGAAAATTGCAAAAGTTCACAAAAATTTCTCAAAAAATCATGGGTATTATAGTACTGATGTTGTGCAGAATCGTGTTCCAAACCCTGTGTATACAACCTAAAAAATTTTTGATAGGTTGTTAAAGGGTTGGATAACAGGAACTCTATCTAACAGTGTCCTTATCTTGGTTATTGGTTTAGAGACATCTACGAAGATTTGGACTTCTTTTGTTGAGGCTTTTGCCCAAGATTCGCAAGAAAGAGAATTTTATCTCATGCAATAACGCCTCTGTTAGAGAATTTGAAATGTTGTTGGGCAGCTTAGACTATCATTTGGAGTTACTACACAAACTTGTGATGTTTTGGAGTCTAGTTTCAAAACCGGCCTTGTGAGTCTCAACACCACCAAGTTTGGTGTTGGTCTCCTCCATGAATTTGGTTATGGTTTCAGGATTCATTTATGAGATTTTGTTCTGAACTTTCTTAGAGGGCATGGTGTTTGTTGTAATACCAATTTTGATGTGTGTTTGGGCATATTGCTCCCTTATAGACTATGCATTTTGTGTGCATTCTATTCTCAATAATATATTATTTTTTATGTAATATCTTGGCCCTTAGTGTCTTTTATTCTTGAACCCATATTTGGGTTGTGTGAGTGACTATTGCCTCTTGTGCAAGAACCCTATTGGGTTGTGCTTTGTGAGAATACCTTAGTTTCATTACAGTGTTGACCCAATCTGGCCTTAAGGATGGATTCAGCATGATCTAAATGCTATGAATGGGTGTTTGGATCATGTGTTTTTGACAAAAAAATATAATTTTATGAGCTGAGAAAATATCATACATTATGGGCCATTGATTTTTCAAGGCTCATAAAATATTGCTTACATGCCATAATAAGACGATTCAAAAGCCAATTCTCACTAACCAAATCATGTATATCACATCTGTAAGGTTAGTTTTATGAAAAATGACAAAAAAAATCTTTGGACATCATGATGACCTGCACAAATGCAATCCATATATATGTGTATGTGTGTGTATGAAATTGGAAAACACAGGCATATATGTGAAGAAAAAAATAAATAGAAAGGAGAAAAGAAAGAAAAAAAGAAAAGAAAAAGAAACGAAGAAGAAAGTGGAGGGGCGAGAGGAAGAAGAACAAAAGGAGCACAACAAAAGACAAAAATGAAAACAGAAAAAGAAGGGAAAAAGAAGGAGAAAAGGAAAAATAGAAAAGGAGAAGAAGGAGGTGGAGCAAAAAGACGAGAAATAAGAGAAGGCGAAGAGAAAAAAAAGAAGAGGAAAAGAAGGAAAAAAGAAAGAAAAAAAAGAAAAGAGGAGGAAAAAAAAGGGGTGTGGCTGAGAGAAACAAAGAAGAAAAAAGAAAAGAAGAGAAAAAAGTGAATAATAATACAAAAGAAAAAAAGGGCAATCATGTCCCCACCGCCTAGGTTGGAAAAGAGGGTCCTATAGCTGAGACCTTTAAGACTAGGCGATGGCCTTACGTTTAACCCGCCTAGGTGCCACTTTTGTCAGCTAAGGTCTTTTTATATATCTCTGTCACAACAGCCACTTATCATTGCTTTATGTAGAAAAATGAAAGGACATTCAGGACACTTTGTTGAACACATGATTTGTTAAATTATGTACATATATATACATAATATAATGTATGCATACAAACTTTTAATTTTCTTTTTGCCCTGCCCTTTTGACCAAGTCAACATATTGTTGACCTTGGTTCACTAGCCAGTGGGGCTAGTCCAACGGCTTTATAGGGCCTCTCCCATGTCTGTAAAAAGGGGGCAATCCTCTCATTTCAAATATACCTTCTTGCATATTTGATGAACATAAATAACACATAATTTTTGTACTTGTGAGCTTTATTGAGTGTGCCCATTATGGGTTTTGTAAGTGTGCTCTTTGCATCCACTTTTATATTTGAATCCACTTTGTTATTTGGTGGATATTTGTTCGTGATGGCTCATATTTCCTTACATGATTATCTCCTTGCTCTGCATATGTAAAAGCATTCTTGGAATGACTAAGTAGTATGACTTATTGCTGCAATCTATTTATCAGTTATGTGCTGATCTTCTTATGTAACATGGTGCTGCTTTCTTTGCAAGTCAACATGCAAGTAGCAGACATAATCACTATTTATTTTGTCCTATATGCTCATTTTCTAGAAGGAAAAAAGAAAAAAAGTTATCTTGGTAAAATATTTGGAGGTGTACTTTGTTGCGTAAGGGCCATTGAATTTACTTGTATTTCTGTCTGCAGTTATCTCCAACAACATGCAACAAGAGACAAGTCTTTTTCTTACAATGTATGCTTTTTCTTTTGATCTTCATTGCAAAATCAAATACTGAATGGAGTGTAGTTAATGTAGTATATGTCATTCAATTAGCAGTGTTATTGTTTGTTTATATTGTGGTTGGATAGTCTATTGCTCGATAGTGGTGGTTGGGGGATGGAATACTGAATTTCCTATTTTTTTTGGGTATTTATCTGACAATGCTATTGTGTTTCTATATTTGTTTATAAATATCTGTAGACACTGTATTTTTATAATTCATAAATAATAACTATAAAAACATCTAAACACGGCCTTGCAATTTTATCATAATCACTATCAGGGTATGTGGCCTTAGCTAATTATATTGAGCAGTGAGTGTTACAATGTGCAATGAGCCGATTACACCTGTAGCTTGAATAATTTCTTTCATGCCTAATCACTACACTTCTAGCCATATGTTTCTAAAACACAGTTCTTAATTGTACCTTGTGTATTAATACTTATTAAAATTAATCTTTTTTTTCTTGTCCACGTGCAGTATTTAGCCTATCTGCTTATTGTAATTTGAGGGCACAGATGGGAGGATTTCTTCCCAAAATGAACATTGGTTGTAATTAACTGCATTTCTTTGGAAGCTTTACTATTTCAGTAATGTGTTACTAGTTTGTAGATTCTAAACTTTGGCCAAAGAAAGCATTTGTAAGTGCTAAGTGTTAGTGTTCAGTGTTATGCTGTCTTTTCTTTCACTCTAGCCTTGTTTAAGTAATCAACATTATAGAAAGGTTGTTATTGGTGCATATGATGATGAAGCAGCAGCACCTCGTGCTTATGTCCTTGCAGCATTGAAGTACTGGGGGCATGACACACAGCTTAATTTTCCGGTAACTACAATGAGGCATGCTCTATTTCAGAACTTTTTTTTTCCTTTCCTATACTTGAAATTTCCATCAATTAAACTGTTCAGAGATAGTAAAACTAGTTCTTATTGGATTTTGTTTTATTTACTAGATATCCACTTACAATGATGAACTTAATGAGATGGAAGGTCTCTCAAAGGAAGAATATATTGGATCACTGAGAAGGTAATAGTTATATCAATACACTTTTGAGACAAGTTAATGTGTTACTAGTTTGTTAGATTAGGATTCATATTATTTATATCATACATATTTTAGTATACATATTATATTATGTATGTAAGGGGTCATATGGGCTGGTTGACCCCCATAGCCCAAGTTCTTTCCAAATTGCAAATTGTCAACTTGCTTGCTTGGCATTCAAGTTGACTAGTCAATTGTTAATTTTTTTTTTCTTCTTTTCTTGATTTTCTTTTCTTTCCTTATTTATATTTTTTTCTCTTTGGTCCAACCATCCCCCTTCTAAAATTCTCTAAGAGGGGATGCCCCTCTCTAAAAGGCTTAAAAGCCAAAAAAGGTAACTTTTGACTTTAGGGGCTTATTAGGTTATTTGGAAAGTTTGATTTTTAAGCCTTATTTGTTTTTATCATTTTAGAGTTTTAAATTGGAGTGCCACATAGGATGGGACGGCCCACCTATGGACTCTTACACACTCATTAAATCCAATTAATATACAAGTTCCATTCCACTAAATAAAT
Source organism: Nuphar pumila (assembly GCF_984573655.1). NCBI lineage: Eukaryota > Viridiplantae > Streptophyta > Magnoliopsida > Nymphaeales > Nymphaeaceae > Nuphar > Nuphar pumila. Next base: position 100,043,033 of record NC_143260.1, on the reverse strand, counting down.
CCTAAATAAATTCACTTTAAATTTAAATTCAATTCTTTCAAAACTAAAATATGGGATTAAATGAAATTACACTACATGAAATTTAGTTTGGGTCAAATGTAAATGTATGTCGTCTATTGAAATTCAAAAATATATGTATTTAAATTATTTATTATATATGTTACTTTTAAGAAATATATATATTTAAATTATTTATTATATATATTCTTTTTAAGGATAATTCATTCTTCAAAAATAATTTCTAAAGAAAAAGGATTCAATAGGGTCGATAAAACCCTTGGGGTGTGTGAGTGTGTTTCTTACACTTAGAAATTTTTTTTCTAAGTCCTACAAAACCTATAGAATAACGCTTAATTTGAATTATCAACTTTGATTTATTACACAAAAAGAGAATTGCAAAAGTTCACGAAAATTCCTCAAAAAATCATGGGTATTATAGTACTGATGTTGTGTAGAATCGTGTTCCAAACCCTGTGTATACAACCTAGAAAAATTTTGATAGGTTGTTAAAGGGTTGGATAACAGGAACTCTATCTAACAATGTCCTTATCTTGGTTATTGGTTTAGAGACATCTACGGAGATTTGGACTTCTTTTGTTGAGGCTTTTGCCCAAGATTCGCAAGAAAGAGAATTTTATCTCATGCAACAATGCCGCCAGAGAATTTGAAATGTTGTTGGGCAGCTTGGACTATCATTTGGAGTTACTACACAAACTTGTGATGTTTTGGAGTCTAGTTTCAAAACCGGCCTTGTGAGTCTCAACACCACCGAGTTTGGTGTTGGTCTCCTCCATGAATTTGGTTATGGTTTCAAGATTCATTTCTGGGATTTGGTTCTGAACTTTCTTAGAGGGCATGGTGTTTGTTGTAATACCAATTTTGATGTGTGTTTGGGCATATTGCTCCCTTATAGACTATGCATTTTGTGTGCATTCTATTCTCAATAATATATTGTTTTCTATGTGATATCTTGGCCTTTAGTGTCTTTTATTCTTGAACCCATATTTGGGTTGTGTGAGTGACTATTGCCTCTTGTGCAAGAACCCTATTGGGTTGTGTTTTGTGAGAATATATTAGTTTCATTACAGTGTTGACCCAATCTGGCCTCAAGGATGGATTCAGCATGATCTAAATGCTATGAATGGGTGTTTGGATCATGTGTTTTTGACAAAAAAATATAATTTTATGAGCTGAGAAAATATCATACATTATGGGCCATTGATTTTTCAAGGCTCATAAAATATTGCTTACATGCCATAATAAGACAATTCAAAAGCCAATTCTCACTAACCAAAGCATGTATATCACATCTGTAAGGTTAGTTTTATGAAAAATGACAAAAAAAAAAACTTTGGACATCATGATGACCTGCACAAATGCAATCCATATATATCTGTATGTGTGTGTATGAATGAGGAAAACACAGGCATATATGTGAAGAAAAAAATAAATAGAAAGGAGAAAAGGAAAAAAAAAGAAAAGAAAAAGGAAGAAAAGAAGAAGAAAGTGGAGGGGCGAGAGGAAGAAGAACAAAAGGAGCACAACAAAAGACAAAAATGAAAACAGAAAAAGAAGGGAAAAAGGAGAAAAGGAAAAACACAAAAGGGGAAGAAGGAGGTGGAGCAGAAAGACGAGAAATAAGAGAAGGCGAACAGAAAAAAAAGAAGAGGAAAAGAAGAAGGAAAAAAAAGAAAAGAGGAAGAAAAAAAAAAGGGGTGTGGCTGAGAGAAACAAAGAAGAAAAAAGAAAAGAAGAGAAAAAAGTGAATGGAGTGTATGTTTTTTCTTACGATGTATGTTTTTTCTTTTGATCTTCATTGCAAAATCAAATACTGAATGGAGTGTAGTTAATGTAGTATATGTCATTCAATTAGCAGTGTTATTGTTTGTTTATATTGTGGTTGGATAGTCTATTGCTCGATACTGGTGGTTGGGGGATGGAATACTGAATTTCCTAATTTTTTTTGGGTATTGATCTGACAATGCTATTGTGTTTCTATATTTGTTTATAAATATCTGTAGACACTGTATTTTTATAATTCATAAATAATAGCTATAAAAAAATCTAAACACGGCCTTGCAATTTTATCATAATCACTATCAGGGTATGTGGCCTTAGCTAATTATATTGAGCAGTGTGTGTTACAATGTGCAATGAGCCGATTACACCTGTAGCTTGAATAATTTCTTTCATGCCTAATCACTACACTTCTAGCCATATGTTTCTAAAACACAGTTCTTAATTGTACCTTGTGTATTAATACTTATTAAAATTAATCTTTTTTTTCTTGTCCACGTGCAGTATTTAGCTTATCTGCTTATTGTAATTTGAGGGCACAGATGGGAGGATTTCTTCCCAAAATAAACATTGGTTGTAATTAAATGCATTTCTTTGGAACCTTTAATATTTCAGTAATGTGTTACTAGTTTGTAGGTTCTAAACTTTGGCCAAAGAAAGCACTTGTAAGTGCTAAGTGTTAGTGTTCAGTGTTATGCTGTCTTTTCTTTCACTCTAGCCTTGTTTAAGTAATCAACATTATAGAAAGGTTGTTATTGGTGCATATGATGATGAAGAAGCGGCACCTCGTGCTTATGACTTTGCAGCATTGAAGTACTGGGGGCATGACACACTGCTTAATTTTCCGGTAACTACAATGAGGCCTGCTCTATTTCAGAACTATTTTTTTTCCTTTCCTATACTTGAAATTTCCATCAATTAAACTGTTCAGAGATAGTAAAACCGGTTCTTATTGGATTTTGTTTTATTTACTAGATATCCACTTACAATGATGAGCTTAATGAGATGGAAGGTCTCTCAAAGGAAGAATATATTGGATCACTGAGAAGGTAATAGTTATATCAATACACTTTTGAGACAAGTTATATAGATAGACTCACAGGAGATTTGCCAGATTAATCATGCTACTAAAACAGGAAAAGTAGTGTTTTCTCCAGAGTATCTAAATATCGAGGAGTTGCAAGGTCAGTAAAGACCCATTTAAACTTGCCTTAGTTTTATCTCTGCCTTTAGGGATTAGTTTTATCAGATCTGTGAGTGTTGGGTGTTGTATAATGGAGATTGTGATTTTGTGCTTATGTTTCAACCAGTGGGACAAATTCTGGTCTATTACGAGCCACGTTGCTTCTTAATTCTTTTAACATTTTCCACTTCATCTCTTTTATGGAGAAATATATACATAGCATACAAAGTCTCCGGCTAATAATCACCTGCCTTGTCTTGCTGAAATACTCGTATTTGGTGGTTTTGACATGTATAGGTGAACCGATGGTCTATTAATCAGCACAATAGTTCATCTTGTTACTGATCTTTAAGAATCACTTTGATGTCACAGGTTTGACAAGAGATTTTGCAGAGATTGTAGAAGAAATGCCATTCGTGAGTTCAAAGAGTAAGGAACTGAAAAATATGCAGAGCAGGTCTGGTGATTGCCTTTGAAACAGGTTGGTTTGAACTATAGATTGTTCTGTAAATTTCATTAATCTTTATTGTCATGTGCACTTTGCATTCATTGCAGACTAACAGTGGTAACAAAACAAAGTGGGCAAGGTCTCCTTTTTGTCTGCATCTGATAACTCTATATTGCAGCAATAATGCAATCAGCATGTATCAAGTTATCAACATATATATGTGGTGTATACTCTATTGGTACAATTGTCTTTTTGTATTTTGGTGTCCTAACTTCCAACTGTTATTGGCTATCGAGCAATGATAGGGCTTCAGCATACCTCTATATCTTTATATCATCCTCTCATTTTTCTTTTTGGAAATCTGTGATTTTTTGCTTCTGTATTATTTCATTGTCTTTTATTACAAGACATGTGGGGCGATATAAGCAAACATTTTCCTGGTATTGTGAATTGCTTCATGATACTGATTGCAAAGTCCTAACTACTTGCATTTTGTGCTCGTAAAATCCTACCTTGGATAATCTGTTTCCAAGCTGTTTTTTTGGCGGCATTATCATAGTGCAATTTTTATATCATCTTTACCTAGATATCTACTGATTGACTTTGTTTCGATTTTCTCAGCTTTGCAAGTTTTCTTGGTGAAATTTGTGTCATTCTTTAAACATTGATCAATCAATCTAAACAAGAAGCAACTTCATAATATAGTTTCATGAAACCCATTTTTACTCTTATCACTAGAATATTAATTCATATATTTCTTGTGTTTCAGAATGATCAATGCAAATTAAAAACAAAACAATAAAACCTAGAAATCCTCAATCTACAAAAGAGGAGAAAAAAGAAAACTAGCATCTCATCATCTTAATCCTTGCAACGAAGAGCACAAATAAACCATATGAGATGTAACAATAACAATAGGGAAAGCACAAAGGAGGAAACTATAACACAAGTATGCATGAGAGAGACGGAGAGAGAGATTCAAACTCTAACCTACTATCACAAGAAAGCAATAAGAAAATGAGGCAATCAAATTGTGAACATAAAAGAAGAAGAAATATACTCGAGATTGAAGCCCTAACATCCTGGATGATGACATGAACCCACTAATACGATGATCGCATTCGCTGATCTTTACTTGAAGGTTCACTCATTGTTCTCTCTGCACAGTATGTCGACCTTCACTTGTTCCAACTCCACGTTTGACAGACGGTAGGGTCTATGAGCGAGCGAGCGAGAGAGAGAGAGAGAGAGAGAGAGACCTGTCGGCGGCTGCACGCAGCAGAGGGCGGCGGTTGGGCGCAGTGACCAGTGGAGGGTGAGGATTTCTGAGAGAGAGAAAGAGCAGTGTATGGCTGAAAAGAAAAGACTCCACGCGAGAGGGGAAACCTTGCTGCTGCTCAGGAGGAGAAGACACTGACGGGGTTTGGGGTTTGGGAAAAAGGAAGGAATGAAAAAAACTGGGTGGGAGAAACATGTTTTCCGCTCCTCCAAAACATTTTGGTATTTACTGGCGCAGGTCAGTTCTACGCCAGGAAAGGGTGGATCTGTTCTGCGCCGTAGAAACAAAGTTTTTTCTGGCGAAAAGTTAGTTTGCGGTGCATGAATGGATGCCACCTTCCTCCCCCATCGTCATCTCCTCATCTGTGGCACCCACCCCCGTCCCGCCTCAAGATTAGAACCTCCATCCCGGCACGGGGATGGATTTTAACCTCCACCCCCGCCTTCATCCCCGTTTCATGTCCTCCATCCCCGGTTCAAACGGGGATGAGGCGGGGCGGGGCTATTGCGGGGAAAAGTGACGGGGCAGGGATCATGGCGGGGTGGGGAAAAGTGTACGTCCATCCCCGAACGGCGATCGATTTTAACCTTCGTCCCCGCCTCCATCCCCGTTTCATACCCTTCATTCCTGGTCCAAACGGGGAGGCAGGGCGGGGCCCGTTTTCCCCCTGTCTACTGCCACCCGTACCACAAGCAGCTCACCTGGTTCACAGCCCTAATTATCAACCACATCTCTCTCTCTCTCTCTCTCAGGTGTTAGAGTTAATAAATGATCTTGTTTGGTGTAGTTGGATCCAATTATGTGGACATCTAAATTTGTGTCAGATCTCTTTGTTTTACCTTTTTGTTCTCCCTAGTCTGGCTTTTGGGATATTGAACTGAGACATTCTATGGTCTCCAAAAATACAGGCTATATTTTGGATAACATGGCAGATATTTTTGTAAGCATTAAAATCGTTAATGAAATATTAGTATTTCTTAATATCATGATTATGTCAAAATGAATATATATTATTTTATCACAATATATAATATGTCTTTATTGTTAATCTTTTTAGTTCCTTTGTTATATTGTCATTAATTTGTAGCAGTCAGAGGGGGCCTATAAAGTCAATGAGAACGGTCTTATTTCAGGGTGGACATTGGTTCAGCCTGACCCGACCTGATCCAATACATATTAGGGTCCAACAGGCCGGACCCCAACCTTGACCTGACCTTTATCAGGTACCTGTTTTCCCAGTTTTAATTAGGCTTCCGTGCTGGGCCAGACCATTTTGAACCCAATTGTTACGGAGTTGAGTGGGTGGATTCCCGTTTTCTTTCATCCCTCAACCTGGCCCTTTTTCGAGTTGCATTAGACCTAGGTATGGGTCTGAAGCTGCATAAGCAGCCCAAGCCCAGACCATCTTGAGTCAGGTACTGGACCTGATGCACATCCCTTGCCTATTTATATGGGTATTGACCCTAGGAAACAATATGGATACCAGAAGTCAAAATGGATACCAGAAGTGATGCATGAAGCAGTAGAGAAGCAAAGTGTTGAAAAGTAGTGCATACTACTAGTATATATGAAGTGAGAACTGGGATACAGTTATGAATAGGGGTGTCAATGGGTTGGGTTTACCTGGACCTGACCTGAACCAAACCCTATAGGGTCCGGGTATAGTGATAAATAATAAGACCCGGGTCCAGACCCAAAAGTCAAATTAATACATGGACTCAGGTATAGTTTGTGAAATTTTATACTAGACTCAGACCCCACCCGAGTTCCCATTAAGACCCACAAATTTTCAATGTAAAAATGATGAAAAAATATGGTTTTACCGGGTAGGGTCGGGTCTGGTTCATGTAGTTCTTATCAGGTTCGGGTATAGTTTTTCTTATAGTGATCCAGATTAGACTCGGGTCTGGATTCGATACCATACCCAAAAAGCAGGTCCAAGTACCACCTGGATGCGAACCAATCCCGACAGGGAGCGATTATGAGAACACATGAGAAAGGAAAGAGAAACACGGGATGAAATATAGAATGATAGTGGAAGCAAATAAGGGATGATGTAAAAGCGACTACAAAATGATATAAAATCAGCATACCAGCTTTATTATAAGAAAACAACTAGTTTTTCAATATGAAAAACATAGGAAGGAAGGGGGAAGTGACAAGAAACCAGAGGGAAGCTTTAAGAAACTGAAGGGAATCGATTTGGGAAACGAGTGAGAAACAGGGTTCCCGCTAAAGGGAAACGTGTGTCCCATATTTTATGAGTATGTTTCCTAAAGTTTCTTCTCAGAGGGAAGCTAAGAGTTTCCCACTTTTGAAGTGGGCTTCCATGAAACGAGCTTCCTCATGAAGCAAGAAGTTTGCAGTAAGTATATTATTGACTATCACTAATGTAATGAACATGTAAATTACAGGGATATTCTAAATCGACTTGGGGGCCTATTTTATAAATGTCCCAAATTTGGGAGTTGTTAAATGTTAGATCATAAACCTACTGCCAAGGTGTGAATGCATAATTTAAATTGGATAATGGGATTCCCTCTTGTATTTCTGGCACCCATCTTGCAGCATAGATAACATTGCATAAACCTGTTTTTTTAAGTTTATTAAATAGAAAAACTGGCACTCGATCATGAGACTTTTTTTTTTTAAAGGCAAGCTGGGGTTAGGTAGACCCCTACCAGTTATACAACGGTATCATTGGGATTTGAACTTGCAAAGTCCCAACACAAGGTGACGTGCACTAGCTGCTCCTACCAGACAAGCAGAGCCCCTGTTGATAATCAGGAGACTTTTTTTCCACAGAGAAAGCTAGGGTTAGGCAGACCCCTACCAGTTATACATCCATACAATTTGGGATTCCAACTTGCAACTTCCCAACACAAGGTGACCTGCACTAACTGCTCCTGCTAGACAAGCCCTCCCCCTGGTAATCATCAGAAACAATGTGGAAAATGGTACCTTAGATCTATTGCGTATGAAAATTAAATCCAGGGGACTCTTTTCTATCACCTATAAAGCTAACAAAATTTTGATGCCAAATGCCCTTCACACTTTCTATTGTTGTATAGTCGGCAGCATGTCAAAAAGGGATCTTGAGTACTAAATTTTGTGTTGGTCAATGCATCACCACTCCATTAAAGTGGAGATGTTTTAAATAAGGAAAATAAAAACTTGTTGGTCTTGACTCAAATCTGACCCAGACCCGATGTAAAACCCATGAATTTTAAAGAATTTTCAATAAAATAAAAATGTGTGTTTACGTGAGATAATATGGTTTATGAGATATTCAATGTGATTTTGAGGCTTGCGGGCCAGTCGAGCGAATCCAATAACGAATACTGGAAAGGGTACTTGGATCCGGACTTTGACGAGATCTGATGATCTGACCCGGTTGACGAGGCCAAGTAAGGAAACCTGATGGTTTCGGGATGATAGCGTGAGATCCGAAACACAATTAGAGTAAGCGAGTGCAAGTTTAAAACCAACGGGTGAAAAATCCACTTGAAAATGAAAGAAATCCATCAACAAGAAAAAACTTCCAAATATGACATAAATAGAATTTTCTTGCAAAAGTAAACATCAAGTGTTGGTGTGGTGTAGTGGTAAGAAGCACGGTTGTGTGGAGACACAACCCAAGTTCAAAACCCCATGTGCATAAATTTTTTTTTTTACACACGAGTTAAAATTTTTAGAAAAAAAAAATATATAGAAAGAGAAAATCGTGGGTGAGTTAAACCCCTACTTTCTAGACCCTCTCCCACAATAAACGTGTGGGAGTTGGCCTTTGTGCTTCCCCTTTTCCAAGAAATATGGGAAATCCCCCCAAATGTGGTGGGGGTACCCATAAAGCAACCTTGGAAAAACACTTTGCTAATGGGGAAAAAGGGGCAATCTAGGAAGTTTCTAAACAAACCACACAAAACGTAGGACTGGAGGTTTGATCTTTTTGGAAATCAAAAAATTCCCTAAATAGGGAAGAAAATTAAATTGGATGAAAAGGAGGAGACGGCTACTCTCTCTCTCTCTCTCTCTCTCTCTCTCTCTCTCTCTCTCTCTCTCTCTCTCTCTCTCTCTCTCTCTCTCGGTGGTGGTCGACCTCCATTGTTGGACTGTGTGAACCTCCCTTGCTGAACGCGTGAACATCCATTATCGACGTGGGGTGCCGCTCTAACGAAGAGAAGGGGTTGCAGTCTTGCCGTCGTGAGACTTCAAAGAGGTAAGGAGCATTGCTATTTGTATGTAAGTGGTTGATGCTTTGTTGCACGTCTATGTTGCAATATCATGGAGTTTACGCGACAAACACCACATATATGTAGGTATGTTTAGGGCCTCGAGACCAAGGTGGCATGAGCTGAAACACCTACTTGCCAATAGGTCAATAGGTAGTGGTTCAGCCAATGGTTCTCACCCTTGGCCAACGTTGGGGCACTGTGGTGTTCTTTGTAAGGGCATTATGTTCCTATGTGTGTGCCTAGTGTCATGTAGTACTCATATCAAAACCTATAGTTCGAATCTATGTAGGGAAATACATATATTGTTGGTGTAGGCGTTAGCCATGACAGATTCAAGATCGAAACAAAATTAGGTAGGCGAATGGCGTGGAACCTTAAGTATCTCGGATTATTATTCATGAAATTATTGTTTGGTTGTATTTTCTTGTTCAATACACCTTTCATACTTTGTAGATTGAATGGTCTTAATCAAGTTTGAAGTTATGTATACGTGATTGCTATTTCACATCATGGTAAAATAAAGATATATCATTCCTATTGGGTAATTCGATTGGATTTGATGTTTTTGAGTGTGAAACACACTCATATTTATAGTTGAAAGATTCCATACATTGAGGATGAAAGGGGTGGCAAAGCAGTCCATTTAGAATGATCAAAATGTTTGAAAAATAAAAAGATACACCCTTTTAAAAGTTACAGAAAAATGACAAAATTAGTCAACTAGAACAATAGTTAGTCGACTGATAATATGTTCAGTCGACTGATAAAACCTTCAGTTGACTGCTGCTAAAATTTCCAGAAAACAGACATTCTGTTCAGTCGACTGATAAAACCTTCAGTCGACTGATAAAACCTTCAGTCGACTGATGCTAAAATTTTTCCAGAAAACAGACATTATGATCAGTCGACTGATAAAACCTTCAGTCGACTGATGCTAAAATTTTTCCAGAAAACAGACATTCTGATCAGTCGACTGATAAAACCTTCAGTCGACTGATGCTAAATTTTTTCCAGAAAACAGACATTCTGATCAGTCGACTGATAAAACCTTCAGTCGACTGATGCTAAATTTTTTCCAGAAAATAGACATTCTGATCAGTCGATTGATAAAACCTTCAGTCGACTGCTGCTAAATTTTTCCAGAAAACTGATATTCTGTTCAGTCGACTGATAAAACCTTCAGTCGACTGCTGCTAAATTTTCCAGAAAACAGACATTCTGTCTAGTCGACTGATAAAACTTTCGGTCGACTAATTTTATAAAAAAAATAACGTTTTTGCTTAGAAGATTTGAAGCAAAAAGGTGGGTCGACCGGTGAGTCTATTGGTCGACTAATAAACATGAAAAATTAAGTAAAGAGTTTTCTAAAATGATTTTCATGAAGGGTTCTTTTAGAAAAGTTCTTCTAAAGACTTTTTAGGAGAAATGCAATTGAAATATCTATGAAGAAAATAGTTTTGATGGTAAACTAAATATGTGATTCACATATGGACTTTAGGATTATGTCCAATACATGGAACACACATGATACAGATATTTACACAACGAAGATCCATTCTTGTTCAGGATAATATAGTGTAAAAAAAAATGAGCATGTGGTTTCGCTAAATGTTGGGAGTGTCAAACAAGCACTTAAGAAATGATAAAGTTGGATAATGCCATGTTGCGGTGTAACCAATGGGGGTACGAAACGTACACTCAAGCTAATAAACAAAAATTTAAAATGCCAAATGTATAAGTACTCGACACAAAGTTGAACCAGAATTCTGAGAAATTATGGTTGCCGCCTATTGGGCTTCTAGTGGGTAATGTGCATACACTAAGATCACCCCGAATGTGGGTTGGAATTTTTGAAAAACCCCTGTGGTACAATGACTTGCACATAAGAATAAATAAAATTAAAAATATGCATACATAACCTAAATATGGGATTCTGGGTATACTTGAAAGATGGTGTATGTTACTGGTTTCCCAGGGTTCTAGGTACATCTGAAAGACGATGTATGTTACTAGACCCAAACAAACAAGAATGAAAATTATGCATATATATAATAATTATGGGATACTGGGTATACCTGAAAGACGGTATATGTTACTAGTTTTCCCTAGATTCTGGATATACCTGAAAGATGGTATATGTTACTAGTTTTCCCTAGGTTCTGGGTACACTTAAAAGTCGGTGTATGTTACCGGACCCCTCGTGGTGTGATGATTCGCACGTGATTATAAAGAAGATGTTAAATGATAACATAAACATAAAACTTTCGAGATTCTGGGTATATCTGAAAGAAGGTATATGTTATCGGACCCCTTGTAGTGCGATAGCTCGCACTTGGTTATAAAGAAAATGTAAAATGAAATATAAAACCTTCGAGACTCTGGGTATACCTGAAAGACGGTATATGTTACCGGATTCTTCGGGCTCTGGGTACACCTGAAAGATGGTGTATGTTACTGGACCCATGGTCTACCTTGGAGAGGGTAGGTGGTACGAACTTCGTGGACGTTCGTGTTTTCGTGAGAGTTAGGCGTCTCACCGTATGGTCTTGGTCCGCTACGAGGTCTATGCCTGTGCGTACCCACAGGGTAAGAGTAAGTTAAGCATTAGATAATTTAAGTCGACTGGAAAATTATGTCTGAAGAATTATATATTGTTGATTTGGCTTTAGTGAAACTTGTGGAATCTACAGCTTGTACTAATGTAGATAAATATACCTTTAGTTCAGTCATCTTTTGCACTGTATCATGAATTAGAAATCATAATTATCTTCTTAGAATGATATAAACTTCCATGCTAGTTATATCTGCAGTTGTTGCACATATTTGTACACAGGACACTGAGCACCACATATAAATACATTGCTTCTTACGCAGACAGGGGAGTCTGACCCTGGTGCTTTAAATGTTTTTCAGGCAACGCATAAATGGAGCATCGTGGCGTTGTATTTGGAAGTAGTCAAGAGATCTCAGTTTTTCAGTGTTTCCTGTTTGAACTCTGAGTAGTAGATTTACATTTCTGTTATGAGATGTACTTAATGTCATTAATGTTTCAATTAATGAATGGTATGTTTTTGGTACTTCTCTGTTTTTACCCTGTAATGCACCCGACTTGTGTTTTTCGCACTTCCGCTATTTCAAAAAAAAAATTACTCCAAAATTTTCACTATAAAAAGTTGGGGCGTTACACCCAAATCCGACTTATTGACAGTGGTTTAAGACTTTGAGTGAGGATACCGCTATAACATAGACCAGGTTAATAATTGTGTTACTATGATTTTGAAATACCTTAGCATGCTAAACTTAACCCCATAAATTATCACGAGGTGATAGGTGGAAATGACTACAAGATGGCAGTCAACGTGAGAACCACCACTGTTGGGGCTCTCAAGATTTATTGATATAGACATACTACATCTCTGCATGCTTAGAAAATTGGTGAATATCAGAACCTTAGGATTGTCCCTTGAGAATACTTAATTGAGAATGTAGACAAAGAACACTTGTAGAGATACTGTAAATATGGACTCGAGAAACAATTCATATGAGAATGCATGAGATGCATATTATATATGTCCTAAATTATTATGTTTTTACCAAGAGATTTGAGACTCTAGAGTAAGACTAAGATGTAGTATGAGCCACGAACCTTGGAGCAGGTATAGGTCTACTTACTGACTTACCACTTCGCTATCATATTATAGATTGCGTAACTCGTAGAGGAACATCCTATTTGTCAAAGGATACTCATGCCGCCATATGTGAGGCAACACGACCAAGCAATGCACAGGAGGAGAGTGCGAATTGAGGAAGTGCATCGGCCAAGGGAGTACCCTCCACTTCACTCCTATGGTAACAATGTTCTTCACAACTTTAAGAATGAGGGAAGGGAGGCTTCGCCAGTGGTTGGAGACACAAGTTTACCCGAAGAGTACATCATAGACCACATCCTTTACAAGCTCTTGCAGACCATGAGAGCACAATAGGGCCAAGCATAGACCATCATTGTAGGCATCACCTCTTGAGCTGAGAGATTAAAGAACATGCAGCCCCCTCTATATGATGACACTCCTGATGGTATTAAGGCTAAAGACTGGGTGATGCAAGTGCAAAAGGCCTTAGACGTGATTCAGTGTTCAGAAGATCAACGACTATGGGTGGTCATGTCCAACTTGTCGGGTGACACATATTATTGGTAGAGATCCATCCGAGACACCTTAAAATCGGACGCCTACATGTCTTGGTTTGCTTTCGTGAGGCAGTTCTACAAACAGTTCTTCCCAAGGAATGAAAGGATAGTAAAAGAGGAGGAAGTTGTGATAGGGAGACATGACCTTGGCTCAGTACACAACCCAGTTTAAATCTCTCTCCCGATTCACAAAATCTCTTATAGCTGTGGAGAAAAAAAAAATGCAGACGTTATGAGGGAATATTAAGAATAGAGATCTTTAGAATGGTGGGGTCGATGCAGATAAAGAAGTATAGTCAGCTCATTGATTAGGTCGCAAAGCATGAGTTTTGGGAGCAGAGAACTAAGAAAAAACCCAAAACTGAAGAAAAATCTAAGTCAAGCTACCAGGAAGTAATCAAGACATCAAAAAAAAATACCAACATAAGATATGACTTCACCCATGATTCAAGAAGTCTTTTGAAAAATAGTGCAACAAATAGGGCAATGAGCAGCAAGGGAAGACTGCATGCAACCATCTGGCAAAGAGACAGAAAACATAGGACAAGACTTTTCATCGAGACAAGTGTAAGACTTGTGGTCATGAGAGGCACGAGGGGCAGTGTGATGTAAAGAATGTCAAGTGCTTCAATTGTCATAAGATGGGTCACTTTGCTAGCTAGTGTCTATAGCTAGATCAGTGGGATGGTGTGACTCAAAAGCAGAAATCAGGAGTTTCTGGCTGAGTTTATGCTGCCATACTTCAAGAGGCCTTTGCCAGTCCAGATGTGGTGAAAGGTACACCTCCTATTTTAGAAATTCCTACGCATGTTTTGTTTAACTCTACTATTACATATAATTTTATTACTCTATCTTTTGTAAAGTTGATACATGTTGCACCTTCACTATTAGACACTTCATATATGGTTGAAATACCAATAGGAGAGACCATAATAGTAACCATTGGGTATAAAGACTATGTTATGAGTATAGAAGGTCATGAATTACCAATGAATATCTTATAACTAAAATTTCAAAAGGATAGATGTGGTCTTAGGTATGGACTGATTGTCGATGCACCATACCACTATTGATTGTAGAAGGAAGTGTGTGAGTTTCCAAAACCCCCATACTTCAACTTTCACTTTTTAAGGGGTTAAGAAACTGGCCAACCATCGGTCATATCGTGCTTGAAGGCTAATCAATATCTTAGTAATGGATGTGTTGGATACTTAGCCTACATGAAGACTAATAATAGGGATGAACTTTCAGTGGCAGATGTAAAGATTGTGTAGGAATATGCCAATATTTTTTCAGAGGAACTTTCAGGTCTTCCGCCAAACCGAAAGATTGAGTTTCAACTTGATCTTGTTTTAATAACTAAACTCATTTCTAAGGCACCTTATAGAATGAGACCAACAAAACTCAGGGAACTCAAAGAGCAACTTTAGAAATTATTGGATAGTGGTTTTATCTGACTATAAGTATCTCTGTGGGGTGCTCCAATCTTATTTGTTAAGAAGAATGATGGGTCACTGTGGATGTGCATTGACTACTGATAGTTGGATGCACTGACCATAAAAAACAAATATCCACTACCTTGAATTGATGATTTATTTGATCAATTGTAAAGAGATGCATGTTTCTCGAAATTAGACTTGCATTCAGGTTATCACCAAGTAAAAATCAAAGAAAAGGATGTGGCTAAGACAACTTTTAGATCAAGATATGGTCATTATAAATTTATAGTCATGCCTTTTTGGGTTGACAAATGTACTTGCACCATTTATGGACTTAATGAACAAAGTCTTCAGGTCATACTTAGACAAGTTTGTGGTGGTATTTGTTGATGATATTCTTATCTACTCAACTACGAAAGAGCAGCATAAAGAGAATTTAGAAATTATCTTGCAGACACTTAGAAAACATTGGCTCTATGCCAAGTTCTCAAAGTGTGCAATCTAGTTGGAGCAGGTGTCTTTTCTTGGTCATATCATATCTGAAGATAAAGTTATGGTGGATCCTGCGAAGATTTAAGTAATTTTCAATTATCCTAGACACAAGAACGCTACAGAGATTCATAGTTTCTTGGGATTAACTGGTTATTATTGAAGATTTGTGGAAGTATTCTCAGTGTTGGTAGCTCCTATGACCAAACTCACCAGAAAAGACGTTAAGTTTGAATGAAATGAGAAGTGTGAACAGAGTTTTGAGGAGATCAAGAAGTGTTTGACCACAACACCAGTTTTTGTTTTGCCTTCAAGGTCCAGAGGTTTTACAGTCTATAGTGATACCTCACATAAAGGATTGGGTTGTGTATTGATACAACATAGAAAGGTGATAACTTATGCATCACGCCAGCTGAAAACCCATGAAATGAACTATCCAACCTATGACTTGGAGTTAGTTGTTGCGGTGTTTGCCCTTAAGATTTGGTGATATTATTTATATAACGAACAATTTAAGGTGTTTACTAACCATCAGAGCCTGAAGTATTTATTTTTTCAGAAAGATTTTAATCAAAGACAACGAAGATAACTTGAGTTTTTGAAGGATTATGACTTTGAGCTAAAGTATCATCTGGAAAAGACTAATGATGCCCTTAGCAGGAAGTCAGGAGCCTTAGCTAGACTGACAAATTGGGAGTTGTTTTCTAACATTACTCATCAAAAAGTGAAATTTCAATGTCTACCAAGTCATTTACTATTCGTGCAGACTACCCTGAGATCATATTTCCATGATCAAATTAAGGAGATGCAACCCTTAGACCCAAAATTAAAAAAGGTGAAAAAAGGAATCTTTGAGGGTGAAGTTCCAGACTTTAGGTAGATGAGGGGGGTCTCCTAAGATTCTGAGATAGAGTGTGCATCCCTAAAGATAATCAACTCAAAAATAGGTTGTTGGATGAGGCACACCACTCGAGATATGCCATTCACCCAAGTAGTGCCAAGATATATCGAGATTTAAATGATATATTTTGGTGGAGTGGTATGAAGAGAAAAATTACAAAGTTTTTGAGTAAGTGCTTGGTGTGTTAGCAAGTAAAAATTGAACAGTGACCTAGATTTTTGTTATAACCTTTACCTATACTTGAGAAGAAATGGGCAAATATTGTGATGGATTTTGTATCAAGGCTTCCAAAGATAAGAAATGGGATGAATTCAGAGTGGGTCATTATTGATAGGCTGACCAAGTCAGCCCACTGCTTGGCTTGTAAGACGACTCACTCTTGTGACTAGTTAGCCAACTCTTTATTAGATAGATAGTCAAACTTCATGAAGTGCCCGATTTGATTATTTCAGATAGGGACTCCAAGTTTGCTTCACGGTTCTAACAGAGTTTCAGGATGTCATGGGTACAAAGTTAGAGATGAACATGACATTCAACCCGCCAACAGATGGATAATCAGAATGGACCATTCAGACCCTAAAAGACATGTTGTGAGTATGTGCATTAGAGTATAGAGATTAATTGAATGATATCCTACCACTGATTGAGTTTGTATACAATAACAACTTTCAGGCAAGCATAAGTATAGCTCTCTTTGAGGCATTATGGTCAGTGGTGTCAAACTTCTTTGTGTTGAGATAAAGTTGGAGAAAAGAAGTTGTTAGGTCTAGAACTAATGGAGTGAATGGCACAATAGATCAGATTTATTCGAGAGTGCCTATTGGTGGCATAGAATTAAAAGAATAGTTACGCCAACTAGAGACGCTGAAAATTGGAGTCTGATGAAGGTGACCATGTGTTTTTGGAGATTTTTCCCTTTAAGGGAGTAATACACTTTGGTCATAAAAGAAAATTGAGTTTAAGGTATATTGGATCATTTGAGATACTGAAGAGGATTGGTCTAACTGCATATCATCTGACCATGCTACCTTCCTTGTCTAGAATTCACATCTTCCATGCATCCATGATACAAAAATATGTGTCAGATACTATGCATATATTGAATACAGTTGAGTCAGTGTTAGAGATTCAGGATGACATGAGCATTAGCGAGGATCCCATTAAAATTTTGGACACAAAGAAACAGAAGCTGTGAAACAAGGTTATATCTTTGGTATGAGGATATGTGGGAGCGTGAGTAAGATATCTGTAACGACCCCAACTCATACCCTTTGAAAATGCGGAATATATATATATATATATATATATATATATATATATATATTGTTTTTTTATTTTTTGAGTTGCGAAAAACTTCTCAAAGACCCGGGGTCCTTATAGTTTCAATTCCAACTGGATAGCTCAAACACCACAAACAAACTTGTAACCATCATCCATAAGAAACAAAACAATTTCTTTATTTATGAATAAGAGTAAATTTCATAGACAATGTTTTATTCGACTGAAAATAAAGCAACAACTGAAAAAGCAAGAAGAACTGAAACAAAAGAAAGAGTTACTCTATCCCTTGATGAAGCTGTCAAGCCCAAGTATGACTCTCATTCATTCCCAGTAGCTAGTTCAACCTCACTGCACACCACTTCCTGTGAAAAACCAACAAAGTAGGGTGTCAGAACCGAAATTCTGAGCACAACTACTTCTAAATAAACCAGGTGAGACAAAGAACATGGATAAGATTTTATGTAATAATTTGAGTGAGTGAAGATATAACAATTTGCAGAATTTAAATAACCATACATGCAACCAGTTACATATGCTAAGCAGGAAGAAACAGTAACGCATGAGCATATACAAGAACTAAGTAACAAGATCTTTCAGCATGCTTTTTAGGAAGTAAATAACATACACTGACCCTTCTATCATGATTTAGAGAATAATTCAATTATGCATGATCTAGTGCATAGCAGGAAAATGCATGATTATGTGCAATGCATGATTCTCTTTGTTATTTTTCATTTAAGTTCCATTTTTCCAAATGCATGCCCTATTAAATGCATGCAACTTTAAGTTCCTCTTCTTAATTACTGTTGCCCGCGGATACACCAAACGGGTATAATTCCCGATGTCAAGTAGGTTCCCAGGGTAGCTTAGCACACAATTTGTATTTTATTACTGGGTTTCAACTTAGCCCTCGACCGAATCACCTTCGGAATATTAGACCTCCACATCTAATGTCAGGAACACAAGGGACACCCCACGCCCACAAGTGTCACTTCCTTGGTACCAAAAACAATCACAGTTGTGACAAACACACCACTCCCATGTAAAGTGGCGGACTCTCCCTAAAACTATGGTCAGGAGAAGGAACCTCAATATCGGGTTCAGGGGACAAAATTACAGTACACAGAGTTTTTGTATCCTCACAGTCTCCCCAAGACCGTATCTCTAAGATCTCTATTCTCCAGATGGAAGATCCCAGAACATATGTTACACTGTTCTTTATTATGTTTTTAATTTACCTCAATTCTTTAAGTTTGCAACACCATATACAAAAGTAAAGTGAAAACACACATCCTCCCTTGCGAGAACCCTTACGAAACTCCAGCCCATGAGGACAACTAGAATAGTGTAGTAGTGTGTTATACCAACTTATGTGGTTTAAGTGATGCAGTCAAAAACTTATGTGAAAGGAAAACAAACCCACGGCTCTCCAGGCCGATAATGGTTCATTTAGACCATCGCTGCATCATCTGTAAAAATCATCTCAACTTGCAATTTATGCAATGAGGTCATCAATGCCTCCAAATGCACATCCATTCAAACCCACTTAACAATGTGCATGAGTTATCACAACCATATGCATGTGCCATCCATGTGCAAGTGTTTCCATACAATCCAATACACAAGCTTTTAAATAATACATGGAACTCTAGACAGGAGTATAATGTTCAGCTAGAGACAACAAAGCAAGACACATTATGTATAAAATTTCAGTTTTATGTGTCCATCCTCCCTAAACAGTGTAAAATGAACACTATTATACACAGTTGAAAATTTTAGATTATGTTTCAATGATCCCACGCTGTATCTTACAATTTTGAGCTTAAACCACACTCAAGCACCAACTTATGCCAATAGACATCCTAAAGCAAAACATTGGGTAACACATGCAAGATCCTGTTGGACCTTAATAATTCATGTACCTAGTAGAAGTGTATCACACTATTCATGCTTTAACGATTTAGGATTGTGTATATCCATTTATGAAAATAGGAAATCAGATTAACATCATTCAGCTGACTACGAAAATGTATGGAAATCAGGCCTGACAATAGTAACCAAGACATGTATATATATATATATCCCCTGTTTCGGTATACACAAGAGTGTTCCATTTTGAGGATAGCAAGATTTCAAAAATAAAGGAAATCAATTAACAAGAAATTGCCTATATGCAGATCATCGCACAGTCCCTTTTTCTCCCCTTTCAAATTACAGGCATAGACATCCCCTTTGATATCACAATAACCAAATGCAAACCAAAAATATGACTTCAAATTCTGGAAATCCAACATTTAGTCCAGATAACAATGCTTTATTTTGGAAATAGCAAGTCAAGATTTTGCAGTAAATTTCTGAGGCCTAATTACCCCATTATCAACAACTACAAGTCTCCAAACAATCTTTATGTACTCGGTTTTCAAGATTACAAGTACTCAGATTCAAATACAGCATATTTGAGGTAAGTAACAATATCAAGACCTAAATCCACACGCAAGATCAACTGGATTCATGATTTTAAATTATCGTTACCATGTTATATCCAAGAATAGAACATTTGGCAGAGAAAACAGAGGAAAGACTCATGGTATATGCTACAATCTGCTACTAATAGGGTTATAAAAAAACAATTTAAAAATCTCTATATTCGAATACATCTTCTCATCCTACTTGTGTTCATCGATTCCCAGTTAGGAAACCCCCAAATCTGGGGTATCCATGCAAGAAACTGGGGACCTTCATGGCTGGGACCATCCCCTACCTCAGCCAACCCCCACAATAGGCCTGATTTGGGGATTTTTTGTGTTAAGGTTAGACCCAAGGCTTTCCCCAAATCAGATGTTACTACCACTTGAAACCCCCTTTTGTTCCTTGAAAACAGGGAATACATCCATCAACAGGGTTCTGTGGATGCTCACCTCAAACCCCACACACGAGATCGAACCCATGTTTGATCCCTCACCCAAATCCAAGAAGAGTCATACCTTATCCGGTGATTTTTCTGCGATCGAAAGTTGGAGACGCGAGTATAGAGCTGCGGTTGATACTCCTCATGACAATGCTGCTTTTCGTGGCCTTCAATGGCAGCCGGTAGCCCACACTGTCTGACGATGGCGTTCTGCTCTCCGGCGTGCGCACACCGAGAGAGAGAGAGAGAGAGAGAGAGAGAGAGAGAGAGAGAGAGAGAGACGAATGAAAGGAAATCAAAACATCGAATGGAAGGGGTGATCTCTCCCTTTTATTCAAGGTCTGACCCCCTTCTCTTCCTCCAGAAAGGTCGGAAGGGGTCAGTTACGCTCTGTGTAACCCCTCCCCTTTCTCCTCTAAATCACGTTGCAAGAATCGTGCTTAGGGCACGATTCTTGTTTCTGTTTTCATTTTAAGTTATGTACACGGGTTCGGGTCCAAGCCCCACAACCCGCGACACTGAATCCAGCATACACATGGATCCGGGTCGCCCTGAACCAGCAAATCCACAGTTGGATCCTTGCGGGTCCCACTACGGGTCTGACCCAGTACCTGAATTCTTTTCTTTTTATCTTATAAATATTATTAATTATTTATTAAATCTAAAATTATTATTATAAGCATAATTTAACACCCATTTTATCGATTACTTACGGATCTAGATATCGGGTCCTAGGCCTAAATGTTCATTTTCTTTCGGTTATTACAATATCTGTGCATAGTTCTCTAATTTATTTTTAGGTAAGATTCAAGATGAATCTTCTTTTAAGGAGGGTAGAATTGTAAGACTCGGCCTGATCGAACCAGATGAGCTCGAACCTAGTCAGGTCCGATGAGGCTGGGAGGATAAACATAAAAAAATAAAATTTTGAAAGGGGAGGAAAGACTGTAATGCCCTAAAATTTAATCCAAAATTTTAGAATTTTCTTTTTAAATACACAACAAAAGCAATTGATTGAAGTTGAAAATTCTAGGAGAATTACATATCAGTGTATCTTAGATCAAGTTACTAAAAGTAAAACCATTCTATTGAGTTTTAATAACTATTGCATCAAAGAGTTTTATAATTTAATAAGAAGCATCAAATCAAATAAAGATGGATCCCAGATCATCAAGAAAGAGGTGAACACTACGACTCTGGTCCTAGCACCTTGCAACAACTTTCAAGCATTCATCTTGACCTAAAAATTGGTAATATCAGGGGTCAGATGCCATAAGCTCAGGTAGAAAATCTCTTTCCAAGGCACACAAGTAAAGTGCCAGCACATAAGAGCATAATGAAGTTTAAATAAACCAAAAGTACATTGGATTTCAAACAAAAGTATATAATACAGGCATAATAGCAATCATTTTCATTTCTTATAAACATTGTCATAAGCAGAATATAAAATTATGCAGTAATAATTATGTTTCCACTTGATTAACCCCTTTCGGGTATGCGCAGTTCAAATATGTTGATACAGATGAGACCAACTAGGGGTCTATCATATTATAAGTGGTTTAATACCATAATTGACTATCTGGATCAGACTCCAAAAGGAGCAGTATAATGACTGAGAGATAACCCCTAAAAGCTAAGAGATAACCCCTAAAGGCCGAGATAATAAGATGCATTCGATTTCTGCAAAAGTTTTTGGACCTACCCACCTAAGATTAAATTTTGGTAGTTCGGGTCCCCTAACTCTTGTGGGTAGAGGACCATTGATCTATTGCCCTTCGTAGCATGATAATGAGCATTGTATATTTCAACAGCCTACAAAGTTTGTATCATCTATCCTCTCCAAGGTAGCCGAACACTGGATGGGTATCCAAATCTTGTTGATTTGATTAATTCGAAATTACTTTACCTTTCTCTATTGGGCAACCCAAGGTTTTGAGAACTCAAGTACTACACTAGGGTACACAAAAAATATGTTTGCAAGACAATAAAGTACAAGAAAGAGATAGTCAGTCAACCAGATTTTTTTTTGGTATATTAACAACACCCATCTAGTTGGCTCATGATGCATTCAAACCAACTAATGTCAGAAACAATGCCCCAGTATATTTAAACTGGCCATACATTATTATTTTATGTTGTGTACATGCAACTTATTAGTTTTTAGGTCTTGGGTGTACCCATGGTACTCCGCAAGTTAGTATCGACCACAAGCCTGATTTGGGACCAATCGCCCAGGTACACTCAAATACACCACTAATCACTATCATAGAGGTTTCATGTCACACAAAAGAAATCACTAGTGGATATGTGGCAGTGTGATGGTTCTGCAGAATCTCAAGCTCATTTTGAGCCTTAGCATGATTTTGCAAATACTCATTGCAATGCAACACAGATAACCATGCATTCAATAGGGCAGGGTCCATGAACGAGACCTAATCACACCAAATAACTTTTTAAAGTGTTGCAAATAAACTAAACATCATAGTTCTCATAATATATGTTCCAAAGAAAACCATTCAAGGAAACAATTCATTCACTTGAGCATAGAATAGTAAATGTATCCATGAAAGTACATCCGCAATTATTATTTCGCATAAAATGACAACCAAAGCTATCAGTTTTCATTTTTTCTTATGCTACCATCAAAAGTAGGCATCTAGGATATGTATTTAATCGAACTTATACATATTCTCTCATCAAGCTTGTACATTTGACAAATAAACAATCATTGTTTGCATTATTTTGAAACTTGACATTTGAGGCCTATATATATGTGTGTGTGTGTGTGTGTGTGTGTGTGTGTGTGTGTGCATATTTTACATATGTTTACATATATAAATATCGTTAACATATTGTGAATTAACTAGCTTTTCAATATATATATATATATATATATATATATATATATATATATATATATATATATATATAACCCATTCTGATTATATATATATATTGTATTCCATTTCCATCATCAATTTTTTTTTTGAAAGAACTGCAGCAGGGCTGGTTGCTGTCATTGAAAAGCTGCAGTTGTAGCCCATATAGGCACTCCAACATGGTAATGTACCCTACCGGTATTCGGCTGAAGCAAAGCACAAGGGTTGGGACCGTTCGATCCTAGCCTACTACTGCACTCGTGGAGCAGCAATGGCTGCCACCCTACCAACCACAGTAGACTCTGTTTGTTGTGTTCAGCAGGCACCGAGCCACCCGAACAAGGGCAGTAAGTTGGTCCCAAGTAGTCGCAGTTGACCAGACACTGTTTGCACCATATTTTTTGTTTTGGTATGGCAAACCCCAATACACTACAACAAAGCAGTGGATTAGCGACAACCTCATTCCATCGCTATTTTGTCGTTAATCCATCGCTAACAGGCTTAGCGATGGATTAGCGACGAAGTAGCGACGGATATCTTACGTCACAAATTTTTTGATGCTAACTGGCGACGACATAAATCCGTCGCCAGTTCCGTCGCTAATTGCGACGGAATAACGAACGATGGATTCCGTCGTAAATTTGTCGGTACTAAACGGCAACCTCAGCTTGGCGACGGATTTACAGTCGTCGCTAAGTTATATGTATAGCAACAGATATATTCGTCGCTAATCCGTCGCAAACAAGAAAAAAAAATTTTAAAAAAATATTTGAAAATTAAATATCGAGAACGCTACAATTTATATTTCCTGTAAATAAAAAACAAAGTACACATAAAATTACATATAAAAGGAAACTAAAATAATTAATCGTTCCACTTTAAAATTCACAAGTTTAATTATTTACAATTCAACAATTACATTTTTGAAACAAAAAAAAAAATAGAACAAATTCAACACATTAATCTAATCATCGCCAAGATTTTATGTGTCTTCTTGTTCATTGCCTTGATATGTCCCTTCAGCTCCGCTACGCTGATTATCGTCAGCAACCTACACAAGAAAAGAACAGTCAGTATTGATAAACAAAATATATTGAAATAAATTATACACTATATGTGATTCTATCATGTACTCATATGTGTTCTAAGGCAGTAAAAAAACTCTATATGTGATTCTATCATACTCATATGTGCTCTAAGGCAAGCAAAAAACTCTATATGTGATTCTATCATGAATGATATGTGTTCTAAGGCAGTAAAAAAACTCTATATGTGATTATATCATGTTCATATGTGTTCTAAGGCAGTCAGAAAAACTCTATATATGACTCTACCATGCTCATATGCGCTCTAAGGCAGACAAAAAACTATATATGTGATTCGATCATTCTCATATGTGTTCTAAGGCAGTAAAAAAACTGAATATGTGATTATAGCATGCTCATATGTGTTCTAAGGCAGTCAAAAAAACTTTATATGTGGTTCTATCATGCTCATATGTGCTCTAAGGCAGGCAAAGCAAAAAACTTTATATGTGATTCTATCATGAATGACATATAAAGTTTATATGTGATTCTATCATGCTCATATGTGCTCTAAGGCAGGCAAAGCAAAAACCTTTATATGTGATTCTATCATGCTCATATGTGCTCTAAGGCAGGCAAAGCAAAAAACTTTATATGTGATTCTATCATGAATGTCATGTGTTCTAAGACAGTAAAAAAACTCTATATGTGATTTTAGCATGCTCATATGTGTTTTAAGGCAGTCAAAAAACTGAATATGTGATTATAGCATGCTCATATGTGTTCTAAGGCAGTCAAAAAAACTTTGTATGTGATTCTATCATGCTCATATGTGCTCTAAGGCAGGCAAAAAAGTTTATATGTGATTATAACATGCTCATATGTGCTCTAAGGCAGACAAAAAACTCTGTATGTGATTCTACCATGCTCATATGTGCTCTAAGGTAGGCAAAAAGCTATATATGTGATTCGATCATGCTCATATGTGTTCTAAGGCAGTCAAAAAACTGAATATGTGATTATAACATGCTCATATGTGTTCTAAGGTAGTCAGAAAAACTTTATATGTGATTCTACCATGCTCATATGTGCTCTAAGGCAGGCAAAAAGCTGTATATGTGATTCTATCATGCTCATATGTGTTCTACGACAGTCAAAAAACTGAATATGTGATTATAGCATGCTCATATGTGTTCTAAGGTAGTAAAAAAAACTGAATATGTTAAGGCAATCAAAGTTACATGAAATCTAATGACATGCAATATATTGCATGAAACTTTCATACCTAAGAGGGACCTGCAATAGAAGTTCCCCTGTTCAGCAAAAACCTATTGAACTCAGCTCGGAGAACGTCGACGACGGTTTCATGAAAGTAGTCACGCATTGTGTCCTTAATGATCTGGCATACATCATCATCGGAAAGAATAAGATGCTGCTTGGAGCTTATGTCGACAGAAAAAGTCTGTGAGTCATAACTGAAAGAAGTAATAACAGGTGAAGTGTTCATATTACTCCCAAACCCGAACATACGACCCTTTTTGGGTTCACCTGCTGCAATCACCCATGCTGCAGGATCAAATGATGGATGCTGAGTAGCGTCATCGCCATATCGCTCTACCATCTGTTGCTCATATGCTTCCTACAAAATAATGTTTACAGTATGGTATAATAATTTATGATAACATTATGATAACTTGCATATTGCAATGATTATTAATAGAATAAATATATATCGTTGTCGTTCTCGCCTTCTCTGATACGAAGTCTTCCATGGTCTTTCGTTTATGTGTTTCAACAAACACATCCTTATATGGTACAATGCCTCCTTTTTCTGCTTTCTGCGAAGTTAAATGATAAAAGATTTAGTTAACAAGTTTGCAACAATACTTATAAAAATGATATTATATATTGATGAGTTACCATTTTCTTCAGGTGGCTCACAAAAGTCTTAGATCCACCTGTGTATAGATGGGCTTCGAACATTTTCGCTCGATTTTGTGCAGCCTTCGCAGAGCGATTTTGAAATGCATCCCCCGCCTACTTGTCGCAGATTCCCTCCCAATAATCTCTCCTGATAGTAATAGGGTCATGGCTCTTCCACTGTAGTGGATCATCTATTCCGCCAGATGCTTTTTTTGCTGCAGTCTTCATATTGTGCAGCATGTCTACAAATCGATTGGCAGCCACCCTCTGCCACACCTTCCTTGCTTCATGTTCCTCCACCGTAGTCGCGAAGCAATTCGAAGCCTATATATATTTTCAAAAAGTTAGTAGACATGATTATAAAAAAAAATTAAATATGAAACACATTAACTATGACAAACAATTATATACCGTGAATGAAGACCACAATCTGTCTATCACCTCTTTTGGATACTCTTTCCATTGAGCGACTGGTCCTGGTAGATGTTGAAGAAGTGAATTCCTAATCTCGCGTACTACTTCTTGTGGCTCAAACCTCGTGCTGTATATGAATTGGTACACAGTAAATATCAATATAAAATATTTATAAGATATGCAATAATTGAAAACGAAATACTTACGATCGATTATCGATATACACTATTTGAATGAGTCTTCTTGTGCCAGACTGAGAAGACCTTGCATCCTGTGTTGGCGCCTGACTTGTGTGATCAACTGGTGTAGGTGGGTCGTGTACAGGCGAAACATCATCTGTAAAAAAATACGTTAGAAATTCTCAGAATGCGCATTTCAACTAATCATGCATCCAATTAGTTAAATGATATACCTATCACAAGAGCCCGTGAAGATGAAGGTTGGGCCTGACTACTACTGGATGAACGACCACTGTAACCTCCATAAACCATATTCTAACAAATAACAAATGTCATACAATACATTCAAATAATTCACATCAAGTATTACAATACATTCAAATCATTCATATCAAGTATTGCAATACATTCAAATGTTTCGCAACAAGTATTACAATACATTCAAATAATTCAAATCATTCACATCAAGTACAATACAACCTATTCATTTGCATCAAGTATTACAATACATTCAAGTCATTCACATCAAGTATTGCAATGCATTCAAATCATTCACATTAAGTATTGCATTGCATTCAAATCATTCACATCAAGTATTACAATACATTCAAATAATTCAAATCATTCACATCAAGTATTGCAATACAACTCATTCATTCGCATCAAGTATTACAATACATTCAAATCATTCACATCAAGTATTGCAATGCATTCAAATCATTCATATCAAGTATTACAATACATTCAAATAATTCAAATCATTCACATCAAGTATTGCAATACAACTCATTCATTCGCATCAAGTATTACAATACATTCAAATCATTCACATCAAGTATTGCAATGCATTCAAATAGAGGTTTGTATTACAAGATTTTGCTCACTAGCTTGAGAATTCTTCCTCGTCACTTGTTTGACTTTCATATTCTTCTTCTTCTTCTTCTTCATTGTTTACCCATCCACTTGGTATATCATTTGGATCATATTCTTCTATGAATGTTTCATTGAACAATTGAGATATAACATGCATATCATGCGCAACATTGTGACCATAAGAGAAGTCATAGATATCATCTGATTGATAGTAATCACTGTCTTCAGCTAACTTGTCTTCCTGTAACTGATCATACTCAGGGTATAGTTTGGACTTCACCTTGCAAACTGCCAACCATTCATTTCTATCTGACTTTTTTATACTCGAATATGAAGTATAATAAACCTGTTGAGCTTGCGAGGCTAATATGAATGGTTCATATATTTCAAACCATGCAATATATGATGTCATACAATAACAAGAATTTTGATGCATGCATTGATAACTTAATATTTTCATGTGCAAACTATTAATGACAGGATACATTCATTTGAAGCATGCTTTCATTATACAATTTCACATGGAAGCCATAATCAAATTGAAAGTAACTACATGCAAGCATGGATACAATTACATCAAACATTGCAATACATCGAAATCATTCATATCAAACAAATGTCAAACATGTACTTACAACAAACACACTCCAATATTCCACTAACTACTACCATGCCTAGCATGGAATCCGTACTCCAAAAATAAGAACACTTCTATTCTCATACATTAAAATCATGCTCAGCATGATCTCCGAACTCCAACAAAGCAGCCCTAGATATCAACAATTAAATGAGTGTGTGAACAATAAAGTGTTACATCCAATAAATTAAATAACATGTGATGCGCTTGCATCACTTACTCACCATGGGTATTTATCTGATTTGCATTTTTTTTGTCACTTACTTACCACGGGTGGCTGAGCACAAGCGGGTTTCGTTGAGAAATCTGCAAAAAACACTGTTTTAAAATAAAGTCACCACCTGCCAAAAAAAAAACGAGGCAAATAAAAACATCTTGCATAGGCCTTGAGAAGCCCAACACCCAATGACCTACCAAAACGCAGGGGGTCGACCCCCTGCCGAAAATGCAGAGGGTCGACCCCCTGCCGAAAAACGCAGGGGGGCGACCCCCTGCTGAAAAACATAAGGGGTCGATCCCCTGTCGGAAAACGCAGGGGGTCGACCCCCTGTCGGAAAACGCAAATTACCTGCCCGTCTCCGGGCGGCGGCGGAAGGCTGACGGGGATCGATAGTCGACGAACGATGGACGGTGGGGGCCGGAGAGAGGCCGACGGGATGGATAGGGCGGCGGGAGGGAGAGGGCAGCGGGCGGGAGCGGGAGCAGGGAAAGAAGAAAAGAAAAAGAGGGCAGGGATTAGGGGTTATGCAACATTTAGCGACGGATTAATTTCGTCGCTAAGCCGCCGCAAATCAAAACACGAAAATGGCAACGAAATATATTCCATCGCTAAATAGCGATGGAATATATTTTGTCGCAAAAGACATCGCTAAATGGTGCGTCCATTACGATAAAATATTTCCTCACAAAATCTGTCGCTAATTAGCGACGACTTTTGTAAGGGGATATATTACATTGCTATTTTCATAAATTTCATTGATTATAGCGACAGATGTGTTTCTCTCGTTAATCTGTCGCTAACTAGCGACAGAATAATTCTGTCGCTAAATTCCATCGCTAATCACATATTTTCTTGTATTGATAACTGTACAATTGTATCTGCGAGGGCAACACGAGGCCATGGCTAGTGTCAGTATGACCCCAACTGACTATCTTCAGCAGGGCATGAGATGCCTTGTTGCGCCTTGATGCTGATAGCATCAATGACATCGACAAGGTGCAATATCCCCTGTCGTGCCCACTATGCCCGATCCAGGCCAACTGACCTGTGTCACTCAGTTCATACTGAGTCACGAGGGTTAGGCTGAGTCAGGCCAGATCAGATTGACTGTGATGGACTAGTCTGATCACAACTGTCACCAAAATTGGGAACCAGGGTTGGGGTCAAACTGATCTTGGCTCATTCTCGATACAGATATGTTTGTTATTATTTTTTTCTGAATCAAACATAACAACGCATATTTAATCAAAATGTGTGTGTATGCAATAAAGTGTAAGAACCACATATCAAACATGGATGTATTCCCTTTGCATAAAAAAAAAATCTTTTCGTGATGCTATTCTAATATCATGTACCCAAAGTAGTGCACTAGTGAATCAATAATATTTATTCAAAATAAATAATGCATAAATAAATGTTCTTCCTTTTTTTTAACTGATGATTAGAAAGAAGATCATGAACCTTATATGCTAAATACATATAGTCTAACATAATCATTTTTAACATAGATATACATATCATGTTTCAAAGGTTTGAATCCTATACTACTATTGTGGGTTTCGAATACACTTAATATGGTATTGATCCCACCATGAAAAGAGGGTCGACAGTCATATCGGAGTAAGGTCCAGCATGACCGTACATGCTGGCCCAATACTCACACACTCTTGAGACGAGATCCTACATTGGTGTACAAAAACAGAATAAAGCTGGTTATAGTCATGTGCACGAATTTGAGCAACCCACCGAGCTCCACCAGTGGAGTCCTTCCTTCAGCCGTTCAGTATAGGAGAGCAAGAGAGGGAGAATCGTTGGATAAAGAAAGGGTTTGAGAGAAGCGAGAGTTACAGAAAGATAAAGGGAGAGATTTGAAGGAGGGAGGGGTGTCATCCTCTTTTTCTTCTGGTTTCTCACTCACACAAGGTAAGTCCCATTTTGATTTCTTTCCTCTCTTCCACTTTTCTAATTATTTCTTTCTTTCTTCACTTATTTTATGGTATGTATATTTTATCATTATTTTTCTTTCCTTATTATTATTATGTTTTTCTTTAAATATAGATAGATAGAGAGAAGAGCCTCTCTTTGAAGGCAAGTGGGTCCCATAATGGGGCGACCCACACTTGCTTAAGTTATCACACTTCATTCCTCTTTGTTTTTTGAAAAGTAGATTAGGTGATTAATTAACCTAATCTAGAATTTCAAGAAATTGTGATCCTATCCCATATATAATATTTATTATAATTTTTTTTTGAAGTTATTATTCATCTAACAAGGTAGGTGGGTCCCACGGGGGCGAGCCACCCCACCTCTCTATATTCTATATATATACATATATATATATATGCATTTCTTATTCTTATTATTCTCAGGATTTTGAATCCTCATCTTTCCTATTGGGATCAGGATCCAAATTTGATTCTTTCCATTAGAATTAGGATCACCCCATATCCAGTCCTTGGGTGGATTCTGGATTCCCCTAAGATCTAAACCCACACACTGAATCTAATGACTATTTGGTGTAAAATCGATGTATGAGTCAATTCATGATCCAAGATCCAAATGAATCTCCACACACGAAAGCTAAGTAAGCAGGTGAGTCTGAATAGGACTCAAACAAGCTATGATTCGAGGCCTAAGCACTCTATTTCGACAAAGGTGACTAACATAGAAAAGTTGCACAACATGCACACCTTTTCAACATATCCAAAAACTTTGGATTCAGATCTATATAGGCAGAGATATGATAGATTCTCTGAGATGGATGGATAGGATACTCAGAAGAGGCAGGTGACCAGTCTGACTACTTGGAAAGAGATTTTGATCTCTCTGACGATGGAGTTTTGAAAAAACTTCAAACAGGTAAGTTATGCCAAATCTTATTAGCTTTTCAAGGAATCTGAGTTTATAATTTTTGGAGCAAGCTGTTGAAACTTATGTCTAAATTACGATATTGTGTTTTCTTTTTTATGCTAAACAAGATGATAAACAGGGTCTCAAGCATGCAAAAAAGTAGTCAACTTTTTGACATAGCAAATGATGGAACCAGCAAAAACTCAAAACATGCGGATTCTCAATGAGAATGTTATCTTTTCAGATCATGCTTCAGTTCAATAAACAAAGTAGGATTGACAAAGAAACACAGGAAATACAAGATGCTATCAGGAATATGAGAGACAGTCCAGATCTAAAGTATCTTTCGATTAATAGTGATTGGCAGCTATTTTAGGCTAACGTTGGAATCGATTTAGGAAAAATCATAAACAAGAAAGTTAAAGATTAGGAAGTTATCTTTCCAACAAGTTATGATTTTCAAACTTTCATTCAGTAAACAAGAAGATATGATAAAAACATGAAACAGTAGTAGTGAAGTGATGCACAGAACAGAACTCAGGCCCTGTCCATACATCAGAAACTGTCCAAGAATTTTGGCAGCATCACAGTGATGATTCAAGAAAAACATTAAACTGGAAACTTAAATGATACAATCTTAGCTTTCTAACAAGCCAAAGATCATCCAATTTGGACCAGTATCTAGGGAGATACGGTCAAAACACTGAGACTATGTCAAACAGACCCGAGTGTAGAAACGACTTAGCAGAAAATGAGATTCAGCAAAACCCAAAAACATACATCAACAAAATGAGTTTTAAAACAACAAAATCTACATGAACAATATCATTAACACTTTGGAAATAACACCACAGTCTTCAATAATTGTTTTCAGCAAATCAACAATAACAAGCACGCAAACAGGAAATGATAATAGGTTGTAGAAATGTGTATCTCTTGCAACCACAAGCAACTCGCACTGTAGCAGCAACACCGCTCGACCACAACAAGCACATATTGATGAAACCACAAACTTTGACTTCTAAAACACTTGAACACCAAAGCAACTAATCCACCCTCACACTTGCTTATTCACAACAACAAGTAAAACAAGGTCTTCCCTTGAGAACCAGCCAACCATTCACATCTAGCACCTTCCAAACTCTGCAGAAATTTTTTTTTCAACAAAACAAAAGCTCCATCCTACTCGACGCCCCCACTTCCCCCCATTGGGCTCTTAAAATCCAAAAATGGTCATCATAAAGAGAGGGAGGGCTTTCCAAGGCTTCCTCCATTCTAAGGTTTGAAAAACTCTATATTTGGCTTGAGGTTTAAATTCCCATTCAATAGCTATATTGACTTTCAAGTCAAAGAGAATTCAAATTGAGGGCTGAACTTATCCACCCATGGGTGGCGCCAACTAGGGGTCCAATTATGGATCTGGATCTTAGGCATGATTTAAATAAAGCTGAGAACCGAACCCATACTGAAATTACATTAAAATGAAATGCGAATAAAAATAAAAACTACCCTAGATCCCCATACACCCTCTAGTACCACAAAAGAAATCCTACAGGTCACTAGAACTAAACTATCCGGATTCATAGAATCTAGCACCTAATATATATATATATATATATATATATATATATATATATATATATATATATATGATTCCTTAATTTGACAAAATAGAATTGAAAAATAAAAATACAATCTTTGAGAAGATAAATGCAAAATATCTCAGAAATTGAAATACGACGTTCAAAACAGATTTGGGTTCTCGAAGATCCAATTGAACTTAGATAGTCCTGTACGATTGAATCTGCAATGAATTGCATCCTGGATCGGGTCTGGTGAGTTGGATTTGGATCCAACTTATCTCAATGTTAGGATCTTCAGGATGCTCTGCATCACTATTGGTACTGGATCACAGATATGTCCAAGATTCAAATCCAAATCTATTTTTTTTTACCCAATCACCAATTTAAACATGGGGTTCGAATTTCAAGTTTTAAATTCCCTGAACCCTTAATTTCACTAGATCTCATGATTTAAATACTAACAATATTATTCTGAAGTTATGCATAACCTTGTAACAAAAAATTTATAAAATTCACAGGTCTTACAAAGACAGTTCCTATAAAATTCACAAGAACTGCCTCCCCCTCTCTCATGCAGGAGAGGGTGAGGATAAACCTCCCCCTCGTCCCCCCCCCCCCCCCCACCGTAAATGGTCTATAAGAACCCTCATGGTTTGTCGCCCAACCCCCACCAAATCAAAGATAGAAATAGAGATTGAGAGCCAAAGAGACCGAGCGAGTTGAGAACGAGAGAGGAAGGAGGAGAGTGTCACCGAAGTGTTGTTGCCGAAGGAGGTAAACTCTCCCCCTTCCCCTACTATTTTATTTTTTTTGTTATGTGAGAGAGGTTGGCAGCCATGACTACTAACATGTCTATTGAGAGGAGGCCAGCAACCACTGGCTGCCGACATGTCTACTCAGGGGAGGCCCACAACCATTGGTTATCGGCATAGTTATAGAAAGAGAGAGAGAGAGGAAGTCGACAACCATGTAGTTTTTGACGATATCCGAAAGAAAGAGAGAGTGTGTGTGAGAGAGAGAGAGATGGTAGGGACCCATTACCTCGATCCTCCGCCATCGTGGTTGTCAACATCTCTTTCTCAACGAGAAAGAGAGACTGCCAGCAACCTGGTGGTTGTTGACGTAATCCAAAGAGAATGAGAGAGGGGGAGGACAGACCGGTGGTGCTCTATCTCCATCATTGGCAACCACTGGTTGCAGGCGACCCTCACCAGAAACACGAGATGGAAGGCAGATCCTCTACCTCTACCATCGACATCGTCAAAGTGGCGGACGTCAGTGTCTAAAAAACAATGAATGAATGGTGAAATGAGACGTGAACTGAGACGGACCGAGTTGGGCTTTGTCTCGGTTCCTTGTGATGGATCTAGATTGAACTAGACTAGATTAGGTCTCAGTTCAGTTCGATTCAGTTTGGCATAAACTGGTTCAAGTTGGACCAGACCCATACTTAATTGGGTATGAATCTAGTCTGTATCTAAGCAGGTCAATTATGGATTCAGGTTAGAACTGAATTGGATCTAGTCCAGTCTGTCCCTGACTGAAACGGAAATGGATCCAGTCTGCTCTGTCTCTGACTAAAACTGAATTGAAACCAGTCTAGTCTGGAACTGAACTAGTCCAGTTTATCTCTAACTAGAATAGAACTAAATTAGTCCAATCTGTTTCTAACTGAAACCGAATTAGATCTATCCCAATGTATTTTCAGTTGAAATGGATTGGGTCTAGTCCAGTTACACTAAATTGAGTATGGATCTGCATCACTTAGTGAGCAAATCCTAAATGGAACTTAGAAAGTTCAGTTGGGTCTGAACCCAAACCCAGTTGGGTCCAGATTAGGTTTAGTAAACTTAGTATACTAAACTCAAACCGAGCCCGATCTGACCTATGCTGAGTCAAGTCAGATCAGAGTGATTTGAAATGACCAAATTACCCTTGTATGTGTGACTTGATATTTAATTAATAAAATGGTCATAACTTCGCACCCCGAACTCAGAATTTAGTGAGGTTTAGTGCATTAGTTTCATGACCTAGCTAGAGAGAAATATATATGTCCTACGGTTTTGACAAAACAATGGGAACAAGAATTGAAGTCTAACATGCCACTTTTAGAGGGATATTTCAGTAATTTTGATAAGTATAAAAAATATTTTTTATTAATATAAACATAATTGTGTGATGATCAAATCTTACTATTATTGATATGAGAGACTGGACTACAGACTAGAGTTTAGAGTTTGTATTTGAAGTAATAAAAATTATAAGCATTTTTAGTTAATAATACATTCTATGCTAACATATTTTATGAATTAGACTACATGAAATCATGTTTACTTAAGATCACAGTTGTATTCTAATGAGTTTGCAATTACATATTAGAAATATACCCTTTTTGTGATTATGAGAAATAAAATGAATATATGTGAATTAACCTTGACGCTATAAAGGATTTTATATATTTGTTATTTTTCAGCATGAGCTGCATGTATTGAATTGTTGTATTTTAGATCAAATGCATTCTTGAGATTGTGAAAGAGTTAGAAATACATGCATGATAACAAAGTCTTTAAGATGAGATTTTTAGTCTCATACTAGTTATATTTGTATTACTATGATTTTGAAATACCATAGCATGCTAAACTTAACCCCATAAATTGTCGAGAGGTGACAGGTGAAATGGCTACCTGATGGCAGTTAGCATGAGAGCCGCTACTGTCGGGCCCTCGGGATTTATTGATATATAGATACTACATCTCTATATGCTTAGAAAAATGGTGAATATCAGAAGCCTAGGATTGTCCCTTGAAAATACTTAATTGAAAATGTCTCTTAATAACACTTATCGATATACTACGAATATGAACTCGAGAAAGAGTTTGTGTGAGAATGCATGAGATGCATATTATATATCCTAGGTTATTATGTTTTCACCTAAAGATTTGAGACTCTAGAGTAAGATTAGGATGTAGCATGAGCCACGAACCTTGGATAAGGTATAACTCTACTTGCTGACTTACCAGTTCACTACTGGGGGTCATACACTGCAGTGGATAGAGCAAGTGCAGTTCATAGTCTGACCAACACTGTAAAATTGAGGTATTCTATATGGGTTGCTACGCCCATAGTAAGCTATTATCGGTATAATCGAAATAGATAGTGGTTAGTATTGAGAAAATGCTAATTTGTAAGAAATGAGTAAGAAACTAGAAAATTTAAAAGGCACAAACATGCATGTGTTGTATGATAGAAAACTAAAATAATGCTAAGGCCTTAGATCCCACTACAATTGTAAATCTGAGTTTAATTTGCTTGTAATTTATTCTTTACTGAGTTTTAGACTCACTCATTTAATAATTACAATTGTAGGTTCCAAGTAACTTCGTGGGACAAAATTTGGAGATAGGACGTTGTTGGGCTTCTTTAGGACGTAGGTGACTTCGTCTTTCGGCAAAGCAACTATCTTGTTTTTTTTTATTTATTGAACTTGAGAGGCAGTACCTCATTTGGATGATGTAGCCTCAGTGGCTTGATTTGATTATGTGAGACTTGTTTTATTGATATTAATTGATGATTATTTATTTAAAAAAAATTGTGCCATGCCTCTGTGTGCTACTTTACTATTTTCCTTTGAGAAGTAATACCTATGAACTCGGACTCCAGAAGTCCTGGATCAAGGTGTTACAAGGGGCGCCAATAAGAGGATGGACCTTCCAAGATTTACACAGTTCCCCTTTAGCCATTTTGGCTTGAGCTTTGGCCAAAAGTTTAGAATTGTAAACACTTTTATATATCTGTATTTTACAAAAAATTTGCATTTGTTGTACTGATGTTGAGGAAAGTTAAGCGAGTTACCTGTACCTTCTAACCAATTCGGAGTAGCACTAACAAGGTCCGATCTTATTCAATTTCAATGCTTTGTGTTGGAGGGATGTCTGGTAGGCTTCTTGCCAATCCTGATCATTCTTTTTCTTCCATTCTTCCTCTAATTCGGAAGGAAATGTCCCGTGGTCCTGAACAGTGTATCCAAAAGATCATTCCTGGTAAAAAATTTCCTACACATTTTTATTCACCCCTTGTTTGAAGGAGTCCAACTGTCTAGTTGTCGCCATATTCTTGCCACTTTAGCGTTTGAGTTTTGAAGGAGTTGCTTCACTTGTTCCCTAACTGTAAAAACGATGTCTGGAACCAGTTGCTCTTGTGACAATTGCCTATCTTCAAAAGTACCTGCATTCCTGAGTTGTCATACCTTCCAGATGACTACTTGAAAGGCTAAAGTCCAACTCCTACCAATGTTTCTTGTCTGTGTGTCTCACATAACTCCATTTCTGAATCACCCACCATCTTTTTTTGAAATAGGATTGCCACCTGCTCCCACACCCCCCCTAATTGAGTCACATTGAAGGAATAGATGGGTTTGAGTTTCCTCGGTTGATTTACAAAAAAAAACACCAGCTAGGACAGGAGGCCCCCAGCATTTTTCAATCTATCTTGAGTAAGGAGGGTTTTTTTCTCTATGGCAAAGCGTGAAGTTAGAGTGACCCATGGGAAATGTTTCTTGCACCAGATTTGGTCAAATATCTTATCTTTTTTTTACATGTTTCTAATCATTTCCCATGCATCTTTTATGGAGAAGGCATCTGATTCAATCCATTCCACCACATCTTCCTTGGAGGGATCCCATTGTTGGCATCGGATGTCCTTATAGACTGACTCTAGCATCCATAGTTCTATATATGTGCAGATCACACTCTTGTGGGGTACAGGGCCTCTGCAATGGTGACCTTTCTAAGATCATTATATATGACTTCTCCTGCTTCAACTTTCTTTTAAACAGTGGGAGTCCCAAATATAGGACAGACAGGACTCGGCATCTGTCTTTGGAACCACACAGTCGGCAGTACCAGATGGATATGCTTCGTATACAACCTCTTGGGTGATCACATCCATACCATAAGGCTCCCTGATGAGCAAGAGAGGCCTGGGGTTTTGCATCAATAAGCTCGATGAGCAAGGCTATTTTTCCCTAGTTATTCAAGAAAAGAAAAAACCAACCTGTTTAATCAAATCAGATCTAAAAGGGCTTATTTTCTTTCAAAAAAAAAAAGATATAAAAGGGCTTATTGTGTCAAAGACAAATCCACACTGTTCAATATCACTACTTGTATCTACCTATGGTAGTGTGAAATCTAAAACATACAACTGGACATGGAAATCTCCACTTGCGGCAACTAAATAAACCAAGCCCACTTATGACTCAGTAATGAGCCCATTTGGGATTGTGACAATATGCTCGGGCTCAGCTCAATGAGCATATTTTACAAGCCCGTCATATTTAATGAGAGAAGCTTGAACAAAGGCTGCTGATTCAGCATGTATATCAATTCTACCCTGTCAGTCTTTTATATATAGAAATAAATTCTAAGTGTGTCCCGAGTTTTGGTGTACCCGTATCAAGAACATGTCTTTCATTCGATATAAGCTTATAAACATATTGAGCATAGTTTTTTTTGCTAAGAATCTTGCCTTGGATTGTGTTTTTTTAAAGAAAAATCATGTTCTTATTTTAGGTCATAAAATTTTCCTATATTCTAAGCCATTGATTTTTGTTAGCTTTAAAATCTTTTTTTGTACATTTTGCAATCATATGATCCAAAACCTAATTTTTTAATTAAACAAACCATGTACATCATATTTATAAGGCTCTTTTTACCTTTCGGTCATTTCATTAGACAGTAAGGGCGTGTGCAAAGAGGGATCTCTAAAGAATCTAATTTCGCAGCTCATATATATATGGTAAATATTGGCTACTAACGAAGGTAAGGAACTAATGAGTAGAAATCACTCTTTTCTTCAGAAATTTTCAATTTTGTGTAGATCAAAGGCTATGGATGTGATCTACATGGTTTGTTTTAGTAGAAAACTTGTTTTGAATCATGTGATTATGAAAGTAATTAGGTTTTTAAAGGGTATCCAAAAATCAATAGCCCACAATGTACCAAATTTTGGTAACTGAAAAAGTCACACTTTTACATCAGAAAAGCATGATTCAACGCTTGATCCTTAGCAAAGAAACCATGTGAACCACATCTGTAGTTAGATTGAGTCAATTCAACTTGCACCTATGATTTCTAGCTCATTAGTTTCTTTCTTTCATTAGTACCAAATAATTTTTCACACGCGCGCGCACGCGCACACACACACACACACATATATATATATATATATATATATATATATATATATATATATATATATATATATATATATATATATATATATATATATATGAGCTGTGCAGTTCGAATATTTTCCATATCCCACCTCAAGATAACAAGTTTTCTATTCAACAAATATGCTCAAGCTAAGCTTGAGCTTACCGTAAATCAATTTGGGCTTGTTTCGAGCTCTGCGTGATCAAGAGGTGAGCTGGGGTTCAAGCTCAAACTCATATTTTAATGAAAAAAAAGGTTTTTTAGGGGCAAAAAAGTTGTTTGAGAGTGAAAAAAAAAGGAAAGCTTAAACAAGGCATGCTCGGCTTATTCTAAATTATTTACCAGGTCTAACACTACTTAGCCTGGATCTGCATGTCTGAGACTTGGTTGGTACCTTTTTTATATTTAATTATCACCAGGGTACCTTTTGTATGATGGATGGGGTCACCTACCTATCGAACGAAGACAATAATCAAAGCAATCCAAAAGATAATGCAAGTAGTTTCATATCTTTTCTATTTGTTAATGGTTTGTCATGAACATGATGCCAAGGCTGCCAACTAGCCCCCAATTAACCTGGAATAGGTACAAAATATTATGCGATTCATGCATGTGTACCTAATAATAATAGTAATATAATAATAATAATAATAATAATAATAATAATAATAATTTTCAAATACCCACCAAACCATTTGGTCTAATTCATGTCCACACCAAACTTTTAAAGGCTTTCAATTACACCCCAAAAGTTTCCCCTGGGTTAAGCAAATGGCACCTATATTGGTTACTGTTAAGAACCTTCAGTACTTATTTATTAAAATGGCCAATCTGTCCATTTAGTTTTTGAGATAAACATTGTTCAGATAAGAAAGCCTTGTTATCAAGAAATTTGCCCTCATTTTGCCATGTCTTCTGGTCTTCCCTAATCCATTAATTGGCCTCTCTCTCTCTCTCTCTCTCTCTCTCTCTCTTGCACACCATTTTATTCTTTATGTCTTACTTGAAAGTAGGGGTAGGCATCGGGCCGTCCCAGCCCAGGCCCGTTTAGCGGGCTTTAAGTGAGGCCCAACCCAGAGATGGCCTGGCCCATTTACTAACGGGTCAGGTTTTGGACCAGTTTTTAACTGGCTCGGTTTTGAAGATCAGCAGCCCATGCCCATTGGCCCATGCCGGGCTTGGCCCTGCCCGGCCTAAACCCAACTTATTAAGTAGTGCAACTAATTAGGTAAATAATAAAATATTTAACAAGTTTTCATGTACCCAACTAGTTATTTTTCTATTTTTTTATAAAATTAATGCAACTAATTAGGTAAATAATGATAATTATTAAGTTATTATATAATTAATTAATTTTTATATTATTAAAAATTAATAAATAGCTCAGTCAGACCGGCTCGATAACTCGTGGTCTGACCCGAACCCAGCTCATGTATATAATGGACGGGGTTTCTAATGAGCCTTAACCTAAAACTTTGACCCAAACCTGGCCCATGATGGGCTGGGTCGGCTTTGGCCCATCGGGCTACCATGCCCGTTGCCCCACCCCGCTACCTGAAAGGGCATCATTTGTCTATTTTTTTTTGGTTTTGTTTATGAGAACATGTCCAATCGGTGAACAATAACTGGGAAGTTTCTCCAAATCGATAATGTCCAAGAGTGATTCATGGTGGTCATTGACAGCAACAAGCCATCTCTCAATGACTAGTATTATCCCTTTGATGGTTCCCAATGACAGATATTGTCCCATTGATGGTTTTGATGAGTGCATCAACAGCCTGTATGTATAAATGCATCATGACAAATCCTTCTTCTTCTTCTTCTTCTTCTTTTTGAAAGGCAAGCTGAGGTTGGGCGGACCCCTACCAGAACATCAGCCGCCCCATATGGCAGAGGAATTCGATCCCCCTTACCACATGGGAAACCAGCTCGGTGTGGTGACAAATCCCTTTTTTGCTTCTGTTTAGTGTTTATAAGTATGTTCAAACTTGCCTGCAAGGGCTATGCTCATCTAGTAGGTGCGACTTATGAATGTCACCGAGTAAATCGGACGTCACAAGTTCGAAACTCATGGGTGGTGTTCATTGCCGCAAGGTCGAAATTAGGTGTATTCTCAGGTTAACAAGGGGACCTTAAGAGTTTTCTCTTGGATTATAAAAAAAAAAAAGAGTATGGCCAAACCTCATATGCTTGGATTAGAAATAAATCGTACAAGTTTATATAGTGTGTTTGGGTTAACGTCTCTATTTGAAAAGAAAATGGAAGGCCAAGGGAGGAAGTGCTAACCAGTAGGTATTCCATTAGATTTCCATCTAAGAAAATTCAGATGGTATGGAATGTGACTTTCCAAATATTAGTATGAAAAATGTGGTTGAGCATAAATGATCAGATTTTTGAGAAAAGGAGAGGATATTCTCGAGGAGCTGAGATCAAAGGAGCGGCTAAGTGTCATGGCTATGTGACACTAGCCATTCACATGACGGCATTGTATTGGGCCCCATACAATGCCTTGTCATGTGATTGGCTGTGTCAAATAGCCATGGCACTTAGTGCGGCTTTCGATCTGGATCCCCTCTCTATTCTCTAGAGGTTTCAAGGAAAAATGCAAAATGCAATAAGAGAATGTGTTGAAAGCGCTCGGGAATCGCCAGAGAGCCCGATGGACTGCCCCCCGAAAGAAAGAATGAAGATTAACATCCATGGCCTCTTTTGCTACAAATGGTACATGGAGTGTACACCCTTCAGAATGCTGCGTAAGCCTTTAACGAAGAAGGATATATACTTCAGTTTTGAGGGGGGACATCCAAGAAGGAGAATGGGAGGAATGGTGCCATATTATCGACAAGGTGCATCCAAATGGCAATATTATTTTGGAAAGTTGCTGCCAAGACGTTGTCCTAGCTATATAACTCAGGCTATTGGGGTCGTCAAAATGTATAGAATTCACAAAAACTCTTTTTTTTTTTTGCCAGATACTTGGCAGTTGGCCCAGATGGTATACCTGTCGAGGCTTGGAAATGCTTGAGAGATAAATGTTTAGAATGGTTGATAAATCTTTTTAACAAGATTTGGCGGACAAATAAGATGCCTAATGAGTGGAGAAAAAGTACTTTGGTGCCTCTATATAAGAATAAGGGTGATATACAAGATTGCACAAACTATCGTGGTATAAAACTCATGAGTCATACTATGAAACTTTGGGAGAGGGTGATTGAGTCTAAGTTGAGGAAGGTTGTCATGATATTGGAGAATCAATTTGGTTTTATACCTGGAAGATCAGCTATGAAAGCTATACATCTTCTTAGACAACTTATTGAGAGAAATAGAGAGAGGAATAAAGATTTGCATATGGTTTTTATTGATTTGGAGAAGGCATACGATAGAGTACCTAGAGACGTTCTCTGGTGGACAATGATGAAGAAAGGTGTTTCTCTCAAGTACATTAGTATAATTAAAGATACGTATGAAGGAGTAATAACCAATGTTCGCACTTATGGAGGGGTGACAACCAATTTTCCTATAACGGTTGGGTTACATCAAGGATCTGCTTTAAGCCATTTCCTATTTGCTATAGTGATTGATGAGCTTACGAG
Source organism: Nuphar pumila (assembly GCF_984573655.1). Classification (NCBI taxonomy): domain Eukaryota; kingdom Viridiplantae; phylum Streptophyta; class Magnoliopsida; order Nymphaeales; family Nymphaeaceae; genus Nuphar; species Nuphar pumila. Next base: position 100,000,499 of record NC_143260.1, on the reverse strand, counting down.
GTCAATTCAAGAAAATGTGTCGTGGTGTATGTTGTTTGCTGATGATATTGTTTTGATTGATGAGTCTAGAGCTGGGGTTAATGCTAAGTTAGAATTATGGAGAGAGACCTTGGAAGCAAGAGGTTTTAAGTTGAGTAAGAGTAAGACAAAATATATGGAATGTCAGTTTAGTAAGCAACGAAGTAGTGAAACTTGGTGAGCAAGAAATACTGGTGGATGATTGTTTCAAATATTTGGAATCTATCATTCAAAAGTATGGAGAAATTGATGGGGATGTAAATCATAGGATAAAGGTTGGGTGGATGAAATGGAAAAGTGCAACTGGAGTGTTGTGTGATAGTAGAATGCCATTGCGGTTGAAGGGAAAGTTTTATAGGGCAAATATTGGGCCTGCTTTACTATATGGTACGGAATGTTGGGCTGCCAAGAGACATCATATTCAAAAAATGAGAGATGCGTATGCTTAGATGGATGTGTGAAAATACAATAAAAGATAAGATTCAGAATGAGGAGATACGTAAGAAGGTAGGCGTTGCACCCATTGAAAATAAGATGTGAGAAAATCGTTTACGGTGGTTTGGGCATATTCGGCGAAGGCCTAATGATGCTCCAGTTAGAAGGATGGAGAAATGGGAAAATATATTAGTTGAAAGGAGTCAGGGTAGGCCTAGGAAGACATGGATGGAGATTATACGAAAGGATATGGATGCTTTGAACCTCACCGAGGACATGGCATTGGATAGAAATGATTGGAAGAGAAGGATTCCTGTAGAAGACCGAGAATGATTTTCTTTTTTGGTTCATATCGCCGACCCCAATTGTTTTGGGATGAAGGCGTAGTTGTTGTTGTTATACTTGACGATGTTTTCTAAAGCACAGGGAAACAAATGTTGGAAGGATTGTCCCCAAGACTGGCAATCTCTGATTTTGTCTAGCCTTACTTTTATTTTTAATAAATGGGTAGGGATCGGCCAAACCCTAGCTGGACTACCAAAAAAATGTTTGGGTTAAGGATATGCCACAACATGTTAGAGAGAGAGAGAGCTGAACACATCCATGAAATCAGATTTGAACAAAATAGCTTTCCCTATGAATTTCAACTAAGGTGTTTCTTGCCCACCAGTGTATATATATATATATATATATATATATATATATATATATATTGCTACAGTCATTTGTTTGTGCAAATGGCCTAGCAAATTGGGGCAGATCCCCCTTGTTTGTTTGTTTGTTTTTTCTCAAATCTAACATTGGATGGGAATCGGCTTTTGGATGGCCAGAATCTGACCTGTATGCAGTTTTTTCTGGCAATCCAAAAATCAACCGATACAAAGGCATCGGTTTTTTCCGGCTCATAAGAACATATTTTGTTATCGAAAAAACATGATCAAGAGTCGATTCCTACCAAATCGAGCATGTTGAACACATCTATGAGGTTAAATTGTGTCAAAACAACTTGTGAGATTCAAACTAGATTTTTGTACAACCTTTTGTACCAAACATGTATATATATATTACCAAGCTTTAAAATAATTAAAAGATAAATTCCTTTTATAAAAACGAGCCAGCTTGTGATAGGCTCATAAAGAGCTCAATGAGAAGAGCCTAAGCAAGGGTGTACCCTTACCGATCTGAGCTTGAACAACCTTGGTTGGCTAGTTCAACCTCGTTTACCAGCACTACTATATCACAAGGGCTCCAAACCTTGCTTACCCAAAAATAAGTTTGTTTTTCCTTTGGAATAATGATGAATTACATAATGAGCCTTGAGTTCCTATAGCATTTGAACTTCGATGAAACTTTAAAAATCTGTCACATGGAAATTGCTCAAAAAATATAAGACACCTTTTATTTTGCAATTTTCCATTAGGAACACTGTGTAAGGAAGGGGGTGTTTGTAACACTCATTCAAGAAAAGCCTCGTTCCTTTGAAAGGGCCACTTCTGAGGGCAAGTGCTTCCCCAAGGGAATGGTATGAACTTATTTTGGTAGGAAAGTTGCTTTTTTTCCTTTTATTATGAAGGCCCCACCATATATTTATTTCTCATAGACATATATTGCTGCACCCTTTGTAGAAAAGAGACCCCAATCCTATGAAAGAGAGCATCTTTCATAGGAAAAAGTATGAAGCCTCTTTCATAGGAAAGGGTATGAAACAAACACCCAGGAATAGGACACGACCTAAGTTGAAGTATCTCTGTGACATAAATAACAACATATTTGTGGGATACATAATCGATGTAGCAAAATACACAAAGGCCATCAAACTTAGGTCTATCAGAAACTATACAAACAACAACAACAACAACTACGCCTTCATCCCAAAACAATTGGGGTCAGCGATATGAACCAAAAAAGAAATTCATTTTGGGTCTTCCACATGAATCCTTTTCCTCCAATCATTTCTATCCAACGCCATGTCCTCGGTGAGGTTCAAAGCATTCATATCCTTTCCTATCATCTCCATCCAAGTCTTCCTAGGCCTACCCCGACCTCTTTTAACTAATATATTTTCCCATTTCTCCAACCTTCTAACTGGAGCATCATTAGGCCTTCGCCGAATATGTCCAAACCACCGTAAACGATTCTCTCGCATCTTATTTTCAATCGGTGCAACACCTACCTTCTTACGTATCTCTTCGTTCCGAATCTTATCTTTTATTGTATTTCCACACATCCATCTAAGCATCCGCATCTCAGCTACACTCATTTTTTGAATATGATGTCTCTTGGCAGCCCAACATTCCGTACCATATAGTAAAGCGGGTCTAATAGTCGTCCTATAAAACTTTCCCTTCAACCGCAATGGCATTCTACGATCGCACAGCACTCCAGTAGCACTTTTCCATTTCATCCACCCAACCTTTATCCTATGATTTACATCTCCATCAATTTCTCCATACTTTTGAATGATGGATCCCAAATATTTGAAATAATCATTCACCGGTATATCTTGCTCACCAAGCTTCACTACACTCCCATCACTACTTCGTTGCTTACTAAACCGACATTCCATATATTCAGTCTTACTCTTACTCAACTTAAAACCTCTAGCTTCCAATGTCTGTCTCCATAATTCTAACTTAGCATTAACCCCAGCTCTAGACTCATCAATCAAAACAATATCATCAGCAAACAACATACACCACGGTACATTTTCTTGAATTGATCTCGTAAGCTCATCCATCACTATCGCAAATAGGAAAGGGCTTAAAGCAGATCCTTGATGTAACCCAACCGTTATCGGAAAATTGGTTGTCACCCCTCCACAAGTGCGGACATTGGTTACTACTCCTTCATACATATCTTTAATTATACTAATGTACTTGAGAGAAACACCTTTCTTCATCATTGTCCACCAGAGAACGTCCCTAGGTACTCTATCGTATGCCTTCTCTAAATCAATAAAAACCATATGCAAATCTTTGTTCCTCTCTCTATATCTTTCAATAAGTTGTCTAAGAAGATGTATAGCTTCCATAGTTGATCTTCCAGGCATAAAACCAAATTGATTCTTCGATATCATGACAACCTTCCTCAACCTAGACTCAATCACCCTCTCCCAAAGTTTCATAGTATGACTCATGAGTTTTATACCACGATAGTTTGTGCAATCTTGTATATCACCCTTATTCTTATATAAAGGCACCAAAGTACTCTTCCTCCACTCATTAGGCATCTTATTTGTTCGCCAAATCAAGTTAAAAAGATTTGTCAACCATTCTAAACCTTTCTCTCCCAAGCATTTCCAAGCCTCGATAGGTATACCATCTGGGCCAACTGCCCTTCTTGATTTCATTTTCTTCAAAGCCTCTGCAATTTCTTTCTTTTGAATCTTGCGCATGAAGTCACGATTTATCTCATGAAAAGGAATGGAGAAGTCTCCAAGATCTTGAGCATGACTATCATTAAATAGCTTATCAAAATAATCTTTCCATCTCTCCTTAATCTCCTCATCTTTGACTAAAACCCTTTGCGTTTCATCTTTGATACATCTAACCATACCCAAATCCTTCGATTTCCTATCTCTCATCTTTGCAAGCCTATAAATATCCTTCTCGCCTTCTTTGGTATCTAACTTGTCATAAACCTCCTTATATACCTTAGCCCTCGCATTTCGAACAACTTTTTTAGCTTCCTTCTTTGCTATCATATACTTCTCCAAATTCTCATTATCACGACTCTTACTTAGATTTCTATAACACTCTCTTTTAACCTTAATAGCTAATTTGACATCCTCGTTCCACCATGATGTATCCTTACCTAGTGGTGCACCGCCTTTAGACTCACCCAATACCTCCTTAGCTACTTTTCTCATACCACCCGCTATCTTATTCCACATTGATTCTGAATCCTCCTCGAGACACCAATCAACTTCCTTAACTACCTGCTCTACAAACATTCCTTGTTTAGCTCCTTTCAGTGCCCACCACTTAATTCTAGGATCTATCCTATGTCTATCCCTTTTGTGGCATTGTCTAATTCTAAGATCTAAAATTAAGACTCTATGTTGTGTAGCTACACTTTCTCCTGGTATAACCTTACAATCGATGCAACAACCCCTATCTCTCTTTCTAAGTAGGAAAAAATCTATCTGACTCGTATTAACCCCACTTTTAAATGTTACTAGGTGAGACTCCCTCTTCCTAAACCAAGTGTTTGCTAAGATCATATCATAGGACAAACAAAAATCTAAAATCCTTTCTCCACTTTCATTTCTTTCTCCTATACCATAGCCTCCATGGATATTCTCAAATCCATCCCTACTAATGCCTACATGTCCATTAAGGTCACCGCCGATGAAAAGCTTTTCTCCATAAGATGTCTCTTGTACTACTCCATCTAAATCTTCCCAAAATTGATGCTTAATGGAATCATCTAAACCTACTTGAGGTGCATAAACACTAATAATATTAATAATATCCGTACCTAATACTAATTTAATAAGTAAAATTCTATCACCCTTCCTACGGACCTCAACTACATTATCTATAAACTGACGACTCATAACAATCCCTACTCCATTCCTATTCCTATTTATTCCTGTATACCAAATCTTATATCCCCAAGGTTCTATCACTTTAGCTTTCTCACCTACCCATTTGGTCTCTTGAAGACATAAAATATCAATCATTCTCCTACACATAACATCTACTAACTCTACCAACTTACCAGTTAAAGACCCTATGTTCCAAGTGGCTAACCTAATTTTATGGTCTTGGACTAACTTCTTTACCCCCACCCGTCCAACAAAGTGAGGGAACCCTTGCCTATTTGACACCACACCCGGGCGCCGGTGTGACGCGTCGCTTCTGGGCGACGACCTAGCAACCCTTGCACATTTATCACTGCCTCTGGGCCTAGAGAGTACAGCGCGTCGCTCAGTAGGGAACGCCCCAACGAAATTCTCATATTGGTTCATTTTCATAGGATATGACAAAGTTTTTATGCTGGCTGTCACAGGCCTACCGCAACCCTCCTCCTTTATCCGGGCTTGGGACCGGCAGTGTATAACTACACAGGTCTATCAGAAACTATGATTTAGCAAAATCCTAATTGGTAGGAAGTGGAACCATTGTGCGGGAGCTACATTCTCTTGAGAGTTGAAAAAATAGGAGACATATAGGACCCACACTTCACACTCTCCATTTAGCTTTGTGATGTTCTAAAAACAAAAATTGTCCTATTCCTTCCTAATTTCATTATTCAATTCATCAAAATCTAATCCAACCAAGAAAACTAATAATGGATCACATAATTTATTATAATTATGATATTTCACATGTACAAAAATTGAATCTTTTTTTTTAAGGGTTAGCTGGATGAACACCCACTTATCCTGAAAAAAAAGTGGGGATAAGCTAGATAATTGCACTTTGGAGCAGAGCAAAATTTCCCAGCTTATACCAATTTTCTGGATTAGTGGCTGCAAGATTGTTCTTATGCAGCCTGCCTCTTTGTGAAAGTGGGATAAGGGAGAAATTTGCATTATGTATCACAATTCAGGTTCTCTGCTTATTCTCTGTTTTTCTGGATAAGCGGGTGTGAATCCAAACATGCAATTTTATGCTACTTTAGTTGGATAGGTGACCCTTCAAGTCTTCTGTATCATCATTAGTTTGTGGTTTTGATCCAGGTAGATCCAGATCAGTAACCTGGACCAACTGGGTTGACATTCGGAACCAAAATAATAGGCTCGATCCGGCGTGGTTGGTAGGAGCTGTCAGTGCATGTCTCCTTGTGGTGGGACGTTGCAAGTTCAAAACCCAGTGGTACCTTGAATAATAACTGGTGGGGTCTGCCTAACCCCAGCTTGCCTTTCAAAAAAAAAATGGATAGAAAACCTGCAGACATAACTTTGAGATGCTATAACTTTGTAGTTCGATGCCAGGATGTCAATATCTTTTATGACATTAGAGAGCTTATTTCAAGGGCTACAGGCCACCATGTAAGGAACAGGCGAAGTCGCGAATCAAATGTCCCGGCAAAGTTTTACATATTATAAAGTAAAGTTTAGCTGGAACTTTTCTCCTTATTTTTTTTATGACGAGGAACCCTCACAGAACCAGGTCTCTTAATGGGCTCGCACACCCAAACCTTTATAGCGCCCACCAGTTAAAGGCACCCGCACATCCAGTAGAAGTCGAACGCAAGACCAAGGGGTCAGCACCTTCCCCTGAAGAAGCTTCAAAAACCAAAATTGATGTAGTCAATTAGCTCAACACAACTATGGATTCTTGTAATCGATTTATACAACAACAACAACTACGCCTTCATCCCAAAATAATTGGGGTCGGCGATATGAACCAAAAAAGAAAATCATTATGGGTCTTCCACATGAATCCTTCTCCTCCAATCATTTCTATCCAATGCCATGTCCTTGGTGAGGTTCAAAGCATTCATATCCTTTCCTATCACCTCCATCCATGTCTTCCTAGGCCTACCCCGACCTCTTGTAATCGATTTATATAATATATAATTTACCTAATTAGGTATCTGTTCCCCCTTTTCAATTAGTATGAGGATCCCATCCTAATTAGGAAAGGAAAATATAACATAATCAAGAGATGGGGTATCCATTAGCATGAAATAGGGTTCTTTTGTAAGTTTTATGGAGGTTAATGAAAGCAAAGGTAATACTAAAACCCTACCATATATTTTTCCCATATTCCTTTTATAAATTTCTCTTTCTCAGATTTTAAAATGTTTGAGCAGATTAGAGGACGAGATTTATCCTCTCCTAGTTATGGATCAAGTTTTGATGCCCATTTTTTATGGCTTGAACAACTAGAGCATCATAGCGTGGGCATATGGATATGCAAATTTTCTCCATAGAGGTTTGTGGCATGAGTATAGGGCTGGTAAATGAGTCTAACAGGGCATGTTCGGGCTTGGCTTGTTTATCAGTGAACAAGATTTGGCTTGTACTCGTCTTTATCCAATATGTTCATCCCTAAACAAGGGAATTCGAACACAAGCTGACTCATGTAAAAATTTACATGTAATACATGAAATATATATTTTTCATATATATAGGGTTAATATTTAGTGCCTTTGAAGACACCAAATTATATGAAACTATTGAGTTAAAAATCATAAGTTCAAGCTGGATGTGTTGAGGAAGGTTTGTTTGTTAAGGATCAAACTTTGAATCATGTTATTTGGATACAAAAATATGATTTTTTAAGTCATAAAATTTTAGTGCATTATAGACCATTCATTTTTTAAGCCATTGAAAAACTTGCTTGTGTTACAATCATATGATTCAAAACTTATTTTCCACTAAATAAATATTGTAGATCACATCCAAAAGATTTAATTTACAAAAAAAATTAAAGTGTATGATTTTTAGCTCAATAGTTCCATATAATTTGGTGCCTTCAAAGACACCAAATATTAACCTATATATATATATATATATATATATATATATATATATAGAGAGAGAGAGAGAGAGAGAGAGAGAGAGAGAGAGAGAGAGTAATGAGTAGGTGCTGGATGAAATATGCTAAATGAGTGTTTTAGGGTTTTCATTTTATTTTTAAATTCTGATCGTATATAGGGATCAGCTCTTGAAGTGACACATGGGTGAGTTTTTATAAGGTTAAAAATCAACCGTTCAAAAATCTTGTAAATTTTCAAGGCTCCAAATATCATTTTTTTCATAAAAAACACATGATCCAGATATGGATTCCTCGTAAAACGACCATGCCCAACACATTTATGAGGTCGAAACTGAAAAAAAAATACCGAAAGAGTAAAAAAACCCATTTAGCACTTATCATTTAGCATATTTCATTTCGCACCTACTCTCTCTCTCTCTCTCTCTATATATATATATATATATATATATATATTAAAAGAGAATGGTGTGAAGATTATACAAGTCAAGGATGCATGAACTATTAACTTTAACACACACACAAGCTCAAGAGCCAATCGCTATTGAGTTCATGATAAATCAAATTGGGCTGAGCTACGAGCAATTTGGTTCATTTACCATATCAAAAATTTGGTTCATTTATCATATCAAAATTTTCTCAACTATTTATTCAACTCCTTGGATGGACAAATTGTCAACATCTACGCTAAGAATATAATACGAAACTATGGATTTCTTTTTATATAAAAATTTTCTCTCGTTTAAAAGGGCAGGGGAAGATCCAATTTTTCCCACTTCCTACAGAGTTTTCACAAATTTTTCTCACTTCACCACATGGCCTTAGTGATCTCAAAGCCACCACTGCAAAAACCATACGCTTTTTCGTGCCAATATGTTCCTTAAAAAAAATTTAAGATTTCATGTTTTCAACTGTATATAAACACGATGTAAATACTTCAATAATTTCACATTTTTCGTGTTTCTGCAATTGTTTAATACATTTTTATGTATTTTATATGTTTTATATTGATATTCTCCCGTGATTTTTGCAAGAAATACAAAGAATTTAAATTTATTGCAAAATTTTCCTCGCTAATATAATCAGGCATAAACCAATTACATCATTATAACCACTTCTTTTGGAGAATGGGGATTGTGCTGCCCTCTTTTCGTTAGGTCACCGTTAAGACCCATCAAAAATCATAGTTTTAGGTATTTTAGGCATAAATGTGTTTGTCATTGCATATTTATTAAGAAGCAAATTTTGTTTCAAATTGATTTGATGTATAAATATGGATATTTTATCATTAAATTTTAGTACAATCTCAACAATTGATTTTTTTGCCTCACTTGAGCCTAAAAATACTTAATCAAAAACATGTTTTCTATTGAATAAACAATGATAAACCTATTTAAATTAAAGCACCTAAAACTAGGGGTGGCAATCGGGTCGGCCGGTCGGGTTGGTGGGTCAGCATACCTCAACCCGAACCCGACCCATTTATTAAACGGGTAACCCGACACGACCTGCCAACCCACTTAATAAACTGGTTGGTTCGGGTTGGCGGGTTGACCCGCCCGCCTAACCCGTTTATTAAACGGGTCAACCGGGTTGGCAGGTTGGCATACCCCTAACACGAACCCGACCCGTTTAATAAACGGGTTAGGCGGGTCGACCCGTTTATTAAATGGGTTCGTTTTTGCCCAACCCGAACCCGCCTAAGAGGCGGGTTGGCGGGTCGTGTCAGGTTTTGCCACCCCTACCTAAAACTATTATGTTTGGAAGGTCCTAACCATCACCTAACAAAAAAAGTGACAGTACAATCCCCATACTCCGTTTTTTCAGTTTAAAATTTACATGAATTATTTGTAAGAAAATCCAACAGTAAAGTCATTCATGTACTGTTTATTGTAAGTAGGGGTGTCATGGGGTCCGGTTTGGTTCGGAACCAGGTGAAACCTGGCTTTGATTTTTGGGTATAGTATCGTGTTCGGACCTGTCTAATTGTGCCCACCATAAGATAAACCATACCCAGACCGGATAAGAACTACATGAACCAGACTCGGGTCATACCCGGTAAAAGCATATTTTTTATGATTTTTACATTGAAAATTTGTGGGTCTTAATTGGATCTTCGGTCGGGCCAGGGTCTGGTATAAAATTTCACAAACCATACCCGTGACCATGTATTAATCGGACCTTTAGGTCCGAACCCGGGTCTTAATCGGGTCTTCTAATTTATCACCATACCCGGACCCTATAGGGTTTGGTTCGGGTCGGGTAAACCCGACCGTTGACACTCCTCATTCTAAGCACAAGATCAGGTATAACCAGGACTCCATTGGGTCGTTCATCTTTGCAAACCTGGAGGGTCCGAAAGATAGTGTTAAAACTTCTGTGGGTCCCATGTAAATCACGGGACGCTGTGCCCTCAAACCACCGAGAACGGTAGATTCAATGGGCCTCATCCAAATTTACATGGGTGTCGTGCTCACCTCACCATTACTCGTCAACTACCACCATCACCAAGAGGATGACAGAGAGACGGACGGGAAACGACAGAGCAAAACGATAGGATACGTCCAAGCCACACATCGGAGCCATGTGGATCGCAGCTGTAACGCATTGATGACATGGCATCCGACGTGGAAGCCCCCTCTCTACCCAAAAACCGAAAGGACGGAGGCCGTACCCTTCCTCCTCAACCGAGGTCAAACCCTTGAATTGTCAATCTCCAAGCAGTCAACCCCGTGAAAGGCGGTATCCAGGTCAAAAGGGAGGACGGACAAGGACCTAAGCTTCCGTAAATGACGACGTCTGCCCCTAGAGCTTACAACAAATTCCGAATATGCCCCAACCAGTCCATGGGCATCTATTTCAAAAGTGCAGTCCGGCCTTAAGGGGTAGATCAGTAATCAACTTGATTAATGACAAAACTACCCTCACAAGTAAAACGGATTCACTTAATACATACATTGATCAGGTCTTAGTGCCCGGTTCGAAGTTCTTCAGGTTACAAATAGAAAAAAAAAGAGTGTTAAAACACTCGGCTTCGGCTTCGGCGTGGCTTCGGCTTCGGCGTGGCTTCGGCTTCGGCGTGGCTTTGTGTCCGAAAAATTATTATAAAAGGTCTAAATTTCCCTTAAACTTAAACAAAATGACCGAATAATCCCAAACATTCCACCATTTGTTTCCCCCTTAAGAAGAATTACCGCACGATTTTACCATTGTACCCCTCATTCTCCACCCGAAACCTCAGTTAATAGAGAAGCGGGCTTGGTGTATCCGTACAGCTTTACTGACCTGCGTACACATAGAACCCCCTGTATTCTATCTAGGAAAATTACGAAAATAGCCTAGAAAATGTGCCTCGTCAGAACTCACGAATATGTACATGGGAACAATTCTTAGGGGTAAAATTGTCATATAGAAAGAGAAAGTAACTGATGATACTAGATTAACCATCTGACGTATTGAAAGATCACGAGTACGAACTCACTCACCCTCAGCCACCAAGAGCCTTGTCCAAAATGACTAAAATATCCCTCAGCCAATCCCGTGCAAATGTCCCTACATAAGGACAATTTCGTCATTGAACAGAACTCAAAGGGTTTTTCGTAATCCAATCAGAAAATGATCGAATATAAAGGCATGAATAAATAAATAAATCCTCCTCCTTTCTTCACTGTGTTCCCTCACTCACACCCACACGCGCTCTGAAGCCACTTTTCGCGAGATAGCTCGCCGGAAAATGCCACCGCCGCCGGGATCCGGCTTCCGACGCCGCTGCTCCGCTACTCTCCTCCTCGTCCTCCTCACGTTCTGCCGCGCCCTCGGCTTCAACGTAACGACATTCCTCTCGAACTTCCCGGACCTCACCTCCTTCAACCACCTTCTCTCGGCCACGGGAGTTGCCGAAGATCTGAACCACCGGTCGTCGCTCACAATCCTGGCGGTGCCCAACCGCCTCCTCGACCCCTCCCTCGCCGCCTCCCGTCTTGGGAACCTCCCCTCCTCCCAGATCTCCGACGTCCTCCGCTACCACGTCCTCCTCCAGTACCTCGACTGGCCGGCGCTCCGCCAGATTCCGGCGAACGGCAAGCTCGTCACCACGCTCTTCCAGACGACCGGCAGGGCGGAGGCGAACCTCGGCGCGGTGAACCTCACCCGCGACCCCCTCACTGGAAACGTCACCATCCGGTCGCCGGGCCCCTCGAACGCCACCGTCGTCTCTCTCGTCCGCACCGTCCCTTACTCCGTCGCCGTCTTCACCGTCGACGGCCTCCTTCTCCCGTCGGGGTTCGACCTCTCGGCGTCGGAGACCCGCCCGCAGGTGCCGATCAACATCACCAGGGTACTGATCGACGCCAAGGACTTCAACGTCGTCGGGTCGATGCTGGCGGCTTCCGGCGTCACGGCGGAGTTCGAGGCCGACGAGCAGGGCGCCGGGATCACCGCCTTCCTCCCGACGGACGACGCCTTCACCTCGCTCTCGGCGCAGCGCCTCCAAAGCCTCGCCGCCGATACGAAGGCAGTGGTGCTCAAGTACCACGTCCTCCACTCCTACTATCCGCTCGGCTCACTGCAGTCGATCGTCAACCCCGTCCAGCCGACCCTCGCGACGGAGGAGCGCGGTGCCGGGAGCTTCACCCTCAACATCACCAGCGCCAACGGATCCGTCGCCATCGACACCGGAATCGTCCTCGCAGCAATCACGCAGACGGTCTTCGACCAGAATCCGGTGGCGATCTTCGGCATCTCGAAGGTACTCCTCCCCCGGGAGGTCTTCGGCCCCGAGAGGATCTACCAGAGCACGCCGGAGATCGGCCCCCCCGATTACTCGCCGCCGCCGGAGATCCCCGCCGTATCGCCGGTTTCCGCCATTTCTCCGCTGAGCGTCGCGCCTCCGCCCGGGATCGACGGCGGTGGATCGAGTACCGGCGGCGGCGGTGGTGGTGGCGGAGGACGGCGGGGTCATGTTCTCGCCGGGATTTTGGGGGTTTTAGGGTTGTGGTGGACCGCATTGTGAAAAGGGATTTTTCTGTTTTTTTTCTTATTTTTGCGTTTTTTTTTCTCTTTTGTTTTTCATTAAAAATTTATTATATATGCTGCGAAAAAGCAGTGATTTTTATGTGATTCGATTTTTTTTTGTACTCCAAATAACGTCGAGAAAAAAAATTTCTTTTTTTTTCCTTCTTTTCTTGGAAGTTCATGATTTTGTGGATTCTTGTTTGGATCTTCTGAAGTCTCGATTCTTTTCCCTTCACAAACTCAAAGTTCTCGGAATTTTATGGACATTGGGACACGCCGGTTTGGCCTGAATCAAATCCAGACCGAGTTTACGAACCCCAAAGTTTTTGGGGACACGGCAGCGACTGCTAGACGCGAGATCCGGCTGAGTTCACAATCTTCCATGCAATTTTGCAAAGCTAAACAAACTTACCTCTCTTACCTCGGCAAGAGTGTGTAAGCGTGACCAGGTTAATGAACTTCAATGTTTCTGACTCTTGTTATCCACAATGGTGTTCAAGAACTTGGTTGCTTTTTCATGTCTTGCCAAACGTGCCTCAACGTTAATTTATACGAGTTAACTGTAAATGATGTAAGAAAGAAGAGATGCTCTGTCAGCCGAGCAAATGGGCCAAACGAGATTCCCTTTTAGGGGAATGGTCCCTAGGATGTGGACCCGGACCCAACTGGCAAATGCCTTTTAACTTTCTCTCTCATCAATGCAGGCCTCATTCTAAATCATAAAACACTTCAAGTGCTCTTTGACCTATGCGCCTGAGGGTTGCTGATTGATACAACTAGGGATGGCAGTGGGGCGGGGCGGGGGACAAGGTCTCCACCCCCGCCCCCACCTCAAGATTTTATCCTCCACCCCCGCCTCCATCCCCGGTTCAAACGGGGATGAGGCGGGGAGGGGATATTGCGGGAAAAAGTGGTTGGGGCGGGGAAAAGTGCACGTCAATCCCCGCCTCCACCCCAGACGGGGATGGATTTTAACCTTCGTCCCCGCCTCCATCCCCGTTTTATACCCTTCATCCCTGGTCCACTGCCATCCCTAGATACAACCCCCCATTGAAGTAGCAGCAGTTCTCAATTATAGGGATCTAAATGGTTCGGGTTTGGGTCGGATATTCTTGATAAAATTTAAGCAGATTCGCTTCTGAATATGTGAATTGGGTTCTAGATTTCTCACATCTTGGGTCCATCATAAAGCCCTACAAAATTCGATGCGGTTGTACCTATATTTGCATCTGATTGGGATCTACTCGGATTTGGGTTTGGTATGCATTTGAGTGCAGATCTTATTCCCCAATGCAATTTTATCTGACCCGAGTTGGTTTGAAGTCCGACCCATTTGCATCCCCATCTTTCATTGGAGCTCCCAAGAAGATATGAATCATATGGTCCCATGCTATGTCACTTGGATGCGTGACTCGGGTTCAACTCGCGAGTTCGAATTTGGTTTTTGGAAAAATAGGACTTGAGAACATGATTTTTTTTTTTTTAATTCTTAATCTATAGAAACTAATTTTTGATATTTTAATGTTAAAATATATTTTTATTAAAGATAAAACTTTTAAAAATATAAAAATATTATCCGTATGTCAGTGTTTATGTCCACGTGTCCACTTGTGTCACCTAGGACACACCATGTGACCTAGGTCTCTTGAGATCAGGTTGGATCTGAACCACACCAAAGACTTTAGGTCCTGCTCTCATCATGTATCATTGTATCACTCCTACCAAAAGGTTGACCTCTCCACAATGCTGTCACTAAGGGTGTCAACGGGTTGGGTTTGGTTCGGACCCAGGTAAAACCAGAGACTTGGATCAATTTTTTGTGTATGGTATCGGGTCTGGAGTCAAGTCTAATCGGGTCTACTATAAGAGAAATCATCCCCGGACCCAATAAGAACTATACGAAGTAAAATAATATTTTTATTATTATTTTTACACTGAAAAATTATGGGTCTTAATTGGAACTCGGGTCAGGTATAAAATTTTACAAACTATACTTGGATACATGTATTAATCGGACCTTTGGGTCCAGACCCGGGTATTAATCAGGTCTTCTTATTTGTCACCATACCTGGACCTATAGGGTTTGGTTCGGGTCGGGTCTGAACCCGTTGACACCCCTAGTTGTCAGTATCATTTCAAATCAGTCTGGTATCGGCCAAAAAACCATACGAAACCAAGCTAATTCGGTTTGTTTTTAATTATTTTTTAAGTGATTTAAAATAGCCCCAAAGGGGTCTGGTGCAGTGAGAAGGGGCCTAGGCCGCTAAGCAGACAGTCAAGGCTCAAATCTCATTTCGGCCCTGAATCGTTTGGCCAACTACTCAGTTGTATTAGCTGATACCGATACTCAAGTGAATCGTTCTGTATCGGCTAAAAAAACATAAAGATTTATATGTTAATCATAATGCGAAACATGTTAAAATCATTAAAGTAATAATAAAAATAATACTAAAAATTTAATTTTTAGTATTTTTTATATTTATTAAAAAATAACTGATTCAAAAGTGATGGATATAGATTTTTGGGTCGATACTATACAGATATATATGCACCGATACTGACAACATTGGTCCGGACGATAAGGGTGGTTTCTCCTCTTTATAAAAGTGGTCTGCCACGTTCATCATGGTCAGTCAAAAGTGGCATAGATGGTGAAGCCCAAAACTTTGTAAAATTTTGGCATCCTTCCAAAAGACATGCAGGTTTCACATCAAGTACCGAAAGGCAGTTTGTGACTGATAAGGGCTTGTGCACTAGGAGAGGTTGCTATAGTTGCCCGATTTGTAGGGTGTGTGGTATCTTTTGGAGAGAGAGAGAGACCTAAAACAAGAGGTTGCAGTTGGCCCCTTCCTCCCAACTAATCCCCTACTAACCTCTTGGGGCCTTCTTGCACAGGGACAAAGACAAGGACATGCACACTTGATTCCATGAACCAATCACAAAAGCCAGGTGAAGTTTGAGATATATAATCAAAATGTTTTCATCTTCATTCTTGTTGTAGAAACTTTCGCAAGCGAGTGCGCAGGATTTGGCGGGCTGAAGTGTGATGTTACGCTCGAATGGCTAAGAAAGTATGTACTTTTCAACCTCTTACATTACAGTAATTCTTTATAGATCCAAAGAATTGGATTTTTGTTTCCTATATGAATTCACATACATCTCTAGGACACTGCACTTCTTGGATATCTATAATCCCGTAAAAGGTTCAAGTTTGGGATACCTTCTTGAGAGAAATTCCTTATGCCCCAAGAGACATCTTTTGGTGTTTCGTATATGTAACTGTATTTTAAGAATATCTTATTATCTGATTAATTTATGTTTAATCTGTTTGTAATTTAACTGTTATATGGATGAACAGTTGTACCTTTTGAGAGAAAGTGATTATTGAAATGGCCTCCCAACAGTTATCTTATAGCCACGCGAATCTTTCACTTGACCTAAGAAATATCCTGTGTTTACATGTTTGTTCTCCATCAAAACCTTGCATACACACTTTCTAAGTGATATTTTATTCACACGGTTTATGTGAACATATTCACTCACTACTTAGACATACCTGAGTCCCATTTGACTCACATGTCTAGTGAATACATCCTCAGTAACTGCTTTGGTTAGTGGATTTGCTACCATGTCACTCAGTTATTTTATTTTTCATAACTATATCATGAATATATTGATATTTAACATTCATATGCTTACATTTAGAGTTATTTGCTTTTGTTTGAATCAATTATATAGCATCTTTATTATCACAATAAAGTTGAAATAGATCTTTTGAAATACCTAATTTCAACTCATTTACAAAGTGATTTATCCACACACCAAAAGTGGTTGTCATGTTACAGACAATCTACACAGTTTCTTGAGTATTTTGTGTCACACCCTTGTTTCTTGCATGACCTTGCAATTGCCCTACCTCCTAATATAAATACATAACCAGAGGTGGACTTTGCTTTATCTCTATCAGCAGCAAAGCTAGCATCTGAATAACCCACAAGCTTTAGTCTATCAGATTGATAGTATAGCTTGAGTTCTTTAGTTCCTTAGTTCTTTTTAGATATCAAAAAAATATTTTCATTGCTTCTCAATGATAGAGCCAAGGATTACTTTGATATATACTTACTAGACTTACAACAAAACTTAAATTAGGTTTAGTGCAAAGCATTGCATACATCAGGCTTTCAATTGCTTGAGCATAAGAAACATTCAACTTTTCGTGTTCGTCTTTTAGACAATCATTTGTACTTAGCTTTAGGCCTTTTACTACAAAATACCCTTTGTCTTGGTACTTTTTATTCTAATTTTTTTTAGAATGTGGTCAAGATATTTTTCTTTATTTAGATATAACAATCTTGATTTTTTATTTTTTTATATTTTAATTCAAAGGATATATGAAGTTTCACCCATATCCTTTACTTTAAACCAAGAACTTAACCATGACTTGGTCATATTTATTGTATCTATGTTATTTCTTGCAATTAATATGTCATCAATATAGAGAGATAACACATTAAACTTACTCTCACTATTCTTGTTATATACACAGTGGTCCTGACTATTTGCCTCATAACCCAACTTTGTTATAGCATTATGAAAATCCAAATACCGATGTCTTGGTGATTGCTTAAGTCCATACAAGGATTTATTCAACTTGTATTTTTTATTCTCTTGACTTTCAATTTCAAAACCTTCTAGTTGATGCATTATAATTTTATTTAATTCACCATTTAAGAAGGTTATTTTCACATCCATTTGATATACATCAAGATCAAAATAAGCTACCAATGTCAAAATAATACGAATAGATATCACTTGAAAAGGAAATAAGATGTTCTTTCTCAAATTGTTCAAGAAGGTTTTTAAGCAAGCTTTTGAAAATTGAATCTTGTTGCCTAAATTGCAAAGATGATGAGATCCTCTTGGCTGAACTCTTAAGAGAGGTTAATACTTTCCTAAATCTTGGATTCCATGCATTTTAGAAATGACACAAATTGCCAAATTTTCCATTTACTTGTAAGACCAAAAATGCCCCTCATTTGAAATTCAAAAAACATAAAATTATATTAGCTAAGCTACACTAACTCTAAACTAACTAGGTTAATGTCGAAATTACACCTAAAGGTTAACATTGGAATGCACAAAAAAAATCAAAAAATGCTATCTATGTAAAAATTACACAATTAAATTAGTTAACTAAATTTAACACCTACTAAATTCAAAATTCAATGAACCTAGACCACTAGCCACGACTTACCTAAACCCCAAGCTGCTGCAATGGCTGCCTTTTTTTGTGAAGAAGACGACAACCATTAACACACATAAAACTGATTTTCATAATTCCAAATAAAAGATAATTTTTAACTAACAAAACCAAACAAAATAAAACTTCTAATTTTATTTGGACTAACCCACAACTCAACAATGACTCTAGATTGCATAAAACATTGATCTAACTTACTGTTTACTATAAAAAAAAAAATCAGAATAACATAGTTTGAAAATCGTCAAAACCGGCTAGACTATGTCTAGCTGATTTTGTACTTTTGACTCAAAAATGATAAAATGCAATGAATGAACACCTAACTAAGACTCACACTCAATCTTAAAACTTATGAAAACAATTAACTGATAGACACACACTTGTTGTAATAAAAATCAGAACCTCAAACAATGAAAATTGTTAGAACCGGCTAGACTATGTCTAGCCGATTCTTACAATTTGACCTAAAACAAATCTAAAATGACTCGACACCTTACCTATAGCCACATTCAATATTAAAACTACAGGAAATACAGAATCATAGACAGTGGTTTTGTTGTAAAAAAAATAGAAAATTAGAAATGGCTTGGGTATGATAAGAAGGGACAAATGATGGACTCGATCTACACTAAAAGAATAGAGGAAGGGAAGACCTACCTCAAGGGCGATCCAACAAAAAAGGGGGTGAGGCAGAGTGGTTAGTTGGTATTGAACAATACACCTACACATTTCTTGATGGTCTCGTATGTCCCCTTTTGCTGCTACACTCATTGGAGAACCGAATTGAAGAAGGTTCGAAGAAGAAAGGAAGAAGACCGTACGGGGGAAGAGACGAACAACCACCGGTGGTGTAAATGGCACACCACCGAGGTGAAGCTCCACCTTTGATCTGCAACACCTACAAGAGAAACGCATCAACCACTCTAAGGAATTCACAAAACAAAAAATAAGGGGCATGGGAAGAAACACACCATTGGCGTGTGAAAGAGAGAAGGAAGAGGGAAGAGAAGAGAGGGGGAAGGGCGATTTTCCAATACCAAAAAATGTCTCTCTCTCTTTTTCTGAGTTTTTTTATACTCCATAAGTTCCAACTAATTCAAAAAGCCTCTTAATTATAAAATTATTTCTAACTAAACTCTAAAAATCTCTGTTAATTGCATCAAACTACCAAAACAAGTTAGAAAGAGGTTTTTTTTTTTAGAAAATATTATTGAAAAACGTTTTAGATCACGTGAGTTTATGGATATTTAGGGTTTGGATCCAGTCCAAAATCCAAATTATAGCTCTTGGGTCGGAACTGGATCCAGTCTACCTCGAAATTTGATTCAAAACCCTAGAAATGTGATATTTTTCTCGTTTTAACTCTGATTCAAGTGAAATTTAATCTGAGACCTCTTCATATCTAAATACATCCATTCATGGGTTATAAACCATTAAAAACATGTAAAAATGCATGAATATTGAATAAGAATGATGTGCATTTCATGCATCATCAAATACCCTCATGCTTGAATGTTTGTTAGTCCCTTAACAAACTAAACTAGACTACCTATGTTATAAAACTAGAAAATAAATAAATATACAAATAAAATAATTAAAATGCCAAACTTACTTTCGTAAGAATCACAGTTGCATTTAGCTCATGCAACAAGCCATTTAAACCCCTGGGTTACCCCAGTGGGCAAGTAAGGTCTTGTGAGGGTTTGCAGAGATGCTACCCACAAACATCAATGTCATGTAGGAAATAAAAATTATTTTTCAAAAATATTAGGCAATTAAGAAATGATTTTAAACAAATATTTCATGTAATTTACATTCTCTTAACAAATTTAGAAGTTTTATGCCTCCACATTAAAAACTTTTTTCCTTACACTTCTCTAAATTTGCAATTATCTATGAATTTTCTAAGAAAGTAAAGTATTATCATGTTATTATTTATTTATCATCACTTGTATGTTTTCTACACTGTATTTTATAATTATTCTTAAGCAACAAATTTTTTCTTTACTCTCATTCTTTTGATTTTCAAATTTTTAAATTTTGTCTTTTTTCTTTAATTGAGCACTATTTCAAATATCCAGTTTTGTGACTCATGTAGCGAGCTTTGGGTCAATGACTCCCAGGCTAGACGACCTTAGGGCACCAGATATAGAGTATCCCTCAGACTTAATTGCTCGAGTCACTAGACCTTCCATTTTAATAGTTTACATATAGACTTCTTTTACCATGTATAATGTTTATATCTCTTAAGCTTTCTATAAAGTCCATGTAACGAGTCTTCAAGCCGATGACTCTGAAACCAGGTGGCTTTAAAACACCAGGTGTAAAATACCCTTCAGACTCTACTTACTCAGACCAAATAGGCCACATATATCGACTAGACAGACGATGATCTCCTTCGTTATCATTTTCGTCATGAGACTCAAACACTTCAACTTATGTCTGAGCTCAGCTATTGGGGATCGTGAAGACATCAACAACTAAATGTATGCACTTTTTCTTTTAAGCACATATTTCTAAAGATTTTTTATTTGCTTAGTTTTTCAAGAACATATTGTGCATACTTATAATTTAATGATACAAAATAATTCTAACATTCAAATACTATCTTTTCTTTGAATTTTACATAAATAACTATTTTTTTTAGATTAGTTCAGGAAAAAATTTCACATGGGGCTTAAAATTTTTTAAATTATCAGATTATATCAAAAACATTCATACATGCTACAAACTTGTTTCTTAAAGACCTAATTCTATGAGTTTCTAGCTACCTGAACAGATTTTTTTTTAAAGTGTTCATCTAAACCAGCATCTAAACCATCCCCCCATGCTTGAATAACATTGTCCCTAGTGGCATACAAAAAATACAAACATGCAATGCAAATGCACACTAAAGAACATAAACTGAATACAAAAGAAAGGATAGATAGCACCTGATATGTGCAGAGCCTCTTGAGCTAATGATTGACTTGACTTCGCACCACCACTATGCATATACGAATGCATAGTTTTTTGTTGATTTGGTCAATTGGTCTACTTCTGAAGCTGTGTTCTATGTCAGGTAACTTAGACTCATGCATTGAAGCATCAGATGATACAGTATTCATGCATGACAACAATAAAATTCAAGTAAAAATCAAATCAAAACAAATAAATAAAATTTTATTTCTAATATATATATATATATATATATATATATATATGATACACAATAAATAACAATTAACAAAATAAAAGCACTAAAACACAAAGTAACTAAACTATGTCAGAATTACTCTATGAAATTAAAATAACAAACATAAATCTAAATCAGCAAATTTAGTAAATATAGAAGATCACAAACTATGTTCTCTAAAACTTGCATGTCTACTCGCTCTATGAATCATGTAATTTAGTAAATTCTAAGAAAATAGTACGTGAATCCTATAATTACTAACTATGTTAAAACCTATATGTACTTACTAATCCTACTAACTATAACAAATAAACACAACTAACTAAATACATATTAATAAACTGGAATATTAGAAATAACAGAATATAATCACCGTTCCCCGACAACAATGCCAAAATTTGGTTGATCTTTTTGTAATAGTATTTTTAAAAGATATTTTTCAATAAAATATTTAGAAAATCGTCAACCAAAGATAAAAATTGACTTTTCACTTTCGTGGCGAGTACGGGTTGAATCTTCAGGAAACTGGAAATATTCAAATTAATTCTAAAAAATCCAATTTATTAATATCAGAAATGTTACAACTAAGTCAAACAATACAATTCTAATTAAGTTACAAACTATAAACAAAAATTAGCTAAAAATAGGTTTCTAAAGTCTTCTCCAGATCACCAAGGGTATTTTTATCTTTTCACCACAACTACATTTGTGCTCTCATTTTTAATACATCTTTTGACCTGTTGTAAACTTATCAATCTAAAACACAATGAGATACAAAATTAGTATACAATTATGATAAGTAATTCTAAAAATTATACTAAAACTAATTCTACAAGAAATTATTGAAATTAAATCATAATTAAAAATTTAAAATAACTAAAATACAATTTCTAATTAAACTAACTAATTAATTAAAATCTAACTAAGCTAACTACTGCAACTATACTAACTAAAATGCAGAAAAACAAGAAAAACTACCAAAAATCTCAATGTAGTGCAAAATTGAAATCTGACAGGTTTTCGAAAATAGACTATTTGGATGCCCAAACAGAGTTCGAATTTGATGATTTTTCTTCTATTCTCTTTCTGACAGATTCAAGAATCTATCACATTTCAAAGAACTCAAAAATTCATTCAGAAGCTCCAGATATAAGAGTTTTAAGTTTGGAAAAAATTTAAAAATAGGCCTGTCTCGAAATTGGAATTTCTAAAAATCTGCTTTTTGCAAAATGCTTAAAAACCAGACCAAAATCAACTCCAATTGAGCTGATTTTTGGTTTGCTAACAGTGAACACATATATAAAGAGAATAGAACAAAAATTTCATAAAAACTCAGAAAAAAATGCACATAAAATAATGAGTGAATTTTGGTGCAAAATCTGGTTTTGAAATTCAGTGCACTATTCACTTGAAAGAATTTAATTTTTGCATTAATAAATTAAAACAATTACAAAAACAAACATTTACAAATCTAATGACTTTAACTAACAGTAAATACACTAAAGACTTCAATCTAATCAAGAAAAACTAAACTACTTAAAAACAATACAAGTTAATTCTAAACTAATTTCTAAATCTCATATAATTGCTAAACTAATTTAAAACACAATACAACTATGGGTTCAAATAACTAAACTAATAAAGTTATCTAATCTAATTCAACTAACTTAATGTAAACTAATTAATTAACTTGAAAAAGAAAATTGAATTTAAAATTAACTTTAAATTAAAGTCAAACACTAACTTAAATCTAACTAGAGTTAGTTGACTAACTAGGGCACTAAGGGGACAGTTAAGGTTTGACATAGGCATTCATGCCCCCCTAGGTGGACCCACTAGGGTTAGTTGCTAATTAGCAAAGCTTTGAACTTACCTAAACCACTATACCACATGAATTTTGGAGACCCTAATCAAAGTCAAACCTTTCCTAAAATAACTAATGAAAATATGCAAACATTAAATTAAGCTAAGCACTTACTAATACGCAATGGTAATGTAAAAGATATGCACTCAATTACATAACTAAGTCAAGTGTTTCCTAAACTAAATTATCACTACAAGAAAATTGTTAATTAGCGACGGAAATTTGCGATGGATTTTTTCCGTCGCTAATTAGCGACAGATTAGCTAGAGATACAATTTGTCGCTAATTCACGATGGATTAGCGAGGAAACAACTTTTATCGCTAATTTGTCGCTACTTAGCGACGGATTAGCGACTGCAATTTTTTGTCGCTAATTCTTATTACAAGAACACCATTTTAGCGATGGATTTAGAGAGGGAACTCTGTCGTCGCTAATCCGTCGCTAATTAGTGACGGCGTAGCGACAGAATATATTCCGTCGCTTTTTTGGTATTTTGATTTACGACGGCTTAGCGACAGAATTATTCCGTCGCTAAATGTCGCGTAAATCCCTAATCCCATCCCTCTTTCTCTTTTTCCTGTTTCGCTGTCTTGCTCCCGCCCGCCGCCCTCTCCCTCCCGCCGCCCGTCGGCTCTCGCCACCGCCCGGCCGCCGCTGCTCGCCAGCCGCCGCTCCCCGTCCACTGCTCGCCAGCCGCTGCTCGCCAGCCGTCCACCGCTCGCCAGCCGCCGCTCGCCAGTCGTCCACCGCTCGCCAGCTGCCGCTCCCCGTCAGCCTCCCGCCACCGCCCGGCGACGCGCAGGTAATCATTTCCGGTACGGTAAGTCATCTTCATTCTTCTTCTTCTTCTTCTTCTTCTTCCTCCGATTCCTCATCTGCATTTTCTTCTTCTTCCATTAATTCTGTATAAAACAGAATAAATAAAAAACAAAAACAAGAGAAATAAAAAAGAAAAGAAAAAAACAATAGATCGAATTAGCATTTGTTTCTCTGTTTCCCATCTTAAGCATCTGCAAATTTTTTTAATCGGTTCATAAATCTGAGTTTTTATTTTCATTGTTTGTCGATTGTTGTTGTTCATTGTTAATTTTTCTTGTTTTACAGTCGTCAATTTCATGTTTTTTTTTATTTCTTGTGTTTTTTTTCTGCATTACACTTTCAGTTTACATTCAATTGTCTCTATTTGTTTTTAATTCAGTGTTTCTGCATTATGATTCAGTCATCGTAATAGATTTGTGTTTCCTAATTCTCGAACTATTCCAATTCCTGTTTTCATCTTTAGCATAAATCTGATTTTCATTTTATGTCTTGTTTGATGTCAATTTTTTATTTTTTTATCATTGTTGAATTTCCTGCTTTTCAATTGAGTCGGTTCCTGTTTGCTTTCTTTTTGCATTACCTGTTTTTCTTTTCTGAATTTTCAGTAATTTTCTGTTTGCTTTACTGTTTACATTAGGTATAGTTTTTAGTTTTTTTTTTCTGTTGCTAATTGTTCCTGTTTTTAATTTCTGGTTCTAATTTCCTGTTTTTAATTTTTACCTGTTTTCTTTTCTTTCATTCAAAATTTTGTTTGTCCAGTTTTATGTTTCATGCTTTTATCTAATTTTTTTATGTCTATTTCATTCAAATTTTATTTTCTTGAATTTTTTTACAAGTTCATTTTTCTGTTTTCCTGTATTTCAATTTCCAATTGTGTTTTTCTCATTATTTTCTTGTTTCATTTTTCTGTGTTTGCTTTTCATCATTGCATTTCATGTTTAGATAATTCCTTGTCTGCATTTCTTGTTCTGCTAATTTTTGTTAATCTTTTAGTTTTTCATTCTTGTAAAAGTTCTGTTTAGTCTTTTTGCTTCCTTTGCATAAGTGTTTGTGTTTCCCTAATTAGCTTCAATATTCATTGCAGTATATTACTTGCACACTTTATTTCATCGCATTTCATCATTAGATATATCATCATCAGTTTAGTTGTTTTTTGCATTGCATAAGTGTTTGTGTTTCCCTAATTAGCTTCAATATTCATTTTAACACAATGTTTTTTGCAGATTTCTCAACGGAACTCGCTTGTGCCCCGCCACCCGTGGTAAGTAAGTGACAAAAACAATGCAAATCGGGTAAATACCCGTGGTGAGTAAGTGATGCAAGCGCATCACATGTTATTTAATTTATTGAATGTAACACTTTATTGTTCACACACTCACTTAGTTGTTGATATCTAGGACTGCTTTGTTGGAGTTCGGAGATCATGCTGAGCATGATTTTAATGTATGAATATGGAAGTGTTCTTATTTTTGGAGTACGGAGTCCATGCTAGGCATGGTAGTAGTTAGTGGGATATTGAAGTGTGTTTGCTGCAGGTACATGTTTGACATTTGTTTGATATGAATTATTTCGATGTATTGCAATATTTGATGTGATTGTATCCATGCTTACATGTAGTTACTTTCAATTTAATTATGTCTTCCATGTGAAATTGTATACTGAAAGCATGCTTCAAATGAATGTATCGTGTCATGAATAGTTTGCACATGAAAAGATTAAGTTATCAATGCATGCATCATAATTCTTGTGATTGTATGACATCATATATTGCATGATAAATTTGATATTTTCTTCATCATAGCATTCTGATGGTTCTCTTTTAACTGGTTAGGATAATATTCGTAACATCATACGACAGAATGACTGCAAACCGTGAATGGATGTACCGTAGGATAGTGGACAATGAGTTATCGCATGAATATATGGATGGTGTTGACAGTTTTATTGAATTTGCAACGGCAAGTGTCAGTACAGTAGATCCCACAGGTCGGATTAGGTGTCCCTGCAAGATTTGTAAGAATAATCGGTTTGTAGAACCTCATGGCGTTAGACATCACCTATACAGGAAGGGTTTTTTGAGTGATTATCAGAACTGGATGTTTCATGGAGAAGAATTTAGAAACGATTTTGATGCACGGGTGAATGTGGTGCACGATAATCCATATACGAATTTGATATTTGATGTTGCAGGAACAGAACTGGGTTCTGCTATGAGTTCTAGTGATGTAAGAACTGCCGTAGATGAAGAATCACCAAACGATGCAGCTAGTAGATTTTATGATTTACTTAGAGATGCTGATGAGCCACTTTGGAACGGTTGTGAGAGTCACACTATCTTGTCTGCAGTTCTTCAACTAATGAATTTGAAGTCCGAGTATAATTTGAGTCAATCATGTTTTGACCGTTTGTGCATGATTGTGAAGAGTATGTTGCCTAAAGATGAGAAATTGCCACAAAATTTCTATCGTGCGAAAGGTATGGTCAACGCTCTAGGTATGGGTTACAAAAAGATTGATGTTTGTCTAAATCACTACATGTTGTATTTCAAGGAGCAGGAAAACGACATATCATGCTCGTCATGTGGGCATCCTCGGTTCAAGCCAAAGACAAGAGGCAATGGTAGCACGAGATCAAAGGAAGTTTCATACAAGTCGCTCCGCTACTTTCATATCACTCCTAGATTGCAGCGATTGTATATGTCTTCAAGGACAGCTAAACACATGAGATGGCATGCAAATAAAGTTCGACACGATGAAAACAAGATCACGCATCCTGTTGACGCTGAAGCTTGGAAGCACTTTGATCGTACTCATCAGAACTTCATAATGGAAGTGCGAAATGTTAGACTCGGTCTATGTACAGATGAATTTAATCTATTTGGGGGTAGATCAACTCCATACTCATGCTGGCCAGTATTTGTAACTCCATACAACCTTCCACCAAGCTTGTGTATGAAACGTCCAAATATTTTCTTGTCTCTGTTGATCCCTCGTCCGACCTCACCTGGCCAAAATCTTGATGTATATCTAAGGCCATTGATTGATGAATTAAAAGTACTGTGGGATGACGGTGTTACCACGTATGATGCCCACAAAAAACAAAATTTCAACATGAAGGCCGCTGTTCTATGGACAATTAGTGACTTTCCTGCATATGGTATGTTATCTGGTTGGAGCACACATGGGAGGTTGGCTTGTTCGTACTGCATGGAGGATTCCAAAGCTTTTAGATTGAGGCATGGAAGGAAGCCTTGCTGGTTTGAGTGCCATCGTCGATTTCTACCCAGCGATCATCCGTTCCGACGTCAAAAGAATGCATTTAAAGCAGGCACAACTGAAACGGAAGGTCCATCCTCAAGATTGTCCGGCATAGAGATTCTAAGAAGATTGTGATACTTTCCAGATGTATTAACAGATGCCCGCAGTCCTACACCCTTCCGTGGATTTGGGAAGGATCACAATTGGACGAAAAAATCTATTTTTTGGGAACTACCGTATTGGCCGACCCTATTGATACGACATAATTTGGATGTGATGCATGTAGAGAAAAATGTGTTTGATAATGTGTTCAATACAGTAATGAATATTAAAGGAAAAACGAAGGATAATCCGAAGGCCCGTACGGATTTAAAATTAATATATAAAAGACCAGAATTGGAACTCAAAGAGTATAATGGCAAAGTACTGAAACCAAAGGCGAAGTACGTGCTCGGACCTGATCAAATAAAACATGTATGTCAATGGTTGAGACAACTGAGATTTCCAGATGGATATGTCTCTAACATTGCTCGGGCTGTGAAGATTGACGATGGACAGTTATATGGGTTAAAGAGCCATGATTGTCATATCTTTATGCAACGATTGATACCCCTAGCATTCCATGATATGTTAGACAAACCTATATGGGGGGTATTGTCTGAGTTGAGCGGATTTTTCAGAACATTGTGCGCATCGGAGGTCGTTGTATTAGATGTAAAGAATCTCGAGGACTCTGTCATCACCACTGTTTGTCTGTTAGAAAAGATATTTCCGCCAGCATTTTTCGATGTTATGGAACATTTGATCATACATCTGCCATATGAACTAAGGGTTGGTGGCCCTGTACGATATCGATGGATGTACCCATTTGAAAGGTATATGTTTTTTTATATTTGTCTCTTTAATGACAGATATTTAAAATTTGAAATGTATATTCTTGTCAGATGCATGTTCGACCTAAAAAAAAAGGTTCGTAATAAAGCAAGAGTAGAAGGCTCTATTTGTGAGGCATACACTTTAGAAGAGATTTCAAATTTCTCATCTATGTACTTCGAACCTCATATTCCAACACGTTACACATGCCCGCCCCGTAACGATGATGGAGAACAAGTAACTGTAGCTGACAAGCTGTCGATATTTCAACCACTTGGGCATGCATTTGGTAGTTGCCGATCAAGGCTATTGACAGATCGAGAGCAAGATGCAGCACACACCTATATTCTTTTTAATTGCTCAGCGATCGACCCATACATCGAGTAAGTATATGTATATGCAACTCAATTATAAATCCTTTTATGTTCTATATGTGGATACATGGCTCGGTAATATAAGTATTTGTGGTTTGCAGACGATTTGATCTGGAGTTGCAAAGCGAAGTTTCACATCTCACTGATGCAGAAGTACAAAAAGAACGTGAAACTAAGTTTGTGGAGTGGTTGAAACAGTTGGTAAAGAAGCTAACATAAATTTTGTACTTATAAACAACACTAAGTTACTTAATTGATCGTGATCACAATAATTGTTTATGTCTGTGCGTAGGTTCGTCATGGTGATGTTAAAGATCAAGGAATATGTGATTTAGAAAATGGTCCGACTAAAGTTGTGCAATGCTACAACGGGTATATCGTAAATGGTTATCGATTCCATACAAAAGACTACGGTATAAACAAATCAACGATAAATAGTGGCGTGTGTGTCAAGGGTAGCAGCTACGGTGAAAATGAACATGATTACTACGGTGTTATAGAGGAAATAATGGAGTTGACTTACTTAGGCATGAATAACAGGGTTACGATATTCAAGTGTCATTGGTTTGATCTAACTGCAACAAGACTCGACAAAGCTTCAGGCATTGTGGAGGTGAATCATAAATCCAGGTTTGGAACATATGAACCATTCATATTAGCCTCGCAAGCTCAACAAGTTTATTATACTTCATATCCGAGTATAAAAAAGTCAGATAGAAATGAATGGTGGGCAGTTTGCAAGGTGAAATCCAAACTATACCCCGAGTATAATCAGTTACAGGAAGATGAGTTAGCTGAAGACAGTGATTACTATCAATCAGATGATGTCTATGACTTCGCTTATGGTCACGATGTTGCGCATGATATGCATGTCATATCTCCATTGGCCGATGAAACATTCATAGAGGAATGTGATCCAAATGATGTACCAAGTGGATGAGCAAACAATGATGAAGAAGAAGAAGAAGAAGAAGAAGAAAGTCAAACTAGTGACGAGAAAGAATTCTCAAGCTAGTGAGCAAAATCTTATACTACAAACCTCTATTTAAATGCATTGTAATACTTGATGTGAGTTGTATTGCAATACTTGGTGTGAATGATTAAAAATTTTATTTGA
The DNA here is from genome assembly GCF_984573655.1 of Nuphar pumila. NCBI lineage: Eukaryota > Viridiplantae > Streptophyta > Magnoliopsida > Nymphaeales > Nymphaeaceae > Nuphar > Nuphar pumila. The sequence continues at coordinate 99,970,842 of NC_143260.1, read as the reverse complement.
ATGTATATTAATACTTGATACAAATGATTCAAATGCATTGTAATACTTGATGTGAATGATTTCAATTATCTGAATATATTATAATTTATGCAATTAACGAATGATTTGAATTAGTGCAATACTTGATGTGAATGATTTGAATTATTTGAATGCATTGCAATGCTTGATGTGAATGACTTGAATGCATTGTAATACTTGATGTGAATTATTTGAATGTATTGTATGACATATGTTATTTGTTAGAATATGGTTCGTGGAGGTTATAGTGGTCGCTCATCCAGTAGTATCCAGGCTCAGCCTTCATCTTCACGAGCTCCTGTGATAGGTATATTATATAACTAATTGGATGCTTGATTAGTTCAAATGCGCATTCTGAGAATTTCTAATGTATTTTTTTACAGATGATATTGCGCCTGTACACGACCCACCTACACCAGTTGATCACACAAGTCAACAACCAACACAGGAAACAAGGTCTTCTCAGGCTGGCACAAGAAGACTCATTCGAATAGTGTATATCGATAATCGACCGTAAGTATTTTGTTTTCAATTATTGCATATCTTTTAAATATTTTATATTGATATTTACTGTGTAACAATTCATGTGCAGCACGAGGTTTGAGCCACAAGAAGTAGTACGGGAGATTAGGAATTCACTTCTTCAACATCTATCAGGACCAGTTGCTCAATGGAAAGAGTACCCAAAAGAGGTGTTAGACAGATTGTGGTCCTCATTCATGGTATACAGTTGTTCCTCATAGTTAATGTGTTTCATATTTAATTTATTTAAGCAATGTCTACTAACTTTCTCAAAATATTTGTAGGCTTCGAATCGCTTCGCAACTACGGTGGAAGAAAATGATGCAAGGAAGGTGTGGCAGAAGGTGGTTGCCAATCGATTTGCAGACATGCTGCACACTATGAAGACTACAGCAAAAAAAGCATCTGGCGTAGTAGATGATCCATTACTGTGGAAGGGCCATGGTCCTATTACTATCAGAAGAGATTACTGGGATGAAATATGCGATAAGTGGGTGGGAGATGCATTTAGAAATCGCTCTGCGAAGGCTGCACAAAATCGATCGAAGATGCCCGAAGCCCATCTACACACAGGTGGATCTAAGACATTTGGGAGCCACCTAAAAAAAATGGTAACTCATCAATATATAATATTAATTTTATAAGTATTGTTGCAAACTTGTGTACTAAATCTTTTGTCATTTAACTTCGCAGGAAGCAGAAAAAGGAGGCAGTGTACCATATAAGGATGTGTTTGTAGAAACACATAAACGGAAGACCACGGGAGTCTTTGTATCAGAGAAGGCGAGAACGATAACGGTATGTATTAATTCTATTAATAATCATTGCAATATATATGCAAGTTATCATAATGTTATCATTAATTATTAATGAATACTTTAAACATTATTTTGTAGGAGGCATATGAGCAACAGATGGTAGAGCGATATGGCGATGACGCTACTCAGCATCCATCATTTGATCCTACAGCATGAGTGACTGCAGCAGGTGAACCCAAAAAAGGTCGCGTGTTAGGGTTTGGGAGTAATATGAACACTTCACCAGTTATTGGTTCTTCCAGTTACGGCTCACCGACTTCTTGCGCCGACATAAGCTCCAAGCAGCCGACTATTCTTTCCGGTGATGATGTACGCGAGATCATTAATGAATCACTGAATAACTACTTTCAATACACCGTCGCCCCCTTTCTCCGAAATGAGATCAAGGCCGCTGTTCAGGATAGGGGATCTTCGATTCAAGGTCCCTCTCAGGTATAATCACATATTCAGTTTTTTGACTGCCTTAGAGCACATATGAGCATGCTATAATAACATATAGAGTTTTTTTATTGCATTAGAGCACATATAAGCATGCTACAATCACATATAAAGTTTTTTTGTCTGCCTTAGAGCACATATGAGCATGATAGAATCACATATAAAGTTTTTTTGACTGCATTAGAGCACATATGAGCATGATAGAATCCCATATAAAGTTTTTTTTACTGCATTAGAACACATATGAGCATGCTATAATCACATATTCAGTTTTTTGACTGCCTAAGAACACATATGAGCATATTATAATCACATATTCAATTTTTTGACTGCCTTAGCACACATATGAGCATGCTATAATAACATATAGAGTTTTTTTACTGCCTTAGAACACATATGAACATGCTATATATCATTTATGATAGAATCACATATAAAATTTTTTGCTTTGCCTGCCTTAGAGCACATATGAGCATGCTATATTCACATATTCAATTTTTTGACTGCCTTAGCACACATACGAGCATGATCGAATCACATATATAGTTTTTTGCCTGCCTTAAAGCACATCTGAGCATGGTAGAATCACATATAGAGTTTTTCTAGATGCCTTAGAACACATATGAACATGCTATAATCACATATTCAATTTTTTGACTGCCTTAGCACACATATGAGCATGATAGAAACATATATATATATATATATATATATATATATATATATATATATATATATATATATATAAAACTTTTTGTCTGCCTTAGAGCACATATGAGCATGATAGAATCACATATAAAGTTTTTTTTACTGCATTAGAACACATATGAGCATGCTATAATCACATATTCAGTTTTTTGCCTGCCTAAGAACACATATGAGCATGTTATAATCACATATTCAGTTTTTTGACTGCCTTAGAGCACATATGAGCATGCTATAATAACATATAGAGTTTTTTTATTGCATTAGAGCACATATGAGCATGCTATAATCACATATAAAGTTTTTTTGCCTGCCTAAGAACATATATGAGCATGATAGAATCACATATAAAGTTTTTTTGACTGCATTAGAACACATATGAGCATGCTATAATCACATATTCAGTTTTTTGACTGCCTAAGAACACATATGAGCATATTATAATCACATATTCAGTTTTTTGACTGCCTTAGCACACATATGAGCATGCTATAATAACATATAGAGTTTTTTTACTGCCTTAGAACACATATGAACATGTTATATATCATTTATGATAGAATCACATATAAATTTTTTTGCTTTGCCTGCCTTAGAGCACATATGAGCATGCTATATTCACATATTCAATTTTTTTACTGCCTTAGCACACATACGAGCATGATCGAATCACATATATAGTTTTTTGCCTGCCTTAAAGCACATCTGAGCATGGTAGAATCACATATAGAGTTTTTTTAGATGCCTTAGAACACATATGAACATGCTATAATCACATATTCAATTTTTTGAATATATATATATATATATATATATATATATATATATATATATATATATATATATATATATATATAAAACTTTTTGTCTGCCTTAGAGCACATATGAGCATGATAGAATCACATATAGAGTTTTTTTATTGCCTTAGATCACACATGAGCACATGATAGAATCACATATAGTGTGTAATTTATTTCATTATATTTTGTTTATCAATACTGACTGTTCTTTTCTTGTGTAGGCTGCTAGCGATAATCAGCGTAGTGGAGCTGAAGGGACAGATAAAGACAATGAACAAGAAGACGCACAAAATCTTGGCGATGATTAGAGGACTGTGTTGAAGAAGTTCTATTTTTTTTATTTTTCCTAATTGTAATTGTTGAATTGTAAATAATTAAACTTCTTAATTTTAAGGTGGAACGATTAATTGTTGTAGATTCTTGTTATATGATTTTTTTTGTGTGGTTTGTTTTTTATTTACAGGAAATATAAATTGTACAGGAAATAGAAATTGTACAGTTCTCAGTATTTAATTTTCAAATAAATTTTTTTAAATTTTTTTTTCATGTTTGCGACGGAACCATCTGTCGCTATTCATAGTAATCTAGTGACGGCATAGCGACGGAAGTAAATCCGTCGCCAAGCCGTGGTCGCCGTTTAGTACCGGCGGATTGGCGACGGAATATAGCGCTCGTTATTTCGTCGCAATTAGCGACGGACCTGGCGACAGAATAATTCCGTCGCCAGTTAGCGTCGAAATATTCGCGACGTAAGCATACTGTCGCCTCGTTGTCGCTAATCCGTCGCTAACCATGTTAGCGACGGATTAGCGACGGAATGTGGTCGTTGCTAATCTACTGCTTTGTTGTAATGTATATGCAATTAATTGAAAGAATGCAAATATGCTAAACATTAAGTCACACACCTAAAACAAACTTAGGAAACTTAGGAAATACATTATACTATATTAATCTAACCAATTGAATGAGGAAAGGTATTAAAATGCATTGGCTAATTTGGCATTGGGTGGGGCCCTTGACAAACTTACCTTAAGGAGTGAGTTGGATGTTTCAAAGTCAACAATAGCTAACCCATAGGCATCCACACGGTTTTATTGACTTGCTAAAAATGATCTTTATTCTCAAAACAAATGCAAAAGGATTAAGAAGGTGATTCAACAATTGAATCACCTTTACTTAATTAGAAAAATAGAGTATGCCTTGACTTTTCAAAGTAAAAAACGTTGGCCCCAAATGGGCCCACACGTTTTTGACTTGAAAAAAAGATAAAATGTTCTTTCTAAAATTGTTCAAGAAGGTTTTTAAGCAAGCTTTTGAAAATTGAATCTTGTTGCCTAAATTGCAAAGATGACGAGATCCTCTTGGTCAGACTCTTAACAGAGGTCAATACTTTCCTAAATCTTGGATTCCATGCATTTTAGAAATGACACAAATTGCCAAATTTGCCATTTACTTGTAAGACCAAAAATGCCCCTCATTTGAAATTCAAAAAACATACAATTATATTAGCTAAGGTACACTAACTCTATACTAACTAGGTTAATGTCAAAATTATACCTAAGGTTAACATTGGAATGCACAAAAAAATTGAAAAATGCTATCTATGTAAAAATTGCACAATTAAATTAGTTAACTAAATTAAACACCTACTGAATTCAAAATTCAATGAACCTAGACCACTAGCTATGACTTACCTAAGCTAACCTAAGCTCCATGTTTCTGTAATGGATGCCTTCTTCTATGAAGAAGACGACAACCATTAACACACATCAAACCGATTTTCATAATTCCAAATAAAAGATAATTTTTAATTAACAAAAGCAAACAAAATAAAACTTCTATTTTTAATTGGACTAACCCACAACTCAATAATGAATCTAGACTGCATAAAACATTGATATAACCTATTGTTTACTGTAAGAAAAATCAGAATAACAATTTAAAAATCGTCAAAACCGGCTAGACTATGTCTAGCCAATTTTGCACTTTTGACTCAAAAATGATAAAATGCAATGAATGAACACCTAACTAAGACTCACACTCAATCTTAAAACTTATGAAAACAATTAACTAACATACACTCACTTGCTATAATAAAAATCAAAACCTCAAACAACAAAATTTGTTAGAATCGGTTAGACTATGTCTAGTCGATTCTTATAATTTAACCCAAAACAAATCTAAAATGACTTGACACCTTACCTAAGGCCACATTCAATATTAAAACTACAGAAAATATAGAATCATAGACAGTTGTTTTGCTGTAAAAACAACAGAAAATCATAAATAGCTTGGGTATGATAAGAAGGGACAAATGGTGGACTCAATATACACTAAAAGAATGGAGGAATGGAAGACCTACCTCAAGGGAGATCCGACGAAGGAGGGGGTGAGGTAGAGCTCTTAGTTGGAATTGAACAATACACCCACACGTTCCTTGATGGTCTGGTATGTCTCCTTTTGCAACTGCACTCATTGGAGACCTGAATTGAAGAAGGTTCGAAGAAGAAATGAAGAAGAGCGTACAGGGGAAGAGACAACCAACCACCGGTGGTGTAGATGGCAGACCATCGAGGAGAAGCTCCACCTTTGATCTACAACACCTATTAGAGAAACACATTAGCCACTCTAAGAAATTCACAAAACAAAAGTAAGGGGCAAGGGAAGAAACACGCCATTGGCGTGTGAAAGAGAGAAGGAAGAGGAAAGAGAAGAGAGGGGGAAGGGCGATTTTTCAAAACCAAAAAATGTCTCTCTCTCTTTTTCTGAGCTTTTTAGACTCCCTAAGTTCCAACTAATTCAAAAAGCCTCTTAATTATAAAATTATTTCTAACTAAACTCTAAAAATCTATGTTAATTGCATCTAACTACCAAAACATGTTAGAAAGAGGGGGGGTTTGGAAAATATTCTTGAAAAACATTTTAAATTATGTAGGTTTATGGATATTTAGGGTTTGGATCCAGTTCAAGATCCAAATTATAGCTCTTGGGTCATAACTGGATCTAGTCTACCTTGAAATCCGATCCAAAACACTAGAAATGTGATATTTTCCTCGTTTTAACTCTGATTCGAGTGAAATTTGAACCACGACCTCTTTATATCTAAATACATCCATTAATGGGTTCTAAACTATTAAAAATATGTAAAAATGCATGAATATTGAATAAGAATGATGTGCATTTCATGCATCATCACAACTACTTCACATTCTCCAGTTACTTGTTTTCTGTATTCTCTTTCTTGGTCCTGTTTAGGCAATCTTTCTTGAAATGCTCAAATTTTTCATAAGAAAAGCATGCACCTTTGGTTGCAGTCTTAAAATTCTTAGTTTGCACTGGATGCTTCTTATTGAACTTATTCCTTTTAAATTTCTTTAAGAATAGACCTTTAGGCTTGAACCTATGGGAGATTGCTGGAAAGGATTATTGGGTATTCATGATTTCTTCTTTCCTTTCTTTAGTCACGTGCCCTTGCTTAAGAGCCAGTTGTAGAGAGATCTCAGTTAGATAGAGACTTTTCTGGTTTAGTCTCATGGCAATTAACACCATTTTCTAAGTTGGAGGAAGTATGGTGGGGATTTGCATTCGCTCAGAAATATCATTTTCAACTATAGCTAAGTCCTTAGCCATTACCAACGTACGATTCACATGATCAATTACATTGTCTCACTCTTTCATCCGACATAATTTGTATTATTCCAAAAGAAGTTAAATATTAGTTTCTGAAGTAATATTATACTTATTTTTAATTGCCTTCATCATTTGCTTTGCGGTGTCAAAATCTCTAAATACTCGGATGAGGTCATCTTGCATTAATGTTATAAGAGTTGCTCAAGTAAGTTGATCATCCTCGATAAACTTATTATAAGCTTTCTTCTCTTCTTCGCTAGATTTATCGGTTAGTGAAGGTTTTACATTATTCAGTACATGCAGGGTATCGTCATAGATTAATAAATATTTCATTTTCCTCCTCTACATGCCAAAATTCATTCAATTGACTTTTTCAATTTCGAACAACTCAGTCATAACCAGTGTTGTGAGAGGCGTACGCCTCAGTACCTGAAGCGTACGCCTCAGAGGCAAGGCGCACGCTCAAGGTACTGAGGCGTTGCTGTGATGCGCCCCTCATCAACCTCCGACCAGTTGTGACCACCGACCACCGGAGTTGCTGTGCTGCAGCTGCTGCTCAGTCTTCTCCGACCACCGGACGACCGGCATATCCCTCGCTTCCGTACCAGCTGGGCGGTGGTCCTTCTCTTACTGCCTCCCCTCCCACCGCTTCACTTCCATTCCAGTTGTGAGAGGCGTACGCCTCAGTACCTGAGGCGTACGCCTCAGAGGCGAAGCGCAGGCTCAACGCCTCGCTTCGCCTCATCGCATTTAACAACCTTGGTCATAACTATTTGGCTTCCCATTAGCCTAATTATAAGCAAATATTAAGAATAATAAAGCTTTCCAACTAATATTTCTTGTGAGTAAAACTAGTTTCAATCTTTCTAAACTAGTTTAGGCATGCAAATATATCATAAAATGTGCAAGAATACTTTTAGAACAATTAGTTTTAATCAATATAGGCATAATATATGAATATGAGGCTTTCTGCAAGACAAAACCACTTTTCTAAAAAATCAAAAAAGTAAAAATACAAGTTCTGTGTTAATACAGACTTGAAAGGGACTGTTCTGCATTTTTTTGAGTAATCAGGAAAACTCAGACGTTTTCTATAATTTTAGAAAACAAAATAAGAGGTTTTGTGTAAGCAGAAACACAAAAACCTATTTTTGCAAATTTCTATGTTAAACAAAAAATTTTGATCCTCTTTCTGTAATTTCAGAAAAGACTATAGGCCTTATTCTATAAAAAATCAACAAAATATAATACTTTTTGAAACTTTTGAGTTTATCAGAAAAGGAGAACTACTTTTCTATAACTTCAGAAATGCAGAAGCCTCTCTAAGCAGAAAATACAAAACAAAAACCTCAAACAAAAACTTTTAAGTCTCTTTCTATAATTTCCAAATAGAGTAATTATGTTTTTGAAAAATCAACAAGAATAGACCTTGTTTAGGTAAAAATTTTTTAGTATATAAGTTTATTTCTGGAATAACCAGAAAATAGAATGGTTTTTGAAAAACAAAAAAAACTTTGAGGTCTATTTTGAAATTAGCTAGAAAATATGAGAACCAAAGCTGAAAATAGCATCTTTTATGTAAATACTCGAAACAAAAATGAGCATTTTTCAGCGAACCAACACCGAGAGCTCCACTATCGCCTACCTTCTTGAGTTTTTTCAGCAATAAGTGGTGGACCAATGCCACTTCTGATGAGCTACCACTTCTCACAGTGAGTAGACGCTTCTCACGATGAGTCACCGTTGTTACCGAAGTTGTAGGCACTCTCAGACGGGTCAAGCCTAGGGGTGGCAATCGGGTCCGGTTGGCGGGTCAACACACCTCAACACGAACCCGACCAGTTTATTAAACGGGTTGGATGTGGCAAAAACAAACCCGACCCATTTATTAAACGGGTTGGATGTGGCAAACACGAACCCGGCCCATTTATTAAACGGGTAACCCGACACGATACGGTTAACCCGTTTAATAAATGGGTTGGGTTGACATGACCCAATTACACAGGCTTTGGTTGCGGGTTGACCCATTTATTAAACGGGTTGTGGGTTGACTTCCATGTAGAAATCATCTTATTTCTTCTACTAAAAACCTCGCAAACGCCCACTGACAAATCTAAGTGGCAACATTATGCAAACCACTTGACCTTTCGGTGATCACATTGTCACCAGATCATTACTCGCAACAAAATTTATGAAATAAATTAGGAAAACAAAAGGAGAGAGAAACCCTAACTCACCGTTTTCGCCGCCATCGACGCTTTATCAAAGTTCGGGATTCGATGGTGGACTGGTCGAGGGTCCCGAGTGATGTTCTCTTTCTCCATTAGGTCCCAAACCCTCTTCATTATCTTCCACTTCCATGCCTTTAGATCCTCGCCGTCCACCGCTGCCTCCTCCGCCTCCTACAAAGAAACCTCCGCCATTTACCGCCATGCCCCGGCGTCGAGGCGCAGGCGCTCCGCCTCGAAGGAGGCCGCATCGAACTGTTCGACCCCATCTCCGGTCGCCCCGCAGAGATGGATCAGACCCGTCGGGAGGAGCCTCGCCGAAAAATGATGCCCTCCGGCCGGCTAATATTTGCGCACCGCGGGGGTTCTCCTCGCTTCTGTTGGGATAACACACGCGAGTCATGCTCGATACGCATCCATCCCGCTTGGATTTCGGGATATATATATATATATATATATATATATATATATATATATATATATATATATATATATATATATATAAACGGATTGGCGGGTTGGCATACCCCTAACACGAACCCGACCCGTTTAATAAATGTGTTAGGTGAGTCGACCCGTTTACGACACGAACCCGTTTAAGCCAAACCCGAACCCGGCTAAGAAGCGGGTTGGCGGGTCAGGCCAGATTTTGCCACCCCTAGTCAAGCCCTCTTTGGTGAAGTGCTGCTCCTTACGGTGAACCACCAATAAGTCGGCCATCATGAGGGAAAGATAGAGAGAGTGAGGAATCAAGCCCTCTTTCGACACAATCCTTCTCTCTCACAGTTCTTCCTTCTATCTGAGGTTTTCTCCTTTTTCTTTTTTATTTTTCTGGTTTTTTTTTTGTGCAGGAACCATCGAAAAGGCAGTGGCCTAACTACCTTCCATTCACCCTTTTCTAGTGATTTACATTGTACGGTGGTCTGCACACTAGCGTTGATTCAATAGAATCCAATGACTACTCGATGGGTTTCGGCATTGCGCCTTTCGGTGTCTCTTGGCCAGACGGTGGTTTCCGTCAAGGTGTTCAACCATCCCTAACACGTTGAACTCCCGGTGCAGCCCCTCTATCTCTTTCTATTTCTGGTGACAGTCACCTTGGGGTGTTGATCAACGATATATATATATATATATATATATATATTGTTCACAAACAGCTATTTTGATCGTTGTTTAAGTTTTGAAAAACAATATATATGACTGACCCTTCTTTGCTAAATTCCCTTTTGTGCTTTTCTGTTTTTTTTTTTTTTATGGTGGCTGAATTCCACGACAACGAGCGGACTCGATTCCGACGGGCATCCATGCTCACCGCACCAGGAAGAGACCGCATTTCTTTGATAACAATGTAAGAACTTTAGCAAGCGAGAGCGCAGAATTTGGCGGGTTGAAGCGTGTGTTGTTATGCTCGAAATTACCAGAAAGGTTCGTACTTTTTAACTTCTAACACTGCAGTAGTTCTTTATAGATCCAGAGAATTAGACTCTTGTTTCCTGTATGAATTCACATATATCTCCATCACACTGCATTTCTTGGATATCTATAATCTTGTAAGAGGTTCAAGTTTGGGACACCAACTTGGGAAAAATTCCTTCAACCCCAAGAAATATATATCTTAGTGTTTCATAGATGTAAGTGTAATTTTTAATTAATTTATGTTTAATCTGTTTATAATTTAACTGTTATATGAACAATTATACCTTTGAAAGAAAGTGACTGTTGGGATGACCTCACAAGAGTCATCTTATGGCCACACTAACTTACACTTGTCCACTACACAAACTGGCCTTATTCATTACACAAAGTTACATCAAAAGAAACCAAGGTTGTTTCATTCATTTGGACACCTAGCCCTCATTTGTGTTAGTAACAAAACATATGAACTAAGACTTGTTCCATAGGACCAACGGGCAGTTAGTGCATGTCACCTTGTGTTGAGACTTTGCAAGTTGGAACCCCAAATGGTATAGTTATATAACTGGTAGGGGTCTGCCTAACCTCAGCTTTCTGTGTCGAAAAAAGAAAAAAGGAAAAAGAAAACTTGTTCCATAGGGAGGATCCAATACCCGGGCCGAGAACTTTGCAAATTACCGGTTCCCAATGGCTGGATGTCATGCACCCCTACCCCTTGGAAGGATGGGATGGGTTCGGGACGTTGCATCCAGTCATTGGGCTGAGAACCTTTGCAAGCTACTCGGCTGAGTATCAGATCCTATGTCACACAGACTCCTTTTTGTTTTGGGACGTATCGTGTCCCCTTGTATACTAAGCATATTGAGAATCTCATAAAAATAGCGGTATCCCTGTATCAGCAGTCGCGTCCATGTGACATGGATTGGATCTGCTTTCCTGTTCCAACCTTCATCAAGTCACATGATTTACCCTTGACTTTGTACAATAGCCTCCATCAGTGATTCATATTTTATTATAATTTGGCTTTAGCTTTACCATTTTTTAGATAAACGAAAATGACCACCTCTCTCACTAGTGACCTCATTAGTATAAGAAATCAGCCCCTATTATGAACGAGGAAGTATACCAAGCTTTGGCCTTGTGGCAAGGGAGCCACACCCATGGTATGCACTTGATATCATGTGTATGGTCCATATCTTGTTTTAGCTATATACTAAAAAATATTTGTTTGAGAATTGATTGGAGCAGTCTTGACTCTCAAAATATATGTTGGAGATTAGATTGGAGCACTCTTAACTCCCTTTAGACTCTGTTTGCAAGCTAGTGTTTGAGAGTAAATTTGCATGTTTGAGAACTGACTATTTTCTTAATGAGACTAGATGTTGCAGCTTTTTTTTCCACAAGGACGGGAAACCACCCCCGAAGGGGTTTAAACCCAGGTGCACCCCTGGACCCCAGGGAGCCACCTGCTTCGGTTTGGTGCAAAGAGGATAGAACCCACAGGAATCGAACTCTCGGGTGTGATGTAGCACCTGACTTGAATGTCACAAATATCATTGATATTTTGAAACCACGAAATTTCCCACAGCCATGACTCATATGTCATTAACTCAAACAAACAGACAAGCATATATATATATATATATATATATATATAGAGAGAGAGAGAGAGAGAGAGAGAGTAATGTGATCCTTCTGACCCATTAGGCCGCTTCAAAAATCACAGTTTTTGGTATTTTTCTCACATATAACACCATAGATGTGATATATATATATATATATATATATATATATATATATATATATATATATATATATAGAGAGAGAGAGAGAGAGAGAGAGAGAGAGAGAGAGAGTAATGTGATCCTTCTGACCCATTAGGCCACTTCAAAAATCACAGTTTTTGGTATTTTTCTCACATATAACACCATAGATGTGATATATATATATATATATATATATATATATATATATATATATATATATATATATATAGAGAGAGAGAGAGAGAGAGAGAGAGAGAGAGAGAGAGAGAGAGAGAGAGAGTAATGTGATCCTTCTGACCCATTAGGCCACTTCAAAAATCAGTTTTTTTATATTTTTCTCACATAGTTTTGTTTAGTGGAAACTGATTTGTGGATCATCGGAATCTGACCTGTATACAGGTTTTTTCCATGATCCAAAATCAATGGCTATAAAGGCATCATTTTTTCCTGGCTCATAAAAATGCATTTTTTTTATCAAAAAAACTTAATCCGAGAGTCGATTCTCACTAAATCGAGCATGTTAAATACATCTAATGCTTCAGATCTATCATAAAACACTTTAAATTACGAGTACTGGATCACGCATCCTAACATAGTGATACAGTAACTTGGAATATCACACTTTGCAGTATTCATCTCCTTCTCTCGGACATGTCTTCCAACCAACCCAATCCAATGATTTGAAATCTACTCCGATTAATTCTCAAATCATTGTGCGTGCTTTTCTGGTTGAATTGAATGATTGTCAAAAAAAACTCAGCGTTGGGAATTTTTCACACCAAGGAAAAACCTCATGTTTTTTTTTTCCTTAGGAAAACCAATGTTATCAGTGATAAGTTGCAGGGCCGATTCGGCTAATTTTTAATAAATGTAAAAAGCACCCAAAAATATTTTTTAATATTAATTTTAAATTATTTTAACTGTTTTAACATGTGTCACATAATGATGACACGTAATAATTTTTTTTTATTTTTGAGCCGATACAGAACAATTCAGCTGAGTTTCGGTATCGGCAAATTAATAGAGCTGAATCGGCAGTCCAACGATTCAGGGCCAATACCGATACTGACAACATTGCGAAAAACTATCAAGAAATCACTCTTTTATTATTGGTTATGAAAAGAAAAATCTGGTTCTCATTGGGGATATGAGTGTGAACCCAGCCAGCCCTAATGCAGGCCTCTACTGATAAAAACCTTGAGGTCCACTGCAACCCTCGGCAATACTGCCACCTTTGGCTTTATCCTAACAATCCAGAAAATCTTGGTTACGTAAAATTAGAAGATAAAAATTTATCATCTTCATCAGTCCTTATCCCAATTATTTGAGAAATTTTTGTATAGGCTTTATTGCCTTCCCACATCTGTTTCAATACAAAGTTCCACCCAAAACTAGTCCCTTGACTTTAGGCCAAAGCAGCATGCTCCTTGGTGGGCTCCGCTTGTCTGGTAGGAGCAGCTAGTGCACGTCACCTTGTGTTGGGATGTTGCAAGTTCAAATCCCAATGGTATCGTTGTATAACCAGTAGGGGTCTGCCTCACGGCTCGAGTAGGGATGGCAGTGGGGCATGGCGGGGCGGGCGACAAGGTCTCCACCCCCACCCCGCCTCAAGATTAGAACCTCCATCCCCGCCTCCATCCCCGGCGGGGATGGATTTGAACCTTCATCCCCGGTTCAAACGGGGATGAGGCGGGGCGGGGCGGGGCGGGGCTATTGTGGGGAAAAGTGGCGGGGATGGGGTCGGGCGGGGATTAGGCGGGGATCGTGGTGGGGAAAAGTGTACGTCCATCCCCGCCTCCATCCCCGGATGGGGATGGATTTTAACATTCGTCCCCGCCTCCATCCTTGTTTCATACCCTTCATCTCCGGTCCAAACGGGGCGGGGCGGGCCCCCGCTTTCCCCCGGTCCACTGCCATCCCTAGGTTCGAGGGCGGGCCACACGGTAGGGGTTTTCTCTCTCTAAGGGCATGTTTGAAAATATGGAAAAGTTTCTTAGTGGGAACTCCTCCTCCTCCCCCCCCCTGCCTTTTGTCAGTAGGGCCCACACTCCACCACGGGAAAACTTTCCCCGTTCTTCAGCTGTATTGTGGAAAGTTTCACCCCAAAATCTAGGGGAAAAAGTTGTGAGACCACCCTCGCGAGGCATCAAACGCGCCCTAAATATCCAAAAAAAATCCACATCTAAAACTGTTTATAGCTAAACCAAATCAGGAATATGACATTCCAGTATGGTACCATTAAATAGGATTTTTAAGTCAATGGCCTCAACCTTTAAACTGTGTTGGGATGCTTACTTTTTTTCTTTTTCCTTTTTTTTCAGCTGTTCAACTTTTTGGGCTTTTTGCCATATGGAATATTTTCTTGCTCGTGTGGGCTCGTAAGAAAAGTTCCTAGCTACCTTTCATTTTCTTAAAGTTATAACAACATTGCTCTTATTTGTGGAAGTTAATTTCAACGTGAAATTGAAATTGAATTATTTATTTTTATGAGGAAGAGTCCTCACCGAGAATCAAGCCACTTAATGGACCCGCCTCCTTGCGAGATCGGCAAACCCCAGGTGGGGTCCAAGACCACCCTGCATTACATGCCCCACCTTCTAAAGCTATGGAGAGACCCGTGCACCAGTGAGGTTTGATCTGGCACATCCGTCTCAACACGTTCACAACTACCCCGCTGGTCACACAGGCAACCCAACTTGTAAATTTTGGGGTATACATGCTTATGCAGCTTTAAGGCAAATAAGATGGCTGGACCAGTTACAGTTGCACTATCTTAAGAAAAGGTTCTCAATATATATATATATATATATATATATATATATATATATATAGAGAGAGAGAGAGAGAGAGAGAGAGAGATGTTAGGGCTCAGTAACACTTACTCTCACGTACTAGAAATCATAGTAGGTTGTATCTTCTCAATCAGACCTTATAGATGTAAACATAATTTATCTGATAGGAATCATGCTTTGGATCATATTTTTGAGGCATAAAAATAGAATTTTTTAGGTCATGAAATTTTTATAAGTTATTGATTTTTAAAGGTCTTTAAAAACTTACATTTTTGCTATGATCACATGATCCAAAATTTGTTTTCTACTAAATAATGCTTATAGATAATCTATAGGGTCTGATCAATAAAAAAAGTTCATAAAATTTGAAAATCTAAAGCTTCTATTAGGTGAGAGTTAGGTGCCCTGAGAGCACCCTATCATTACTATAATATATATAGAGAGAGAGAGACTAAGCTATGTGAACCACAAACCTTGTGAACTGAGGATTTTCAACACTTCAAATCCAACCATGCAGATGTATTCAACAAGGTTGACCCGTTAGGAATCAACTGTTGGGGTGTTTTTTGATGAAAAACATGGCTTTTCAATGTTAAAATATTTACAAAACTAAAAATGGAGGAACTGTGAAGAGCAACACCAGTTCATGGAGAAAACTTTTTTTCTTTCTTTTTTTTTTTTTTTGGTTGAAGAGAGAGGACTACAGCTCTTATGGAGAAGATTTTGTTGGATTATCTGTGGCTCACTTCACACAATTTTTTAGTCATTGTAACAAGACAAAAGGAAGGAACAACAATATTACCCTGTTAGTGGTCGCTTTTGTCTGGTAAATTTTGTTAGTGATTTCTTTATTTTCTTTTTGGTTACTGCCATTATAAGAAGTAGGAGATAATAAGGCCTTTGGTGACGGTGTTACTGTCATGCTTAAATCTAAAATATGTCCTTTAGGTGTCAAAAGCATGCAAAAGTTGAGGATGAATCTGTGGCATCCTTTTTGTATGACTGGCTTTAGTGTGAAATTGAAACCTCTTCTATTCGTATGGATGGGCGGCTATTCTAGTATATTTGTTAAGAGCTTTTCTACTATTTTTATGGGTTTCATTCCTAGCAAAAAATATAATGGGATGAAGTTCGTGAATCAGTAATAGTACTCTAGCATTATACTCAATAGGCACATATGATACTAGACCAATTGTGCACTGCATAGAGTCGATATAAAAATTATACAAATCAATGTCGCAGAGAACTCACCTTCAAGCTGATAATTTTATTTTTTTGAAGGTATGTCCGACTAAAAGTGTGTTCAAATTCGGTAAAAAGGGTAAGCTAGGTCCCAAATATATTGGTCATTCAGTAATCTTGGAGGGAAAACAACATACCAAGTAGAGTTGTCTTCTCAGTTTGCAGAGATTCATAATATCTTTCATGTATCGATATTGAAGAAATACATGCATGACTCATCGCATATGATCCAGTTCGAGGACATGGATATCTGGGAGGACATAATTGTAGAGAAAAAGCCAGTAAAGATCATGGATCACAGGAAACAGGTGTTAAGAACCATGGTCATTTCACTTATCAAGGTGTGATGGCAACATCACGATCTTAAAAAATGTACTTGAGAACCCAAGGTAGAGATGTGAGAGAAGTACCCCCAGTTGTTTGAATAGTATATGTAACGAATTTTGGGAATGGAATTATTTTAAGTGAAAAATGATGTAATAACTGCGAATTTTCACCACCTTGTGCAATAAAATAAATATGAATTTTTGTGGTTCAATTATATGGTATATTTAACCTTGGGGTAGTCTGGATTCACTGCAAAATTTAATGACCCAGTTTAATTTAAACTTCGAGTTAAATTTCCAAGTGAAACCGGAGATGAATTTATATACGAAGGGGTAAAACTACTTCGAGTTTTAAATTCGAGGTTAAATTTGGTTTAAAATAAATATAAATTTAACTATAAATCCAATTGAGTATCTAATGTGGATTTGGGTATCCATTTGAATCTAATTAGGCAAATTAGACCCAATGAGTTGGACGTCCCTTATATGGGCCCCACTGTTGTTTTGGATCTCCATATGAGTTGGATCCAATTAAATTAAATCATAGGCCAAGTAGGGTGGGGCCTCCCCACCTACTTCTTATATCCAATGAATTTCTTAAATGAATTAGTTGAGTTAAAATTTGTATCCTAATTATTAATGGTTACACAAGGTAAGGACTTGTCCAAAAAACTAAGTACACCCTCCCCCTCCACCATTGGGAGAGACCCTATTAAGGTAAGGTGATCTCATCAAATATAATAATAAAAAAAATGAATCAAAATATAAGGTAAATACCTACCTCTTCACCAAGCAACCACTTTTAGAAGGACCCATTGGAAATCTGAAAAATTTTCAGATTTTCCTTTAGAAATTACCAAATTTATGGAGGTGGAGAGATGAGAGTTTAATTGAGTGACCCTCCACACGCCACCCCCGTTCTCTCTTCTCCTTTGACTCTTTTTTTTTTATTATTGTGCTTTCCTCTTGCTCTCTATCCTCCTTACCTTCTCTTTCTTCCACACGGTAGTAGAGTATTGGGTTGGTTACAGTAGCCAAAACTAGACAGCAGGAGGAGGGCGATATCCAGCCATACCCACGGTCTCGTGTTTGGATATTCGGCTCATCGGTGAAGGTAGGTACTCGGAGCCTTTAGTATGTGCATCGTGCCTAGTGACACATGAACACCGTTTGCATTTAAGTATGCATTTCACTATACATTATTTACATTGAATCTAAATAATGGCTGGAACGGAAATCATGAACCGTTCTTGGAATCGTGTGCCGTACCGCAAAAGCCAGCTCGATGATATTCATTGAGCAGAAATAAAAACATGATTAGTTTTCTGAAATAAGCTTACTGTTTTTTTTTTTTGAAAACTAGCTAGTGGTTGAAGATCTTGTATTTATGAGTATTACATGTATGTTAAGTAACCCCTAATTTCGGTTCACCATTTTTATGGAAGACAGGAAACGGGCTATCAAGAGATCTCCATTGGCAACTAGGTGATCACGGGCTGTGACGTTTTTATGAACTTAGAGTCGATCATGTTAAGTCTCGGCTAAATCTTATTGAGTTTGAATTTTCTAACTCCCTCATGGATTATATATAAAAAAAAGTTAGAGCCCTTGTATGGTTACTTTTCAAAGAATGAAATCACTCATGTTTAGACATTTAGCGTATGTTGGATGCATGAACTGGTACTTGCAATAGATTAAAGTTTGGTTCAGCATTTAAAATCATGGGGGAGGTTTGGTATTTCATGGTGTGATCCAAAAGAAAATTTTTAATATATATATATATATATATATATATATATATATATATATATATATATATATATATATATATATATATATATATATATATATACACACACCAACGCCAGTTTGGTAGGGGGAGGGTGGTGTGTGTTCTCCCCCGAAGATGGACACTTTGCTACAGTGCGTGTTCGGGGGTCTCAATGAGTGCCACGTATGTAAGCACATGAGGCTCGCATTCCCGTGTGTGTCGGCATCACTTAGCATCAGAGTCTGGTGTAGTTGCAAAGACTTAAGTATCCTTTCTTGCTATTCTTGCCATGAAACAACGGTTCAAAAAAATGACAAAAATGTCTTCCATTAAAAAAAAGGGAAACGACGGTTCGAAAAAATGGATAAAAATGTCTTTCATACAGAAAGTCGAGGATGATGTTGACTCTTCAAAGTCTAAACAGCGAAATGAACCTAAAGCTCTTTTTCTTTCTTTTTTCTTTGAACTTTTTGTCGTCATCTTCTTCTTCCTTCTCCATGAAACATTGTAAAACTCTCTCTCTCTCTCTCTCTCTCTCTCTAGAAAAAAAATTAAGGGAGGCAAAGAGTCGGTGATTCGATGGTGATCATCATCCTCTTTCTGCTAGCAGTGGCCAGAATGTTGCTCTCATCAAGCAGGCAACTGACTGTGGCAGCCCCTCCACCGTCTTCGAGGGACACCTACAATAGAATCTTCCTCCAGTACACCTACAACGAAGTCTTTCAAAGTACAATTCGTCTACCCCTACGTCGACAATACTTCCGATCAGGGCTATGCCTTCCAGGCCACCCTGACGTTGCTCAACATGGGCATTCGCACCCTCAAGTCTTGGCAGGCATTCGTCAGGTTTCGGCACTGTGAGGTCCTCATCTCGACCTCCAGTGTCATGCTCTCCGACAGGACCCACCTCCCCGCCAACGTCAGGAATGGCTTGCATGTTTCTCTTTGGCTTCCCCATCACGAACCTCAAGACTTCCATCGGGATGGCTGGCGACTACAGCCTCATCACGACGAAGATCGTGCTCAAGGGGCGGTGTTTGGCATCGTGATTTACGATTTACACACAGTAGCGATTTACGAAAATCGTGTAGCACAAAAAAATGGCAAATCGCAAAATCAAGTAGTGATTTATGAAAATCGCGTAGCGAAAAAAAATGGCAAATCACTATGTGATTTTCGTAAATCGCTATACCGAGTAGCGATTTACGAAAATTGCGTAGCAAAAAAAATGGCAAATCGCTAAATCGAGTAGCCATTTACAAAAATCACGTAGCGAAAAAAAATTTAAAAATTGCTAAATCGAGTAGCGATTTACGAAAATCGTGTAGCAAAAAAAATAGAAAATCACGAGAAAGGGTGTTACGAAAACCTCGAGCAAAAAACAATTGAAGGAAAAATATATATGAGCGTAACGATCAAACAAAACACTTTATTGCTCTTTTTCGACAGTTACAAAAGAGAAAGAAAAGAAATAATTTATACAAGGCCCAAAAAAGATTTTGTTCTGGGAGGCGCTTCCCCCCAGAGACCCCCCACCACGGGCGGCCCCCCTGGACCCGTGCCGGGGGGAGCCCCAGACTCCCTTTTTGTAAAGGCAAAAACTCTGAATCAGGCTCCACAACTCATCAAGTTGAACCATGCTACAGTCAGTGTGCAGGTCATTCGGTGCTTGATGGAGCAATATAGGATCGTCTGCTGGATGTGCACTGAGGCAGAAAGAGAAGGGAGAGAGAGAGAGGGTTGATGTTCATGGCCTTCTTCAGGGGGGATTCCTTTAATCCTGCAGTGCAGGGATTGGGTCTTAAAAAACCATCTTCGGGGTACTTAAGTCTTTGCAACCGCTCCTTTTCTAGAATCGTCATTTTTATGGGACCAATGGAGGAAAGGGTACTTAAGTCTTTGCAATCGCACCAGACTCTGACGCTAATTGATGCTGACAAACATGGGGATACGAGCTGCACATGCTTACATATGTGGCACTCATTGGGACCCCAAACACGCGATGTAGCTATCGACCGTCTTTGGGGGGGAACATATAACCTGCTTTGGTTTCTTTTCTTTTTTTTTAAAAGTATACACCAACGCATACAGCTGATGGTTTCTACTAATAGGGGCTCTGCCAGTTTGGTAGGGGCTGTTAGTGCATGTCATCATGTGCGGGGACGTTGCATGTTAACACCTTTTCAAAAAAATATATATATAGGTTTAACGTTACATGTTCGAATCCAATGGTATCGTTGATCTACTGGTAGGGTCTCCCTAGTCCCCAGCCCGTCAGCTGGTGCACATCCCCTAATGGTGGGACGTTGCATGTATACAATCTCGGTACCCTGAACAGTAACGTGTTGGGATTATGCCAAAATCCAGCGTAAAAAAACAAAGAGGATGACTGATATACGTTCTCTTGTATTGGGACATTGCTGGTTTAAAATGGTGGGTAAGCCGAATGAAACCCAATTTGGGGTCTGTCTGATCCCCAACTGATCAGCATGGGCACATCCTCTTGTGTGGGGACGTTGCGACAGATTAGCGATGAACATGATCCATCGCAAGTATGTCACTATTTTAAATTAGCGACGGATATTAACCGTCGCTAATCCGTCGATAAATTTTTAAAAAAAAATTCTCCCTGCCGGGCGGTATTCTGACAGCAATAGGCCAGACTTGTACCGCACCACACATGCGTTGCACCCGAGCGGCCCGGCCCGCCACTGCGGGGTCTTTTGCACAGAACCGACATGCTCTCCAGTGCGCTCTCCAGCACGCTCTCTGACATGCTCTCCGATGCACTCTTCGACGTGCTATGAACCGATGTGCTCTTCAGTTCTGCACAACGTAGTGGCTGGTAAGCTAGGAGCCCGTCCTCCTCAACGACACCATCTGTGCCAACATCGCCTACGGCAAGCACGACTCCATCTCTAAAGGCGAGATCGTCGCCGCCGCGGAGGCGACGAACGCTCACCGGTTGATCTCGACGCTCCCACAGGGCTACGACACACGTGTGGGCGAGCGCGGCGTCCAGTTCTTCGGCAGGTAGAAGCAGAGGATCGCCATCATCAAGGACCCCAAGATCCTCCTCCTCGATGAGGCCACCTCCGTGCTCGACGCGGAGTCAGAGCGCGTAGTCCAGGAGGCACTAGACAGAGTGATGGTGAGCAGGTCGATCGTCGCCATCGCCCACCGTCTCTCCACGATCAGGGGCGCCGACGTGATCGTTGTGGTGAAGAACGGAGCGATTGCTGAGGAGGGTAGCCGCAAGATGCTCGAAAAAGAAAACGACTTACCAGACCAGAGAGGTTGGGCCGCCTGGTCCTCCAGCGTCGGCGGACGACTCTGACTCCTCTTCTTCCTTGAGTTCCTCCGCTACGAAGTCGTCATCGTTCGAGAAGTCATCGATTTAAATTTTGAATAAGGAGAGAAGGAAAATTTTGCGTCTTAGATGAGACAGTTTAAATAAAAAATTAGTGACGAAATTTTTCTCTTGCTAATTCGTCCCTAATTAGCGACGGATTAGCGAGGGAAAAATTCTTTTGCTAATTTTATCGCTAATTAGCGACAGAATAATTCTCTCGCTAATTAGCATTTTTCTTGTAGTGTTTGGCGACGGAAAAATGTTGTCGCTAATTCGTCGCTCATTAGCGATGAAATTACAAGGAAGATATTTTCGTCACTAATTTTGCAAATATTTTGAATGTTAGCAACGGATAGTTTTCTCTCGCTAATCCGTCGCAAATGTCTGTCGCTAATCCATGTTTTTCTTATAGTGTACACATTGAGCTTAAAGCTCGGTTATGTTGAGCCATAAAGATTATTAATGGTTGGGTTACCCTCTTTTTTGTTCATGCTATGGTTAACCTAGTTGACAACAAAGTGTTTGAAATTAAGGAAGCAACTATTTTGATGTGTGTTATAACAAAATTATGTCCATCTATTTTCACATGCATGGATTTACAGCCAATAAATAGCCTTGTATTTGTGCCCACCCTAGCTTATAATCCAGGCTCCGGTACAAAGTAGTGTTTGGGCTGTCAAGCATGTGGTGCTGATTAGATTCTTGAGGTTACTCACCTTGCAAAATTCAGAAAATCTTAAATAATCTTTAACTTCTCACGGATTTTTGTACATGTAATCTAATTCTGATATCCATCAAATCTGCATATCCTTTGAATTCATCAGTAAAAAACCAAAACCACATCCACATTCAACAATAATTGGATATGGTTTCGGCTTACCAAAACTAACTGAACTAAACCAAATTGAGCTGGATATTAGATAAAATCTGATTCGTTGAACATCCCTATAAACTAAACCCATGTGGCATTCAAAATCAAAGTCACTTAATCATGATAATGCGACCTAACCATACAGCAAGCTCATTCCCTCCCCCATTTCAGCAACTTGCAATACGGCATGGCGCTGGATATAGCCTTGTTTTTCAACATAATGCTTTGGCCAAAGCTAAGAACGAATC
The DNA here is from genome assembly GCF_984573655.1 of Nuphar pumila. Classification (NCBI taxonomy): domain Eukaryota; kingdom Viridiplantae; phylum Streptophyta; class Magnoliopsida; order Nymphaeales; family Nymphaeaceae; genus Nuphar; species Nuphar pumila. The sequence continues at coordinate 99,947,902 of NC_143260.1, read as the reverse complement.
AAATGAAGATCGAATACCCAACCAATCAATTAATGATATCACAAGTTAAATCAGTACCACTTTTAGGCCTGTTTGTTTCAGGCAACTTTCAGTACAAAATCCGAGCTGACAATCCTTCTCTTTTTCTTTCCAATCATGAATTAAACAAAGATCAAAATCATCTTGGTTAAAGAGTATCATGCTGACACAAGTGAGCCTAGGTTTTTCTGCCACCTACCGCTTTTTAGAACACTTCAGATCATTTGATAAAACAAAAATTTCTGTGCATCATTCATTGCTTCAATCACTACCATCCGTTGTGAAATGATGACAACCGGTCAGATTTTGGTGGGTTCCACTGCTTTCAAGATTAGGTATGTCAAGGGGTCAGATTTGGGTCGGATTTAGGCATTACCAAATCCAGCCTAATCAAATTCAGATTCAGAGTGGAATAAAAAAAAATAGAACTAATTTTGGATATGACTAATCCAAAATCCAATATTTACATTTAAAAGGATTTAGGTTTGAATTGGATTCAGATTCATATTTCAATGAAAAATTAGTATTGATTTGAATCCAATTTTTAATAGGATTTAGATTTGGCAACCTAATATAAGTAATCAAATTTGGATTCGGGTTGGATATCAGGTTACATCGACATCCCTATGCAGAATAAAGGGTGGTGATTTCAAAACATACAAAAATACGTGTTTTGTCAAATCACCTGATCTGTCTTCACTTTTCATGTATGAATCATTCCATATTTCACATTTGGAAGCGAGAAAGATGTAAAAAAAGTGAATGAAATGTTTCGTATGATTTTTTCAACCCTTCCAAACAAGACACTTTTTTGCCGAGAGAGTTTTTCTCAAAAGTACATTTTTTATAAGAAACATTCCTCCATGAGGGGGTGAAGGAACGTTTCCTATCAAGAAAAAATTTATTTTTAAAACTCTTCACCACCCATCTGGCCACATCTCACCACCACCACCCCCACCCTCCACCCTCCTCTTTAGCTCTCCCATTTTTTCACATTTTTCTACTCTGTTTTTCTCATGCTACACAAACAAGGAGAAAACTTTCTTTTGAAAAACTTCTCACGTAAAAAACACAGGCAAAAAAAATATCTTATGAGAGTTTTTCTGTCTACCATCTGAAAGCATTCTCATGAGAAAATTTAGTTGACAATTTTTTTTTAAAATTTGTGCCCTTCTCATGAAAGGCATTTTTCCTTTCATGGAAATGAAACAAAGTGTAGACAGAATTGATTGGGTCGGGTCATTTAATGCATCTTACTGACAGCGTTTGAGACTGATTCGTAGGGGCTGCTACTCTTTTTCAGCCGAGTTATGCAACTATATATATATAGAGAGAGTAATGGGTAAGTGAGAAATTCGTATGTGCTAAATTGGTTTCTCTGTTGTTCAAGTGTTTTTTTGGCAGTTCTGACCCCATAAATGTTTTGGGACATGAATGATTTATGAGGAATCCACACTTGGATCACGTGTTAATGATATTTGAAGCCTCAAAAAATTATAAAGATTTTGGACCGTTGATTTTTTTAACCTTACGAAAACCCACCCATGTATAGGAATTCAACACTTCACGTGCTGATCCCTATAAAATCAATCAAAATTTAAAAATAAAATGAAAAAACCCTGAAAAACTCATTTGGCACTTACCCATATATATATATATATATATATATATATATATATATATATATATAGAGAGAGAGAGAGAGAGAGAAATGCACTCCTGCCCACTTTCTCGTTCTGCCCTGTTATGACCTCTCAAAAATCATACTTTTTGGTAATTCTTCTCGCATCTAACACCAAAGATGTGATCTATAAGTTTTATTTAGTGGAAACCGGCTTTTGGATCACCGAAATCTGACCTGTATACAGGTTTTTTCGATGATCCAAAATCAATGACTATTAAGGTATCAATTTTCCTGGCTCATAAATACATATTTGTTTGTCAAAAAAACATGATTCAAGAGTCGATTCTCATTAAATTGAGCATGTTAAACACATCTAATGGTTCAGATCTATGATAAAACACTTCAAAACTATGTGTGAAATAAAGAAACACAACAAAGAAGCAATGGAGAAGACTTTACGTGGTTCGCCCAGTGTGGCCTACATCTACGGTACAACCAGAGTGATCCTTTTTTATTATATTAAACCATCAATACAAAGGGCTTAATATAGCCCAGCCATAAGAGGCGATAAACATAAAGAAAATGAAAAGCAAATCTTAATTTCCAAAAAGAAGAGAAGGAAAGCAACTCAGGTTTTACAAAAAGGAAAGACAAACTTAACACTCCCCCTCAAGTGGAGAATATATATCAAAACAACCCCACTTGTTCAAGATGATTTTAAATTGAGCATGACTTAATCCCTTAGTGAGAGCATCGACAAACTGATCTTGACTCTTGGTGAACTGAGTACATATTTCTCTTTTTTGAATTTTTTCTCTAATGTAGTGGCAGTCAATCTCGATGTGCTTCGTTCTTTCATGAAAAACTGGATTGGCAGCAATATGAATAGCTGACTTGTTATCACAATACATATTTATTGGCAATTCAGCGCTAACTCCTAATTCAGTGAGAAGAGACTTAGTCCATATCAGTTCACAAGTTGTAGAGGCCATTGCTCGATATTTAGACTCAGTGTTGGATCTTGAAACCGTGTTTAATTTTTTGCTTTTCCAACAAGTAATATTTTCTCCAACAAAAATACAATATCCTGTGGTAGACTTTCTGTCTGAAGACCCTGCCCAGTCGGGTCAGAGTAGCCTTCAATTTTATGATGGTTATTTCTGGTATAGAGAATACCTTGCCCAGGACTACTTTTGATGTATATGAGAATACGATCAATAGCGTTGATATGTCATGGCTTTGGATCATGCATCTATTGGCTAATAACGCTGACAACATAGGCAAGATTTGGTCTTGTCATAGTAAGATATATAAGTTTTCCTACTAGCCTTTGAAATTGTTCAACATCTCCTTTTGAAAGACTTTCTTCATCAATATCGAACTTAGCATTAGTCTCAATAGGAGTATTGGCAGGCTTAGATCCAGTTTTACCTATTTCTTTGAGAAGGTCCAAGGCATATTTTCTTTGAGATAGATTTCCTTTTTTGAATAGGCAACTTCTATTCCAAGAAAGTACCTTAATTTTCCTAAGTCTTTAATATCAAAGGCTTTATGAAGGTACTTCTTGGTATTGAGAATTTTATCATCATCATTTTTTGTTATTATAATATCATCAATATATACCAATACAATAGTGAGATTGTGACGATTTTTAAGAACAAAAAGAGAATTATCTGAAATGCACCTTTTGAAACCTTTTTTCTCAAGAGCAAGACTGAGTTTAAGATACCAAGCTCACGGAGATTGTTTTAACCCATAGATAGCCTTTTTTAATCTGCAAGCAAGTTCTGGATTTCCTTCTTGGGGGTGTCTAGGAGGTAACTGCATATAAACTTCTTCTTCTAGGTCTCCTTGAAGAAAAGCATTTTCAATATCAAGCTAGGACACTTTTCAATTATAATTGCAAGCCACAAACAAAAGAATCCAAAGACTATTCATTTTGGCCACTGGGGCAAACGTTTCTTCATAATCAACACTATAAGTTTGAGTAAATCCCTTAGCTACTAGGTGAGCCTTAAAGCACTCTATAGTACCATCACTCTTATATTCTCTTTTATAGACCCATCGGCATCCTATAACCTTTTTATCTTTGAGTACTTTGTAGATTTCCCAAGTTTCATTTTTATTTAAGGCATATAATTCTTTCATCATAGCTTTAACCCAAACATCTTGACTTTTTGCCTCATTAAAAGTGACGGGTTCTTGCACAATTGAACTAAGAAAAGCAACATACCTTTTTGAGAGATTGTTGTAGCCAATGCATTTTTCAATAAGATGCTCAGTTGTCATGTAAGTGACAAAATCTCTAAGATAGCTCGGTGGCCTAATAGTCCTCTCTGATCTTCTTATAGATTGCTCCTTCAGCTAATTTAATGAGTCACTTGGCTGGGTGGCTTGGATATCACTTGGCTGAGTATGAGTTATAGCTTCAGTGTTGCTAGCTTCAACATGTATCACACCATCAACAGGTATCACATCATAAAAAAGGCTAACATTAGGAAGCACAATAGAATCAAATATATTTTTCTCCTCCTGATGAAGATTTTTGGATTCATCAAAGTTTTCTGAAAAAATAGGGAGCAACTTCATCAAAACTAACATCTCTAGAGATATATAAATGACTATGAGTAACATCATAGCATTTATATCCTTTCTTGGATGAAGAATATCCTAAAAAAAGGCACTTAATAGCACGAGGAGTCAATTTGTCCTTTTCATATGGGCTGGTGGATACAAACACAGAACAACCAAATGTCTTAAGATGACTAAGGCTCAATTTTCTTCCTTTGAGAATTTTCATTGGAAATTTTCCATTAAGACGTTTACTAGGGAGCCTGTTGATTAGATAGCAGGCAGTAAGAGCTGCATCACTCTAGAAGTATTTAGGAACATTCATTTGAAAAAGTAAGGCCTGAGTTTTTTCCAGCAGATGCCTATTTTTCCGTTCGATGACTTCATTTTGTTGAGGTGTCCCAACACAAGAAAATTAATGGTCAATGTCATTTCCTATTGCAAAAAACTCAAAAAACTGATTTTTAAATTCAGTTCCATTATCAAACCGAATAGCTTTAATTTTGGCTCCATACTGAGTCTCAACAAACCTGTAGAACTCCCTGAATTTAAAAAGCACTTCGTTTTTTGTTTTCAACAAAAAAAGCCAAGTTTGGAGAAATCATCTATAAAGGTGACGTAGTATCGAAAACCAGAATATGAATCAATAGGGGTTGGTCCCCACACGTCAGAATGAATCAATTCAAACATGCAAGAAGAAACAGTCTCTGAAGTAGAAAAAGGACGATGTGATAATTTTGCAAGTCTACAAATATCACAATTATTGCAAACAAACTTATGACCAGAAATAAGCTTTCAAGAGCATAATTGGATGGATGTCCAAAACGAAGATGCCATAATTTACTTTCTTCTCTTCTTGACATGAACGCTCTACAGTTTTGCTCGAGAATATAAAGCCCATGAACTTTTTTTCCTTCACCAATCGTCATCCTCGTCTTGCGATCCTGAAACAATACATTAGTTGAAGAAAAGGTGACAGTACAGTCGAAGTCTTCAACTATTCTGGCAATAGACAACAAGTTTGATGTAAACTAAGGAATGTAAAGAACTTTGGAAACAGACTAATTGTTAAATAAGTGGATTTTTTCAATCCCTTCCACTTGAACGACTTTCCCATTGGCAATAGTAACAAGTTTCTTTCCATGATCATAACTGAAATCTTCAAGAAGAGAAACATTTTTTGCAATATGTTCTGAAGCTCCACTATCAATTATCCAGGAGTCATAAGAGTTAGAAGGTATACCTTTATTTGTAGAGGATATGGCAGAATGAGAGAAAGCAGTTTTGGTCTGACCATCTTTTAGAGATTGGAGAATATCAAAGATCTTGTCTAAAGTCTGAGTGTTATCGGATCTTTGTTCTATAGCAACATGCACATGTTTTTGCTTTTCAGTGCTAGGTCAACCATGTAGAACCTAACATCTCTCACGAGAATGTCTCTCTTTTTTGCAATGAGTGCAGAACCATTTTTTTTCTTTTAACCTTTCCACGATCATCAAGAGTTTTCAAGGCTTCTGTTTTAACACTAAAGGCTGTCTTATTAGGAGTTTCAATCCTGCTGACACGGTTCATAACTTTCCTTCTTCATTCTTCTCTCATAAGAGTAGCAAAGACAAAGTTTAATGAAGGTAGCTCAGAATTCATAAGGATCTCGCTTCTCATTTGTTCAAAATCAGATCCAAGACCAGCGAGTAATTAGAAAATGCATTCTTGCTCTTTGGCTTTATGGAGAAGTCAAAGATCAGTGATAGTGGGGGAATAGGAGTCCAAATCATCCCACATCATACGCATTTTACTAAAGTACTCACTAAGAGGAAGATTGCCCTTTTTTAAATCATGTATGTCTTGAGACAATTGATACATTCAAGCAATATTATATTGTTCTCCATACTGACCGCCAAACATCTTCAGCAGTATTAAAAAACAAAAAACCTTCAACAATTTTTGGTTTCATAGAGTTAAGTAACCATGACATAACTAAGTCATTATTGGATTTTCAATTATCATATTTTGGATCTAATGTACCGGGATTAGCAATTTTCCCGTTTATAAAGCCAAGTTTAGATTTGCCACTCAAATAGAGTGAAACAACTTTAGATCAAGCAATGCAGTTTGTCCCATTTAACAATATGGAAGTGATTTTAGAGCTAGGGCCGGCCTGTTTATGCACAAAGACAGTTATGCTGGATGAAGACTGGCTAGAATTTTCATAGTGTTGATCCGCCATGATGATCCAAAAACAAACGACAACCCCTTTAATTGATCTAAAAAACTTCAAGCAATATGAACCCACTGTTCGGACAACACTTGTAGCAGCAAAAATTGCACAAGAGACTATTGACTAGTGTTCTCCTGAACGAATCTCTATTCTTGGTTGTGCAACAACAAACAACGAAGAAGAACAAGAAGCAGAAGAAGCATAATTTGCTGGGATCGATACGGGTTGCACAAACAAAAGAACAGTGACAGAGCTTGAAAGATCTGCAGACTGCCCCAGCAGCTGCAGACTTAAATATGCAATATGATAATTTACGAGACTGTAGACGCAAACAAGCAACAATTGCAGATCTGATAAAAACAACAATATTGATCTCCAATGGGACAATGTTTGAAATCTGCAGACTGGGAACAATGGCGTCTGAAATCTGCAGACTGAAAATAGCAGAGTCTGAAATCTGCAAACTGGGAACAACTCTAAGCTTTGATACCATGTGAAATAAAAAAACACAACAAAGAAGCAATGGAGAATACTTTGCGTGGTTCGGCCAGTGTGGCTTACATCCACGGTACAACCAGAGTGATCCTTTTTTTATTATATTAAACCATCAATACAAAGGGCTTAATATAGCCCAGCGATAAGAGGCGACAAATATAAAAAAAAAATGGAAAGCAAATCTTTCCAAAAAGGAGAGAAGGAAAGCAGCTCAGGTTGCACAAAAAGGAAAGACAAACTTAACACTACGAGGCATAACGAGAAATTAGACCTAATGTGTTTTCATATATATATATATATATATATATATATATATATATATATATATATAGGCAACTCACAGGCCCAGTCATGGGCTGATTCGGTTGAGTCTTGCCATTCACTAGCTTGACCCAGTAAATGACAATTGAATCATTGGGTTGACTCAATGAGTTTTTAAACGATGCCCTCAACTATAATTCGATAGAGTGGTACCGACTGTTGTTTTTGTTGATCTAGCCATTAAATGTTGGATCTAACAATACAGATGTGGTGAGTATGATGTATTTACCATGTTAGTAGGTTTAATCAACTCTGATACATCATCACAATCAAATTTCAGAGTGGTAAAACATCAACAGCTCGTTATTCACGAAGATGAGGACACGTTCAGAATGAACCAAAAAAGTTAGGCCGGATTAATTTTACCACATAAAAGCAGTAAGTAAATCTTGCTAAGCATATTCTTTTTTATATTTACACAAAAAAAACCACCCCAAAATCAAAGACCTAGCCTTGTTGGCTTTAACCCCTTACCCCAAGCCTGCTAAGCATATTCTAAAACCAGTAAATCATGAATGTAGTATGTTGGTTTAGTAGCCACAATGTACCAAAAATTCATGTTGAAAAATATGGTATTCTTGTGCTAGAAAAAATGATCCAGGCTCCAATGCTTATCAAACAAACCGTGCAAGTTATGTCACAAGAATTTTTTTCAAAAAAAAAACAGGACACGATTTTTTAATTTTTTAATAAATAAAAAACTGTTTTTGATAACTTAATAGTAAAAAATGCATGTTTTTATATTAAAAATATTAAAATAATGTCATAGGTTCCCGTGTTCGTGCTGGTGTGTCCATTCATGTCCTCAAGGACACTCCCCCAAAATGTCATGTCCCCGTGACGGTGGCCTGCAAGACACATTTATATGTACAACTTGCAACTAAACAATTATATGCCTCGTATAAACAAACACACCCAGACACAGACTGGCATGTGGCTTCACTCATCAGATTCATTGTATAAGCCCGAACGAGGTTTGGACAAGTCACCAGAAAGGAGCGTTTGTCACACCTCTACCCAAGGAAAGCCGCTTTCTCTTCTATTTTTCATGAAGGATGGGGAAACCTTCCTCCGGATTAGAGACCTAGTCTCAGGCCAGTCATTTTTTAATGGTAAACCCTAGGGATGGCAGTGGACCGGAGACTGAACCCAGTCTCAAAATTCTGCCCTCCATCCCGCACCGGTTTTGATTTTAACCTCCATCCATGCCTTCTGTTTCATGTCCTCCATCCCCGGTCCAAACGGGGCGAGGCGAGCGGGGCGGGGCCAGTTTCCCCTCAGTCCACTGCCATCCCTAGTAAACCCGTGGCGCACCCTTTGCCCCCAAAAAGTCACCTAACTTCACTCGAGGACCTCATTAATGCAAGAGGTTTGATACTGATGAGAATGAAAGACTGGTCCCAATCAAAGCCCCTCCAATGCACCAAAACCCTTGAAGCTAAGTAAGCCACTTTCCCTTTCTCAAGAAGAAAAGTGCTTCTCCATGTGGGGAGTTGTGAAGCCATTTTAAGAGAAAAAGATGTTCTTTTGCATTTCTTCTGTAGTCCCTATCACATATTTCTCATGTTGTTGTTTGTTTCGCCCACTTCAGGAAAGAGGCCCTCTGGGTTTTTTTTTCATAGGAAAAGGCCCGAATCAAACGCCACTTGCTCAATTGAAAGGGAATTGAAAAAACTCGGAGCTCCTCTTACTTCCCTAATTGCAGTTATGTAATTTCAAGAAACCATCGTGCTAGATCCAAATAAGCAAAAAATCCAAGGGGCTCAGTGAAACTTCTCTTCGCCCTCCGCCGGTGGGCTGACAACCCCAACTATAAAAACGCTCCCCCGGACGATCGACGTTCCCAAACCGGGCCTCTCGCAATGGAGCTCCTCCGCCCCCTGGCGGTCCGAGACCAGCACCCCGGATTCCGGACACTGGAGATCTCCTCCGCCGCTCGCTGTCGCGCCTGCGAAGAAGCTCAGGCGTCGTCGTTGCCTTCGTGCTCCTCCTCCTCGGCTTCTTTTTCTTCGTCTACTCACCACCGGCCGGAAGTGATTCCGGAGGATTCGCCCGAGGTCCGGCCGGATAGAGTCTACGTGGCGACCGGAAGGTCGACGGAGAAGATAGCCAGCTTGCTCCAGTGGGCTTTCCGGGAGTTTCCGGGCCGCGACGTCGCTCTTCTCCACGTCCACCGGCCGTCGTCCACGATCCCGACTCTGCGTACGTCCTACCTCTGCCCAACGTCTCCTTGCTTCTTCCTTTTTTCTTTTTACCTGTTTTTGTTTTTGAATTTTTTTTATTATTTTAAGTAATTCTAGAATTTCTTTGAGTTGAAATGTGTTGCCTGAGTTACGAGTCTAGTCTGAGAGTTCTTTTGCTTTCTTTTCCTTATTTTTGAACTTCTATGTGTGGTGGTGTTAGGCTGAATGTCAGAGTTTTGTTAGGAAAACCGCAAGCAAAAAACAACCAAAGAAAACAATAAACAAGAGCTATCAAACCAAACACATCAAGAACACACAGATTTATGTGGAAAAGCCTCTCCTCAAATCCAAGAGAGAGTAAAAAACCATGGCCGCCCAGAGAAAAACTTTATTGTACTTCTTCGACTGTTACACGAGAGAAAGAAAAGAAAGAATTTATACAAGGCAAGGGCGACAACCCTAACCCTAAACGAATCGGGTCTAATTCATAAGAAACCAGGTCTTAAACATAAACACCCTAAAAGAATTGGGGACCCGCACTTGGGGGAACCCCCGAACCCCCCTAACTTTGAATCAACGCATCAATCTCCCACTTGGAGACTGATAACAAAAATCCTTCATCTATCTTGTCTTCCCAAACTCTTCTCTGCATCTCTAGACGGCAGCCCTCCCTCATGCGCAACGAAGGAGTCCAGTGGTCACAGCCTTTGTCAACATGTCTGCTGGATTCTTGGCACCAAGGATCTTCTCTAATGATAACGTCCCATCATTTATCATTTCTCGAATGTAATAATACCTCAATTGAATGTGTTTTGTCCTTAAATGAAATACTGGATTCTTTGCAAGGCACAAAACACTCTGATTGTCACTGAAGAGAACACTTTTGTCATGCTCATTACCAATCTCTTTCAAAAAATTCTTCAACCACACTATCTCCTTTGCGGCCTCGAAAATAACAATATATTTAGCTTCTGTGGTTGAGAGGGCAACACATTTCTGAAGTCTTGACATTCAGCTGATCGTGGTGTTACCAAGTGTAAACACATATTCGGAAGTGCTCTTCCATCCTTCCACGTCTCCACCAAGGTCTGCATATACAAAACCTCGCAAGTTTGCACTTCTCCCACTAAAACAAAGTGTCATACCTGATGTCCCCTTCTATATCTCAATAGCCACTTCACATCTTCCCAATGCTCTGGTTCGGAATCGGTCATATAGCGGCTCACAACTCCCACTGCATGAGCAATGTTCGGTATGGTGCACGCCATGACATACATGAGACTGCCAACGACTGAGGTATATGGGACCTTAGCCATTTTCTCTTGCTCCTCGTCTGTCTTTGGTGACTGCTCCTTCGAGAGTTTGAAGTAACTTCCCAGCGGGGTGCTTTTAGGTTTTGCATCTTGAACTCTAAACATTTCCAACACCTTTTCAATGTATTTTTCCTGTGATAGGTTTAGAGTTCCCTTCTCTCTATCCCGAGTGATACGCATACCAAGAATCTGGTTTGCTGGGCCCAGGTCCTTTATCTCAAACTCTCTTGATAATTTTCGCTTAAGTATATTAATTTCCTACATGCTAAAACCTGCAACATGCATGTCATCTACATAGAAAAACAAAATAATGTAAGACTCACCAAAGTTCTTATAGTAACAACAATGGTCCAACTCAGATCTGGTGAACCCACAGTTACACATGAAAGTGCCAAACTTCTTATACCATTGCCTAGGGGCTTGTTTTAGGCCATATAAACTCTTCTTTAGTTTGCACAACAAGTCTTCTTTCTTCGGAGCCTTGAACCCTTCCGGCTGCACCATATAGATTTCCTCCTCCAAGTCCTCATCGAGAAAAGTAGTTTTCACATCCAACTGCTCTAGGTACAAGTTTTCTGCAGCCACTAATACTAAGAATTGTCCTGATGGTAGTCAACTTCACCACGAGGGAGAATATCTCAGTGTAGTCAATCCCCTCCTTTTGCAAGAATCCCTTGACTACCAATCTTGCCTTGTACCTCTTGCTGTCATTAGGCTCATCTTTCACTTTGTACACCTATTTGTTTAGCAATGCTTTCTTCCTCTTTCGGTAATTTGGTTAGCACTCAAGTCTCATTATTTTGCAAAGACTTGATTTCATCTTGTATTGCTAACTCCCACTTAACTGAATATTTCACCTGTATTGCCTCAGAAAAATGTTCTAGCTCCTCAGAGTCAGTCAACAGTAAATAGTGTAAAATGGAGAATATCGAATCAAAGGTTTAGGTGCTCTAACAGATCTCCTCAACTCAGGTGCAGGAGTGGTTGACTCTGTGTTAGAGTCTTCCTCGACTGTGTCAGAATTCTCAATAGGGGTATTTATTGAGATTTTCTCCAAGTCAATCTCTCTCATCATATTTTCCTGTTTTCCTGTCTCCTATGATTCTACACTGGACCTATCTTTGTAAAACACATTCTCATTAAACGTTACATCATTAGTTCTTATTACTTTTCGGTTTTGTTCATCCCAGAAATGATAACCAAAGTAATTAGAACCATATCCAATGAAATAACATTTTCGGGCCTTAGCATCTAACTTATCTCTATTCTCAGAATCAATGTGTACATAAGAAACACAACCGAAAATTCTTAAATGAGATAGATTTACCTTCTTCCCCGTCTATTATTCTTCTGGCAGTTTCAGATCCAACGAGACTGAGGGGCCTCGGTTGATCAGATAGGCTGCAATATTGATAGCATTTGCCCAGAATGCCTTGGGCAAACTTGCGTGCAGTCTCATGCTCCTCGCACGCTCATTGAGAGTTCTATTCATCCTCTCAGCAACTCCATTTTGTTGTGGTCGGTTCGGAACAGTCCGACTAGTTTTAATTTTGTTCTCTGCATAAAATGCTTTGAACTCTGCACTGTCATACTCCCCTCCATTGTCAGACTGTAGGCCCTTCACTTTCAGCCCAATCTCATTTTCCACCTCTATTTTTCACTTCTTAAAAGTGACAAAAACATCAGATTTATTCTTCAAGAAATAAACCCATACCTTTATGGTGGAATCATCAATGAAGGTTACATAGTATCGTGAACCTCCAAGAGAACAAACAGGGGTTGGTCCCCTAACATCAGTGTGCACCAACTCCAATTTCTCTACCCTCGGTTCTCTTTCGATCTTCGAGAAACTGACCCGTTTTTGTTTGCCTAACACGCAATCCTCACAGAAACCAGTATGTACTGACTTCAAATCTAGCAGTAGTCCCTTTGATGCTAACACCTTCATCCCTTTCTCGCTCATGTGCCCGAGTCTACAATACCATAACTTAGCATCTGCTTCCGAACTTACCGAAGCAACAATATCTCGGTTGTTATCAGTTATATACAGGGTCCCCAATTTTCTTCTTTGTGCAACAACCAAGATTCCTTTCACAATTTTTCAGGAATCATGTCCAAATACCGTTTTATACCAGACACTATCTAACTGACCTATTGAAATCAGATTTCTCTTTAGGTTAGGTATATAATGAACATTATGCAACGTCCATTTGGACCCACTAGCAATCCTAATATGCACGTCACCCCTCTCCATAATATCTAACTGCTCATCATCGGTTAGATAAACCTTACCGAACTTTTTGGCCACAAAATTGTGCATAAGCTCTTTACACAGAGTAGAGTGGAAAGAGGCGTCTGAGTCTAGGATCCATTACTCAATCGGACTGTCCACGCTCAAGATCAGAACGTCCTCAAAACATGTAGTTTCTTCAACCGTCGCATTCACAGACTGATCGTTGTCCTGGTTCCTCTTCTTCTTAGGGGATTTTCAATCCCGCTTTAGATGACCCTTCTTATCGCAGTTCCAACACACAAGGTCACCACGAGGTCTCGACTTACTCCTTCCCTTCGACCTTGACTTGCCACGGTTTGAACTCTGGCTCTGTTGAAAGTTCCTCCCTTTGCCTTCGAAACTCAAAGCAGCACCTGAGGATTCTCCCAACTCCTTTCTCCGAATATCCTCACTGAGAATCATCTCGGATTTCCAAAAGTTTCAACTTCTTCTGGCCAGACAAATTGCTCACCGCAGTTACCGTCGCACCCCAACTCTCAGGTAAAGAGGAGAGTAGAATGAGGGCTTTTACCTCATCATCAAAATCGATGTTCACCGAACTCAACTGGCTCGTGATGGTGTTGAATTCATTGATAAGATCGGTCACAGAAGCACCCTCAGCCATCTTCAGATTGAACAACCGCAGCATTAGATACACTTTGTTAGAGGTGGATGACTTCTCATACATGTTTGATAGGGCTGCCATCAAATCCGTCGTCGTTCTCTCATTCGCAATGTTAAACGCAACATTGCGAGACAGTGTGAGGCGAATCACACCTAGGGCTTGCCGATCCAACAACTCCCATTCATCTTCCCCCATTGTTTTCGGTTTCCTTCCCGATAGGGGCTGATACAGTTTCTTCTAATACAACAGATCCTCGATCTGCATCTTCTAGAAACCAAAATCCTTGTCGTCGAACCGATCAATCTTTATCTTTTCCTCTTCCATTCTTGCTTCGACGAACGTGGCTCTGATACTAGTTGTTAGGAAAACCGCAAGCAAGAAACAACCGAAGGAAACAATAAACAAGAGTGATCAAACCAAACACAGCAAGAACACACAAATTTACGTGAAAAAACCTCTCCTCAAATCCGAGAGAGAGTAAAAACCACGGCCGCCCAGAGGAAAACTTTATTGAAAGAAAAGAAAGAATTTATAGAAGACAAGGGTGACAACCCTAACCCCCAAACGAATTGGGTTTGATCCATAAGAAACCGGGTCTCAAACATAAACCCCCAAACATAAACAAATTGGGACCCGCATCAGGGGGGAGCCCCCGGACCCCCCTTACTCTGAATCAGGCTCCACAACTCATCAAGTTTTGTCGTATTTCTAAGGGATTTTGTAGTGATTAGGATGGTTTGTTTTATTTTAAATTTTTTTACGGATTTTTTGTGATTTTTTTTTTTTTTTTGCATTCTGCAAAAAGGTTTTCTCAGCTTACAGAGATGAGTGTTTAGGTGTTTCTCTTCTATTTCCCAATATTCGAAATTTGAGGTTTAGTATTTTCTTTCTCTTTTCCATTATTTGGCTTTGGATACTGGAACATTTCATGATTTTTTCTATTCATTAATTTAGGTGAAAATGTGGAATCCGCCTGAATTTTGTTCATTCGGAAGGAATACATCATTTTCTTTCCATTTCCATTTCCATTTTCATTTAGTGAGTTTTTTTTTTGGATTTATAACCTGAAGAACCGTAGTGGCACGAAGACCTGGTCGTGCTAGCTCAGCCTGCCATACCTACTGTTGTCTTGCGGTAGGGATGGTAGTGGACCAGGGTGGAGGTGGGGGACAAGGTCTCCACCCTGCCCAATTTCAAAATTCTGCCCTCCATTCCTGTCTCTGCGGGTTTTGATTTTAACCTTCATCCCCGCATTCATCCCCATTTCATGTCCTCCATCCCGGTCCAAATGGGGCGATACAGGGCGGGGTTCCGTTTCTGTTGGAAAAACAAGGTCAAGAGATATAGAAAGCTCTTGTATTATTGCTCATCGAAAAAGTTGTTTTACAACCGAATATAATTGAAGTATATATAGAAGCAAAAAAAGCAGAGAAGAGCGCAACGACTTCACACTTATCTTCTCATGATAAGCTTTATCTTCTCAATTTTAAGACTCTTCAGTTTTACATTGACTGGGACTTCCAAAACGGTTTGTATTTGGACTATGAGAGTCCTAATTAGTGATGTCGATAATCAAGCATTGGGACTGTGAGAGTCCTACGATCTCATGTAATCTTTTAGTTTCTCTCTGGTCAACTGTCATCCCTAAAGGTATTTTAGTTATTTTACTAACGGGATCGAGGATGGGTGAGGCAGGGCGGGGAAAAAGCGTAAGTTCATCTCCGCACGAGTTTTAAATTTAATATTCATCTCTACCTCCATCCCCATTTCATGTCCTCCATCCCTGGTCCAAACAGGACAAGGTGGCGTGGGGCCCCTTTTCCCCAGTCCAATGCCATCCCTATCGTACCCCTGCGTTGGGTTGAGTGGAGAGGCGATACCCATGAGAATCGAACATTGGCCAAGGCCCCACCTACGCCAACCCCTTAGAGGGCTAATTTAGTGAGTTTTCTTTGTGATTCTAAGTTTTTTTTTCATAAGAACATTCATTTTCTGAATATAGGGATTTTGTCGTTTTGGTTTTGGGTAGATTATTTTGGAAGATTATTTCCTTAATCATCGTCGTTACCGTGACCATCAGATAGTTTTAACTCAAATATCACAAGATCATGACCGTCGGTTTTCTATCCAGATAATCAGAACTTACTTTAATAAATGAATATGTAATTGTTGTTGTGGTAGCATTTTCTCTTCTCATCCTTACTTTTAGTAAAAAGGGTGGGGAAAGAACAAAGTTGTTGAAAGGGGGGTTGGGGCTAGTGTTGGGAGGAGGGGAAGGAAGGAAAAAAAAAGAAAAGAAAGGGTTGCCCACAAGTCTCCATTTCTTACATCTGGGTTCATTTGTTCCCATTCTCCCCTATTTGCATGCTGGAGAAATATCTGGAAAAAATAAAAAGTGGAATAAAACTTTTATGGAAAAAAAGTTGGATTTTCCTACATTTGACTTTTTTCGCAGATAAATGAGCTAAAACTGACTAAAAGTTCACGTTAAAGTTTTTTGATGTTTGATAGAAACATAGAGAAATGCTTGGGTCCCACTGTTTTCGATGAAGTTCTTCCTTCTTCCAAAACTTTATCCTACAATCAAAATGGGGATATTTTCATTCCTCTAAATTGTTGGGTTTTACGATATAGCAACCTCATTTGTTGTTATTAATTCACTTTGCCATCACGTTGCTATATAACAAGCATCGGCAACATTTTTTGAAATTATTCTGATTTGATCATGATATTTTTAAAAGCCAATAGTTCTTCCAAAAAGCGTGATATGTTCAAAATATGATCTATTCTGAAAGTAGTATTCTCTTATTACATTATTGACATGATAAAAACGCCTTTTTATATTCTTATATTTTTTTCTTTTTCATTTAGAATATATTTATTACATTTTTATTTTTTATATATGCCAATATTTTCCTCAAATTCATATTTTGTGTATTTTTATTTTTTATATTTCCCATATTTTCCTGAATTCTTCGTGTTGTGTGTTTCTGTATGTTGAAAGTCATCAAGATCTCATGACAATGTTATGACATTTTGGCATTAGAAAAAGATGCCTTTTGTTTTTCTTGACCATGTTCATAGTCTTGTGTGAGTTATTTGATGTTTCTGGCCTTAATGAGCCTATACTGCGACATAGCATTCATATTATTTCCCTCGTTCTTTTCATATTCACCATTATATTGGTCCATGTTATTCTAAAGATTTAGTTATGTATTTGGTTACTATGGTCACTGACTTATGCTTGCGTATTTGGAAGTGCTCATCATGACATTTCTCATGGTATGCTGTATCTTCTTTAGCTTGATTGTGTAGGTTTATTTTACATTTGCCTCATGCACATATTTTCTTGTTACATAACTTGCCTTTTTTAGGAGTTTTAATTTTGCTGTTATTATTCTTAGCTTAGTATCTGTAGGCTTATTTTGCATTTATGTCATGCATACACATTTTATTTTATATGCTACATAGTTAGGCTGTATTATTTTCATATTGTCTTCTTTAGGAGTTCTAATTTTGTGTCTATTATTCAAATTTTGAAAAAGTTCATGAGAATTGACATGTATTTCATCCAAATTCAAAAAATTGTTTGTTTGTTTGTTTGTTTGTTTATTTATTTATTTATTGCAGTGGGTAATCTTCCTGCAAGCCAAGCAAATCCGGATGCAGTCTTAGCTCATAGAAGAGAAGAAAGGGAACAAACGAAGAAAACTGTCTGCAATTGCTTGAATATTTGCATAAGAGCAAAGGTGCATGATTTAAATTTCTACTGATCGTTTTCTGAAACAACACTTGCACGATATATGATATTGAAAGAAGAATCTAAGAATTATAGGTGCTTTTAGTGCAAATGGTAGTATAAACTATAAACCTTTCCATTGGTTTATATAAAGGAGAATATTCAATTCAGTGTGTCAGTATCTGCTGGTTGTGTTGGCCTGAAGTTAGCATTAGTTGAAGCTGCATGGTTTTGACATACCGAATTCAATTTTTCTTACCAGTGTTGGACTTAATGAAAGGGCCACAAGAGTTGCACAGTTTTGTGAATAATTCCAATTTCCACATACTCTTGTACAGAGGGCAAAGCTTAGTTTTTTTTTCATGGGGGAGGGTGGGGGGCAGTTGAACTTTGCAGATGAGATTGGGTCTCCATTTTAATCATTTTAAATCCATTAAGCATATTATACCTTCTATCATGCTTGGGAGACTGGTGTCTACAACTTTGTGAATTATTTTAGTTCATCCCTCAATTTTTTTTCCTAATTATTTTAGTTGCACAATGAGCTTCTTCTCAGGTCCTTCCTACATTCTAGCATATACTGTTCTGTCTAGCAGTTTATGGTAGTCCATACTACATATTAAAGGATATCAGCCTTTTTCTCTATTATCAGATAACATATCTTCCTTCTCTTTTTTTGTTTTTTTCATTGTTTTACATTACAATATAAGTGGCTGTTTGGTCATTACTGGACAAGATAGCATTTTTTTAATACCTGGTTTTGCGGCCAAGAATTTTGTTGAATAAAGTAGGAATCTGTAAAAGAGCCAAAATAATTTTTAATGTCTTCTATTTCCTTATTCCTTTCCTCCATTCTTCCTTTTGTGGGTCATGTTATAAAACTCAACAGTTTGCAGGTGCAAGCCACTGTCATTGTCGCTGAAGCAACACAAGTTCAATGTGGCATAGTAGATCTGGTGGCTAAATATGGTATTAAGACACTTATAATGGGAGGAGCTGCAGATGGGTATGATCTTTCAACAACTTAAAAATGATTCCTTTCCTCCTAAACAAATTCTCTTGGTACTCTCTGAGGCAAGGTATTTGATTATTACATGAAATCCTGGATTAAATTGAGTGGCTGAAGAGCCTAATGAACCAGACAGAGATTGTTCAAGCTCGGCCCATGTACTAGTCCCAGTTTGGGTTCAGACTCCGGCACTAGGTGAAACTGATCCGAACTCGAGCTTGTGATGAGCTTGAGCTGCCTCGTAAAAAAATTGCATTATGTTATCATTGTGGGGATAATGGGATTCAAACGTTGTACCTTATTCTTGCATGTCGTGCCATGTACCCTAACCAACTATCTAGAACTGTTTTTTGCAACATGTAATACATTAAAAATCTATATATCCCTCTACACAAGCTCATATAAGCCAAGCTCAGCCAAGCAGCTCTGTTCTTGCTTGACTCATTTAAGCTAAACAAGCTGCTCATGGCTCGCTCATCCAGCCCATTTGACAAATGCAAATGAGCTTCATGCAGGCTAAACTGAGGCAAGCCATGAGCTCTCAGTTCCTTTACAAGGCCTACCTGGATTCATCAATGATCAATGAGTCAGGATAAGTAGCATGAGGCTGGACCCAGCTGAGCCTAGCAATTCTGAACAAAAATTCATTCCAACTCTACAAAGGCAATTCTAGTCTGAATTAGATTTGCTTGCTTATGTTGAGGTAAGAGTCATAGTTACGAGGTTCTCTAATTTGGTTGCCACTTGCCAGTGTCATACCCATGTCTCCGGGCACCCCACAACCTATGACCTGACAACTGTTATTGAATTTGAACTTCTTAACCTTTCTGCTATTTTTGTTCCTAACCTCTAAAAAAACCTATAAGACAACATTCTAACAAGTTACTTCCTGCTATTTTTGTGATGGAAAATGAGATAGTATTGGATGATTTTCTAGACTAGTATCATGAATTTTCTGAATTTAAAGGTTTGCCAAGAATCATTGAGCTTATTAATATCCTTAACCTTTTTGAACAGTTGGTTGAAAGCAAATGTTAGCTCTAGCAAAGCACAGTATGCTGCGAAGTATGCCACTCCCTTCTGTGATATTTTGTTCATATGCAAAGGGAAACACATCTGGACAAGAGAAACAACTCAAAATTTTGAAGCAACAATTCCTCAATTCCCTAATCTTGATAGAAGCACAAATGGAGAAAGGTTGAGATCAAGATCATCGTCGTGTCAAGAAAGAATGATAGGTTTTGATCTAAGGTATATGGGACCCAAATCAGAACCAAGTATTAACATCAGAATTGAAGCACATAATGACCAAATGAGTACTTTAAAACCAGTTAAGAAAGTAGTAGAAAAAATTGATTCATTTGTTCTGAAATCTTTGTATTTTTCTGCTGGCGCTTCAAATGGTCAACTGGATGCTGGGATTTCTCTTTCTTCCTTGTCTGGACTCCCATCAGCTTCTAATACAGTAGGTTTTCTTGAATCCAAATCTCTGATGGCACTCTTGTCTCTGAGCATTGAAGAATCACACATTCACTCTAATTTTTTGCAGGAGAAATATATAGAAATGGAGCTCTTGTATGATAGGATTATGGAAGCACAAACTGATGCAGATAAATGCAGATGTGAAGCACATATAGAAGAAGCAAATACTGATGTATGTTTGTCTCTTAGTTTTCCTTGTTCTATCTGTGCTTATCGCAAGTATAATTTTCTATATATTTTCTCAGGTGAAGGAAACAGAGATGTACCACGCAAGGGATAGGGAGTTACGAGAACAAGCAGAAGATGCACTAAGAAAAACAGAAATTGAAGTAGAAAAACTTTTGAAGCACCGGGAAGAGATCACTGGGGAGCTGAAGAAGACTCTCAGAACAATAGCCCTCCTGGAAAGGCAACCTGGTGACTCAGCACAGCTCCAGAATGAAGCAAACCAACAACTGGTGTCACTTCACTTCAGGCTTCACTGGCTGATGTTAGACATCAAATAAACAGCACCAGGAAACTGAGAGATGAGGCCATACAGACAATCCAAATTTGGCGAGATTCTGGTGATTCTAATGCATTGTCAGGCTCAGAGCTGAATGTTTTTTCAGAATACTCTTCTAGACCTTCAGACAGCAACTTGCAGCTTCTCAGAGTGCTTCAAGCCTGGTCAAGGAGGGTATGGATGTGTTTACAAAGGAGAGATTGCTGATAGAACTGTGGCTATTAAGAAGTTTCACCGTGTGGACATGCATAGCATATCAGAATTTCAGCAAGAGGTGAGGCTTCGCCCTTCTTGATGAGCATATGAATGTCATATACCAAACTTGATTTGGCATTACTCAAATTTCAAATTCACTAACTGCTTTTTATTCATTTCATTTTTAAAATGTTCTAAAATTTTAATGATACTTCTATTGTAAAATTTACTTAAATTTATAGTGTTCCAGCCCCAAGAACATGGTTATCGACAACAGTTTTCCCATATCTGTGGTTATAATTCCTTTTTTTTCGCGCTCTTCGTTTTGTGTTTTAACTTTTATCTTCAAAGGTCTATGTTCATGTTAACATTTTGTAGCTATTATTTTCAGAATGAATGTCTGAATTGATTCTAGCTCAGAAACTTAGGTTGAGCATGTTTCTGAATCAATATATTCAGCAAGTGCTTTGGTTGGATGGGCTCTACAATAGGCATCAGCAATAACTTGGTCGAATTATTTTTTCCATAAAATTTATCTAAGAAAGGACAATCACTTGGTATAACTCATTAGTAGCAGGTTTTGTGTTGCATGGGTTCATCAGCTGCATATGAAAAGCAAAAGGATAGTGGGGAACAAGGGCAAAAGAGCTCTTAATACATGAATGTTGGTCCTCCATTCTATGTTCTGTTTTGAGGGATGAGAAGCACAGTTAATTTGATGTTTCAATTGTTGCACAATTAGGTGTTATATGCACATAAAAATTTTAACGAAAACCTCAAACGATGGTGAGCATAATTCTAAATGCTGTATTGACCATTCAATGTGAACTTAACCATGAATACATCAAACCTAGACTCCGGAACTGTTCAGGAGATATTTTTCTTCCCTATATTCTTCCGAAGTGACATGTCATATACACCATACATGCTTTTGTCAATAAACAGGATTCTTGGTACGGGAACCACGGTCACCGATTTGTGCTTAATTCTTTTGTCAGAATCAATATTTGTCGGATAAATAATGATTCCTGAGTTTAATCTGACTGGAAAACCAATTCAGTAACTGAGATCATAGTAGCAGTTAGCAACATGATACGCTACTGATCCTTTTTGCCTGTTTTTTCGAAACCATCAGTGTCATGCTACTGACCTTACCTTGACTAGAGCTATGCCTTGTATAGTTTTCCTTTGTTTGATCTCTATGTTTATAATGCAGGTTAAAGTTCTTAGCAAGCTTCGCCATCCAAACCTGGTCATACTCTTGGGAGCCTGCCCTGAAGACTTGTCTATTGTCTATGAATACCTGCCTAATGGAAGTCTCCAACATCACCTGGGCCACTCGAACATCACCCCACTGACATGGAAATTAAGAACCCAAATTGCTGCTCACATTGCCTCTGCCCTTCTGTTCCTCCATTCATTATGACTGAAAGGATAGTACATGGTGACCTCAAGCCTGAAAACATCCTTCTCGACTCTGATTTCAAATGCAAGATCGGGGACTTTGGCATTTCTCGTCTCTTACCAGAACAAAATACTGAACCCGCGGTCACCTTCCGAAATACGGAACCAAAAGGTTCATTCGCATATATGGACCCAGATTTTGTGGGGACCGGGAATCCGACACCAGCATCAGATGTGTATGCATTTGGGATTGTGGTTCTGCAGCTGCTCACTGGCAGACCACCTTTGGGTTTGGCAAAGGAGGTTCGCCGTGCAGCAACCAGCAGGAAGTTGGAGGAAGTTCTCGATGCATCTGCCTGTGAGTGGCCTATGCATTCAGCAAGAAAGATAATAGAGTTGGGACTCAGGTGCTGTGAGGCGAACAGGAGAGATCGATTGGAGCTGTCCCTGGAGGTGATACAGGAGTTGGAGCGGATGATCCCACGTTAAAGTTAATAATATCTTAGCACTTCGCAGCATTGTTTCCCTTACTGAAAAGGTAGGTGTCTTAACAAAGTGCATACCTACACTCAGATCAGCGGGTGTACCAAACTGGAAACCAATGATCTAGACACTCTGCGTAGTGTATAAAATAGTCCTGCCAACATAGGTCTCAAACACATGGATCCAAATCACTCATCGAGTGGATCTTGAACAGATGTGCACCTTGTAGTGATTGAAGTATCAAAGATGTCTTTCTTCACAAGTATATATTAGGTAATTTTGTAGGGTAAAGGAGTCTGATCAGTTGGCTGCTAGCCAGCATCACCCAGGTTTCTATGACAGGAATCTTTCTGAGCATCACAGTTGGACTATAAATGGAGATTGTTGGAGCACTGTTTTGAATTCCATTTTTTCTTTAAATTCATGTGGGCACTCGTTTCAAATTAACAGGAAAACATGCAGCGCATGAAAGCGGCATCAGGACTTACTGTGAATGCAAGACTTTGCGCGGCTTCTTAGCTGGTTGTGGACGATGAGTTTCATCCCTGGCCAACCTAAAGCAATAACATTTGGCTTCAGCTCCAATTCTACACTCAAAAGTCTCCATCATATATATATATGGCAATGCATAGCAGGGTTATCCATTAATTACTGAGACATTTACAAGAAGTAGTTGAGGCGTGCACATCTTTACTGCATGTGCAGGCATTTGTACATATTAATTGCACCTGATTATGTACATCTTATGATACACTACTACTAAATTTGGCATACCATATTTATGAATGCTTCAGGCCGAGAGGTTATATGCATCTATTTTTCAAAGGAATGTTTACATTCAAGATTATGGAATATTGTTCTTAAGATTTTTCTTTTACTGTTTTTTTTTGGCTCAGCCAGAGGAAACTGGGATGGGTGTAACACCTGCAATTTTATTTTAGTTTAGTTTTAAATTTGGGTTAAAATCAGTTTTATATTCAGGTGAAATTCTAGTCTTAGTTGATTGATTTGTAATTTGGACTCAAACCAGGTTTCATGAGAGGCTCAGAGGGGTCATGCCTAGCCCAGTGGGGTGTCAGGGGTGACTCCGGGTTTTGGATCTTTGATGAGTTAAGTTTGGATCCAAACCTAAGTTTTATATTCAGGCAAAATTTGAGTCTTAGTTGATTGATTTGTATTTTGGACTCAAACTAGGTTTTATGAAAGGTTCAGAGGGGTCACGCCTAGCTCAGTGGGGTGTCAAGTATGGTCAATGTAGCCCACAGGAGTGAATTAGGATTTTGGATCTTGGATGAGTTAGGTTCAGATCCAAACTTGAGTTTGGATCTAATGTTAATTTGGATCAAATCTCATTGGATTGGACCGATAGGGTCAGATGCTCTAAATAACATTATTATTGTTTCAACAAAAATTTTGATTGATCGATGACTCATCTATTAGATTGGAGTCGACCCTGATGTTCTTCATTTTAAGGGCATCGAAATAGATTATCTACACGCCCAAATTGATGTTGATTTGAGCATTTTATCATCGATCGAAATTCATGCCTAATTATAGGTCAAAAATTAATATTTTTCAACATCGATTAAATTTTCTTGTTTATCCGTGTGTGTATGACTAAATCTAACACAACCATGATGATCTACATTTTGAAATCTATCAAATTGACTATTTAAACGTCAAATTTTGATGAGTCTTTGGGTTTGTAGGCCTCTCGAAAGGTTACCATGTCACTGAAACCCAAGCTAGGGTAAGAAGTCTCCACCTTTCTATTTTACCTTAATTAATTTTGAAATTTAATAAATTAAAACCCATAATTTATTTTTTTATTTGATTAATAAAAAAAATTATAAATATTAATATCTTATATTAGAGATGAAACTCTTGCTTAAGCCCATCTATAAATATAGGCATTTATGAAGAGGATTAACAATGTCAGTTCTCCCTCTCTCTCTTATTCTCATTATAATTCTCTATCTTCTTCTTCCTTCTTCTTCTTCTTTCTTCTTAGAGCTTTTTCAGCAGCCATTGAAACTCTTCTAAGGTTCTAAAATGAGAGACGAAGGCTGATCTACGTTTTAGAACCTGATTAAGGTATGATTTATCCTACGCATAGCATAGATAGAATGCAAATGAATAAATCATACATCTTGCCGATTCTACGGGCTGATCCATGGTGGATCATATATGGAATAACTTTAAAAAAGGTTTTGAAAGTATTTTTAATTCATTTATATGCTTTAAAATAGATTTACAAAATCATTTTTGGTAAATCTTTGCCTGAACGACTAAACCGAAAAATCGGGTAACCTGAAACACATAGTTTTGTGTTCCTACATAATTTTAGATGGTTAAATATTTATTTCCAGCATGAATGGATGTATATTTGATTTCTTGGATGTGTTTATATTATGAATCATGTCTCTGCAAATTTATTTCATGGTGTTTTTACATGCTAGCATCTTAAACTAGTTATTTTGTGCAAAAATCATGATTTCTTTTGATAGTTTCAATTTCAAGGCATGTATAATGATCATATGACATCTCTTTATGACTGTAGATGATGTTTAGATATTGTTCATGAGTAGATGCATGATTAAAAATTGTTATTCCATGATAAGGCTTGATTTTCTTGTTTTTCTCACGATTTATATTATATTTCTCATACTTTCTTGATTTTCTTGATCGATCCATCATAGCAAAATAATTCTACCTCTCAAATCGGATCACTCATGGTCAAATTATTTCATGGAGGCCTTCCAAACATCTAGGAGGTGTCACAGAAAAATATTGGATCTTATTGGTGGTACAAAAGTGAAGGTTATGGCTGCTGAAACCCAAGACAAAAAATTTGTGTTGCATGTAGAGCGATTCTTAACAGTCAATTTTACAGAAAATATAATAAATTAATGATTTTGAGTTAATTGTTGATTTTTTGATATGTCATTCACATCAAATGAATAGATCTGAGAAAAATAAAAGAAAAATATGTTTTATTTTCTATAAATCTTGAAGGCTTACACAAATCATGAAAGATTCAAGATTTTACAGAAAACCTAGATCTAGAACTGTTTCAGGCATGGTCCGGTCCAAAAAACCTAAAAAATTCATATGATGAATTTTTTTGACAAACTCAGATGATTCTAAAAGCTAACAAGTAAACCTTTCACTAAAAAATTTGGGAGGACGATTGGGCCTGGTGACTGCTTCTTTGGGAAGCAAAATTTTGGCAGGTTCTGTTAAGAACAAAAAAATAGTTTCGGGTCCGTGAATTTTCATGGGCAAACAAAATCACTTTTTTAGATCTACCACTTGAAATTGAAAGATAATATCCTCTGACATGTTGATGAATTTTTATAGAGTTATATCTGTTCATTTTGATAGTCTGTCAGACACTGCAAATTCTGATATTATACAGTTCTTTATTTTAAATAATATCTTGACTTGTGAAATTATGCTTCTAAAGTCATGTGTTTGATTTTGATATGAGATGTTAATCATGTATATGTTAATATAGAATTTGTCATGAATATGTTGTATGTATGCATGTTTGGGCATGATGGCATATGAGACTGCATATTAAATATGAGAATTAAGAATGATAATTAAACCAAACGGTATACATAATCATGCATGTATTATTTTATAAAAATTATGGTTTATGATAAATTGAAATGAGCCTCATGCATCATGGATTGTGGTATGTGGCATGCGATGTATTGTAAGTCATGTGAAGCATGTATACATGGGGCTCGAATACAAGTCATGTTCAGTAGAACCAACGGGGTGCTTGTGAGTATCGGGTTTGACTTTGTTATACATGCTCATATACACACATACTCTAACTGGACTCTTGGGTATTCTTTAAGTTGAGTATGTACCTTGAGATACTCTTGGGTACTCTTTAATGTGAGTACGTACTTTGAGATACTCTTGAGTGCTCCTTAAGTTGAATACGTACCTTGAGTTGGGTTCAAATGAGCTATATTAGGACACTTTAGTGACTGTAGGAAGTGTGAGTTTGTGCCTTGTGAGGTTGTGATTTATTGAGTTGCCTTTAATGGAGATTAGGGATGTTGAGCCTGGTGTTGAGTGCACCCAGCGTTGTAGTTGGACCCAATATAAATAACACCTAATAGCTCATTTGTTTCAGTGGCCTACCTTAGAGAGGGTAGAAGGTACACTCATCGACTGACACGTTTTGAATGCATTGACACCTCTTGGGGCCCCAGTCATCGGTGTAGGAGGCTGAGGTTGTCAATTTATCCTAGGTAAATAGTCACGCTCTACAGAGTAAAAATTGATTCGTTGGACCACTTTAAGTTTCTTTCTCAATTAAAGACCGCTTTAGTGCATGTTTGGTTTGGCTCTTCGAATCAATAGGTTGATTAAAGTATATAACATAATAAACCCCCCATTTGATTGTCGACTCAGGATTATGTCTTGAGTATGTACCCTTCAAGAAAAAAAAAAAAACAATGCATTAGATCAGGTTCACCAGTGCTTAAATGGTTCATTGAATATTCACATAAATTTTTATGTATGTCTTATGAAATTTTTAGTTTCTGCATATGTTGGCATACATGAACCATTTGATTATTGTTTATTGACTAATAATTATGTAGGTACATTACTTTATAGTAAGATTGAATTATTATGAAATCTCGCATGATTAAATTATTAGTGTTGTATTCATTAATTATGCTGGGTTTATATGTTATGACATATTATAATTGAGTGTATTGGGAAAGATATATATTTTATGAACTTGTATTCTTTCCATGTCTGTAAGTAGAGTGTTTTCTTACTGAGGATGTGGCTAATGCCCCTATATTTTAATATTTTAGGTAATAAACAAGCTAAAAAGTGATGATAAGAGGCTCGGGTGGTGTCAGTTCCCAGAAGGACTAAATTATTTTATTTACTTTATTATTTTTCTTTTGTCTTATAAATTTTGATGTTTGAAAGACTTGTATTGGATTTAATGTAATTTAATTAATGATTTGATTTAATTATTCTAGTCTTTCAGGTATGTGTTGGTAATTGTAACCCACCCAAGGTTTGAACCAAATCTAAAAAGAGTTTTCATTGTGTTCCTAAAAATTGTGTAAAGAGATTCAGATTTAAAATAAATTTCTCTAAAAATTTTTGTTTAAAAAATTGGGGCGTTATATAGACTTGGTATCAGAGCCTAAGTTAAAGGATTTGTGACTCTTGACCCATTGAGCATCTGATCATCATTGTAAGCATGGTCAAGCTTATTTATGATTTCTTTTGATATTATTGTTGCTTGAAAACTATAGTGTGATGTGTGAACTTAGAAATATGTTAGCGACACTACATGGGGAGTTTAGTATAAACTCATTTGTTTTCTTTGCTATTTTCACATAGATGGCATTGTAGGCTTTAGTGTCAGGGTCTTCTTTGATTTGAGAGTGACTTATTCTTTTGTTTCTACTCGGTTTGCTTGTATGTTAGACCTACCTCCTATGGTTTTGGTTATGTACTTGAGATCATAATTTTTTTGAGTGATAAGTCTATTACTCGAAAGTTTTTGCCCGAGATAAAGGTCAGTATTGTTGGGCAAGACATACCTGCCAACCTGATCATTTTAGATATGATTGGGTATGATGTCATCCTAGGGATGGACTGGCTATACGAGCATTATGCTTTTATAAATTATTATAATACAAAGATTAGGTTTATGCGTCCAGATCACCCTATCGTAGAGTACCAAGTAGAAAAGCCTTTGGAGAAGGTTAAGTAGATATCAGCCCTAAAGGCTCAACGATGGGTCAAAAATGGTTGCAAAGCCTTCTTGGCCAGTCTTACCTTGTTGGAGCCTAGACCGACCAACTTGATAGACCTGGATGTGGAGAATGAATTTGAGGACATGTTTCTTGATGAGCTACTTGGGTTGATTTCTACTTAGGAGATTGACTTCGCCATAGAGTTGGTGCCTGAAACGGTTTCAATCTCTAAAGCTCCTTACCGGATGACACCAGCTGAGTTGGAGGAGCTGAAGTAGTTATAGGAGCTGCTTGATAAGGCATTTATTTGACCTAGCATTTTTTCATGAAGAGCACCAGTCATTTTCGTAAAGAAGAAAGATATATATCGATAAGGTTATGCATTGATTATAAGATGCTTAGCCGTTCGTGTGACTGTGAAGAATAAGTACCCATTGCCTAGGATCGAAGACTTGTTTGACCAGCTTTAGAGAGCCAAGGTATTTTCCAATATCGATTTGCAGTCTCGATATCATCAGTTGAAAATTAGTGAGGAAGATATTCCCAAGATGGCATTCAGAATGCGTTATGGGCACTATGAGTTCGTAGTTATGTCCTTCGGTCTTATGAATGCCCCATCAACGTTTATGGATCTCATGAACTGAATATTTAGACTGTATTTGGATCAGTTTATGATTATCTTTATAGACGATATCTTGATTTATTCAGAGAGCATAAAACATCATAAGATCACCTAAGGATAGTATTGTAGTCCCTTAGAGAAGATCAGTTGTATGCTAAGTTCTCTAAGTGTGAGTTTTGGCTTGAGGAGGTCATGTTCTTGGGCTACGTGATCTTGAATGATAGAGTATTTGTGGATCCTTCCAAGGTAAGCGATCAATTTTATATCACCAACTTGTGTTAAGTTATCGTTATTTATTATTTTTTTGGTATATTAAAGGTGGCGACAGTACTAGATTGAGAACCACCGAAGAATATCACCGAGATACATAGTTTTCTTGGGTTAGCAGGTTACTACAAGCATTTTATTTAGGATTTTTTCTAGATTACCTTGATTACAAGTTGCTACGAAAGGGGACTAAGTTTGTATGGAATGCTAAATACGAAGAGAGCTTCAGGAATCTAAAGGAGAAGCTCACGCCAGCCCCAGTGTTACTTTGCCATCAGGGCAATGAGGGTTCATAGTCTATACGGATGCCTTTGGTACATGTTTGGGAGGTGTTCTTATGTAGCACGAGAAAGTGATAGCCTATGCTTCTTGTCAGTTAAAGGTACATGAGCGGAAATATCCTACTCATGACCTTAAGTTAGTCGAGGTTGTGTTGGCATTAAAGATTTGGAGGCATTATTTTTACTGTTAGTAGTTCAAGGTATTCACCGATTATAATAGCCTTAAGTATCTTTTTACAGAGAAAGAGTTGAATATGCGACAACACAGATGGTTAGAGTTCATGAAATATTATGAGTTTATAATTGCCTACCACCCATAAAAGGCAAATTTAGTAGCAAATGCCCTTAGTCGGAAGGTGAGCAATGTCTTGTCTTGTTTGTGGAGCCTGACCAAAAACCTCATTGAGTGGAATTCTTTTGGATCAGATCAGGGAAGAATTTTCTTATGTAGCATGGCAGTAAGGACTGAGCTGATGGAGCGAATTATCTAGAAGCAGAAAGATGATCCACAGTTCCCACAGATGCTGAATAGGTGCCGACAAGATTAGGCAGCCCTACACTTAGGGAAGGATGGAAGCATTTGGTTCAAACACAGATTGCGGGTGATGAATGACCCACAAATTAGAAGTGACTTATTGAATGAGGCTCATCAGAGTAAGAACACCATCCACCTGGTAGCACTAAGATGTTCAAGAATTTACAAAGAAATTACTGGTGAACTGGTATGAAAAAGTAGTTTTCTATGTGTCAAGGTGCTTGACTTGTTAACAGATCACAATAGAGTAAAAGAGGCATGGTGGTTTGATGCAATAGATAGATATTCCTTAATGGAAATGGGAAGGAAACCCAGTGGACTTTATGGTTGGCTTATCGAGGACTCACAGAGGTAAGGATGCAATTTGAGTGATAGTGGATCGACTCACCAAGTTTACCCATTTTCTTTCGATGAAGATCAACCAGTCATTGGAGAGTCTGTTAGACTTATACGTGTAGGAGATAGTGTGATTGCATGGGGTGCTACTAAGAGTACAAAACACTTACAATAAAAAATTCACAACCGCTTGAAATCAGGTGTTCTTTCAAATAATTTTTCATAAGGAGATGCATTTTGCAAGGACGATGAGGTCATTCTATTTATCAAATATGTAGATGTTAGAGCAATTTCGGCTCATAAATTTTTTGGAATAACTTTAGAAATAAGTAGTGTCCTAGTAGTTTCTATAATATGTCCATGGTTTTTTTTGGCTAATACATTTTGTTGTGGAGTTTGAGGACATGACTTTTGGTGACAAATCTCATTTTGTTTTAGATAATTTTAAAACTCATTTGATAAGTATTCACCACCTGAATTGGATCTAAAAATAGAAATGTTTTTTTTTAAATTGATTTTTGACAATCATATGAAATTTCTTAAAGAAAGAGAACAAATCGAATTCGAAATTAAGGAAGTAGATCCATACATATTTAGTGAAATCATCGATAAAGGTAACATAATATGAATATCCTCCTTTTGATATGATGAGAGAAGTTCCCCAAACATTTGAATCCACTAATTCAAAAGGTCTCTTAGAGACAAAAGTTCTATTAAAAAAAAATCATCTTTCCAAAGATACAATCTTTGCAAATTAAATCTTTTTTATTACAAAATTTTTTCTCAAAAGGAAGAAGATACATTTTTTAATAGCTTGGGTGTCCAAGTATTTTATGCCAAGTTTCAATTTCCTTATCCTGGATATAATTACAAAACAAATTTGGAGAAAGATTTAAATAATTCATGAAGTAGAGATCTCCCCTTGTATGGCCTTGCCTAATCTGCTTCATGCACCAGAAATCCTGCACAAAGCTACCCTTAAATGAGAAGGAGATTCCACATTCATAATAAAAAATTTGTTGAACGAAGCGGAGGTTTAAATTTAGTTGAGGAAGAACCTTAACTTTTGGCAAAAAAAAGCTTTGAGAATAATTTATGGTTTTAATACTTTTAATTTGTAAAGATATTCCATCGATAGTTGAAACATAGGAAGTTTTTGAGTTAGTGCATAAATCAGATAGACCATTCTCATGAGGTGTTATATGAAAGGAGGCTCCCAAATCAAGGATCCAAGAAGACATACTTGGAGGAGAAGATGAGGCTTTTAGCTCAACATTGTACATAAACCATGCATGAATTTTTGTATGTTTACTTTCTCAATATTCTATCTTGGATTGATAGTCTTCAACGACTTTTATGCAAGCATTTCTGATGTGAACTCGGTGAACATCGATCCAAGATCCAAATGGATCTTAACATGCGTGGAAGCATTTCACGAAGATGAGTCCGAACAGGACTCCGGGAAATAGGTTTTTTTGGGGACCTGTTTCGACAGAGGCAATCCAAAGGAAATTTGTGCGTGACTCATACGCCTTTCCAACGAAACTAAAATAATTGAATTTGGATCAGAGGTGTCCATTCCACGGGCTCGGGACTGTGACTGACAGACAAGTCTATGATAGACTTCCAGACTCTGCAGACAGTCTGTTCGAAAGGGGTTTTCAACCCTTCAAATAGTGGAGTTTGCAAAAACCACCAATAAGGAAAATGTAGGTCAGATCCAGACCTTTTCAATGAGCTAAGAAATGGATTTTTCTGTGTTTTCTATGAGTCTCTACAAAATTTTGAATTCTCAAAATGGTAGGTGATGTTTATATAAAATGTAATCTAGGATTCGTCACATGCATTCACATCAACAAGAATTTCAAGCTTATAAACATACGAATCAGATGAAACTCAGAATAGAAACTAAGTTTAACAGTATGCCAACTATCTAATTCAAGTCTTAGATTCATAAATCATGTAGGAAATATCATAAAATATGGATAACTCAAAAATATAAAATCAGGATATTAACACATGCTTTAACTTCATGACTTTCAACAACAGCATAAAGATTGATATTTTTGAGACACTTAAACGAGAATTCAACCACAACTTTGAACATGAAAGTTTTAGAGCTATATTTTGGCTTTTCACAGAATCAAAGAAATCAAATTTTTATGGAGGGAGTCTCAAAATAACTGAAAAACACGAAACATCACCAGGTTTGTTCTGTAACAGACAGGGAACAATTGAATCTTGTTTGTCTGGAACCTTCTTAGTATTTTTCAAGAGTACATAAGGCCAAATCATGCAATGTCATCAACTACAAAGTTGTAGATAATCGTTTTAGCTTTTTGGAAAGCTAAAGAATGCCAGAAACCGACCAATATCGAGGCCGATATGATCATTTCTTCATAGTCATCCCTGAAAACTTGAAATAGGCTATCTCGTTTCTTAATAGAAAATGAGTTAAACAATGTCACAACAAACTGGATATTTTTATGAACAATAGAATCACTTAATAACATAAATACTTCAAAACATTCATTCCAATAACAGAAAATAATGTACTTGCAACTTACAAGCAACAGTCAATAAGAAAACGTAGGAGAATGACAATAAAGCAAAAAACAAACACAAATGAACCAACGATTTTTTTATCCGGATGATAGCAATGGGATGTCGCTGGGAAGCAGTCGACATCAAATGGAGATTCTTGATAGCAGATTGAACAACCACTTTGAGGGCCAATAACCATGAATCTCAAGCTTTCACAACAACGTCAAGGTTGATCTTCTCAAGAGCACCTTCCACACCAAAGTGAACTTTGAATCTTCTCTCAATCAAAGATGCTTTCCTCCCTAGAACCAGCTACACCAGCAAATAATTTTCAAATGGAGAAGCAACCCCCTCCACCTTGGTCAACCTCCACACTTAAGGAGCTTGGAGAAGAGCCACTATAAAGATAGTATGGTCTTCCCAAGCCTTGCTCCAAAAAACAAGTTTTGAATGGATATTTTTGGCTAAGGGACAAACAACTATATTGACTTGGACTAGTCAAGGCTGAGATTTGAATTAGGTCCAAAATGGTCCACTCCAAATGGCGCCAACTAGGGCTCCATTGAAATAGATCGAGATCCAGATTCAGATCGTGCAACGAATTGGATCCTGCAAAAAAATGCATTAGAAAAATACAATTGCAAAAAATAAAAACTATCTGTGTTCCCCATACACCCTCTAGTGCCACAAAAGAATCCTACAGAGTACTAGAACTATCCAGATCCGTAAAATCAAGCTCCTAAAAAAAAGATTACATGAAATAAAGACTGTAGGCAAAATATAAAAAAAAAATATGATTTCATGAAGACACAATAGAATCGAAGTCTCAAGTGAACGAGCACGACGAACATCGACTAAACTGCAAATCCACTAGGACAAGGCATGTCCTGCATGCGTGTGGATCGCCTCGGGTAGTGATGCCCAGATCGGGTCTAGAGAGTTGGATTGGGATCCAACTCCGCTTCTGAACTCTGAATCTCTGGATGCTCTGCATCATCCTTCCCAGGTTGAAAAAGCTTCATCCTCGAAGTTGACTCCTATCCCTCATCTTCACCATGGTACTGCTCCAAGTGTTTGACGTTGAACATGTTCAAATTTGTGAATTGAGGCGGCAACTGAACCCTGTAAGCATTAGAATTAATGATGTCAGTAATTGCACAAGGACCAATGCACCTAGGCGCCAACTTACCATGTAGTTTAAGAGGTAAACATTCTTTAGTAAGAGTAACCCATACCAGATCTCCAAGTTCAAACAATATATGTCGGTGCTTCTTATCATAGCTTGTTGTATACTTACTTATGTTGTCTTGAAGCTTCAGATGTACCTGTTCATGAATATCTTGTAGCAAAGAAATACAATCTTGAACATAATTTAAAAGAGTACCAACAATAGAAACAGGAGCTAAGTCAAAAGAACACAAATTAAATCCATACAAAACAGTAGAAGGGCTAAATCTAGTAGAACGATTCACAGATTTATTGAAAGCAAATTCAGCTTGTGCAATTATTTGAGACCATGCCATTGGTTTATCATTAATTAAAGCTCGCAATAAGTTTCCTAAAGACTGATTAACAACTTCAGTTTGATCGTCAGTCTGAGGATGATGCACAGTGCTAAACTGTAGATTGCTTCCTAACTTCTTTCATAATTGTCGCAAAAAATATCCTACAAATTTAACGTTTCTATCTGAAGTGATAGTTTTTGGAATGTCATGCAATTTATAAATTTCCTTGAAAAACAAATCCGCAATATGAGATGCATTCATGATTTTTCTACACGGAATAAATCGGGTCATTTTTGTGTATTACCACAAAGATAGAATCAAGACCATGGGAGGTCTTAGGCAACCCTAAAATGAAATCCATGGTTATATCTTGCCACGGTTTCTCAGGAATAGGCAAAGGCAAATATAACTCTGCATTTATGATATTTTCTTTCGCGATATGATACGTGTGACATTTTTCTACGAATCTATTCACATTCTTTCGCATGTGAGGCCAAAAATATGTTTAAGACACCAAATGCATTGTCTTGTCTCAACCAAAATGTCTCTCATTATGTATCTCAGAAATCAAACATTGTCTAAGGGAACAGTTTGGGATACAAAGCAAATTGCCTTTAAATAAAAATCCATCAACCAGGGAGAAATTGTCATGAGGATGACTATTCACTTCATTAATAATTTTTAAGAAATAACTATCCAACTCATATAATAATGTGAATTCCTCAAAACCCCAAACATATAATTTAATGGTAGATAGAAGAATAGTTTTTCTGCTTAAAGCATCAACAACAACATTATTCTTTCCTGCTTTATGTTTCAGAACGAATATGAACTCTTGCAGATATTCTACCCATTTGACTCTACGGGCATTTAATTTATGTTGACCATTGATATATTTGAGAGCCTCATGGTCAGTACAGAGAATAAATTCTCGATGCACCAAATAATGCCTTCAGTGCATTAATGCTCTTACGATAGCATAAAATTCCTTATCGTAGGTGATATATTTTAATTTGGCTTCATTTAGCTTCTCACTAAAGTAAGCAACAGACTTATCTTCCTGACTCAACACAACACCTATACCTACTCCAGATGTATCACACGATAATTCAAAAGCAAGTTTAAAATTGGGTAAGACTAACACAAATGTTGAACAAAGATAAGATTTCAGATGCTCAAATGATTGTTGAGCTTTTGAATTCCACTGAAAGGTCTTACCTTTGATACAATCAGTCAATGAAGCAGCTATACTACTAAAATGTGGAATGAACCTCCTATAGAAGGAAGCTAACCCATGGAATCTACGAACAACAGTAATGGTGTTTGGCACAAGCCAATCTCGAATTGACTCAACCTTTGAAGGGTCAACAGATATACCTATCATCGAGACCACATAACTAAGGAACAAAACTTCAGTAGCCCAGAAGACACACTTATTTATAGATGCATAAAATTGTTCCCTTTTGAGGATCTCAAACACTAAACGTAAGTGTTCTAGATGCTCAAGTTTGGTTCGACTATATATGAGAATGTTATCAAAATAAACGACCAGGAATTTGCCAATGTAAGGTCAGAAAATTTGATTCATGATTCTTATGAAGGTAGATGGAGCATTGGATAGGCCAAATGTCATTACGAGCTATTCATAGAGACCATCACGAGTTTTGAATGCAGTTTTCCATTCATCGCCAGGCCTAACTCGTATTTGATGATATTCGCTACGCAGATCTAACTTAGAGAATATTTTTGAACCAGTCAGTTGGTCCAACAAGTCATCTAATCTAGGAATATGGAACCTATACTTGATGGTTATCTTATTGATAGCTCGGCTATCAATGCACATTTGCCACGTTCCATTCTTCTTGGGCACAAAAAGGGCAGCAACTGCACATGGACTAAGACTTTCATGAATGTGACCCTTAGTCAATAATTCTTCAACCTGTTTACGAAGTTCTTCATACTCTGTAGGACCCATGAGATAATGCAGGACATGGGCAATACCGCGTTAGGATGTAAATTGATATGATGTTGGACTTCCAGCATAGGGGGTAATCCATCTGGTAATTCATCGAGAACGACTTCACGAAACTCCTCTAATAGGGGTGTGATTCTAGAATCCATAGTGTCAGACTTTGACTCACCACGCGATAAATCAGAATCAACTGAGAACAGAAAATAACACATGCTAGATTGACTCAATGCCGCTTGGAGCTCATGTCTAGCAATAAAAGCATTCGAAAACTTAACTTTCGAAGGAGCGGGTTTGGATGAAGTGGGGTGGAAATTTTGGGTGATAGAAAAAGTACGAGATGAAGAAGCAGATGAAGATGACAAAGACAAAGGTGATAAATCCCTAGACGACTTCAAATGAATCTTTCAAACTTCGAATGTGAACGAGTATGAGTTAGATCGACTATTATGGATAACAGAACGATCCTACTGCCACGATCTTTCGAGAATAATATGGCTCGCATCTATGGGAAGCACATCGCACCAGACATGATCAAAATAAATATTCCCAATAGAGAATTTGACCAAGTATTACCGGTCAACACAAATATCAACTCTCTTTTGGAGCCAAGACATCTGATAGGGACGGTGATGAGCCTTACAACTCAAACCTAACTTGGTCATGGTTTCAACCGAAATCACATTCTTACAACAACCAGAGTCTATGATGAATCAACATACTTTCTCATTGATGGTACAAACAGACTCAAAGATGTGAGTTCTTAGCTATCGATCATTCGTTTCTTATCGCAGGGCTAAACAAATCCGCCTAGTGATGAGTATTTTGCCTCTATCAGGCATCAACACTTCCTCATCCACACATTCCTCTTCCTTTTCTTCTTCAAAGGATTCAATCTCAGGATCATAGATGGGATCAAACTCGGGATCAAATTGAGCATCCTCTTCCTTATGAGTTCCGTCAACAAATAAGGCTTTGCCATGACATTTTGTGGACTTATGATCGAATTTTCTATAAGTATAACACTTAATGAGGGTACTCGAGCTAGTGGTTCTTGCCTGATTTCCTATCAGACCATTCTCGTTCGTAACTCTAGGTGGGTTGGATGTCTTAGGGTGACAGTAGAGTGGGACAACTTTCGTAGTGGGGACCGCTGGGACCCGCGCTGTTGGTCTAGTCACAGGACCAGGCCTAGCTAAGGTCTTTCTCTGGGTAGACTTTTCTCATTGGCGTGCCTTTTGATGTGCCTTAGACACAGTCCAACACTCTACAAAATTCAACATATCTTGTAATTGGAAGTTCAATCCTCCAATATACTTCGATACAAACTATTCTTCACTTTCACGGATGTCGTTCTGTGCAACGAGATCATGAAATTCTTCAGTATATTGGTCCACCGAACGGGTTTCTTGTTTCAGGCTTTGGTATTTTTGATATAGTTCTCGGTGATAGTTCAATGGTAGGAATTGAGCACAGAGTTTCTGCTCCATGTGCTCCCAACGCTCAATCGGGGTACGACCTTGATGTCTGCATGTTTGCTTGAGCTGACGCCACCAGGCTGCAGCTCGACCCTTTAATTTAAGGGATATCAATCTCACACGATGATCCTCCAAGACTTCCTTAAATTTAAGGATTTCTCAAACTTTGATAATCCAATCTAAGAATTCTTTAGAAGTTTCAGTCCACTTGAATTCTGGGATATCAAATCGTAAGCCGGAATCCCAATGGGATCTCCTTGGTTATAGGTTATCTCTTCTCTCTGGACTTCGTCGGTTTGACTCGAAGTCATTATCAAAATCATATGATTGAGTCTCATGAGTTCCTCGAGAACTGCATAGACTTCGCTCAGTTCGCCGATCTTGAACTCTAGCATTTTCAGCCATCTGGGGAGTTAATTCTTCAATTCATGGACATTGGTTGTTCAAAATAGTATAAACCAACTCTTTGTTCACCCACTCCAATCATCGTCATCTTGACTCGGTCATGCACCACACATCGATTAGAGTAGAAAATGACAGAACAATTGGTGTCTTGGGTAGGTTTACTAACTGAAAGAAGATTACATTTAAAGGAAGGCACAAAGTAAATATTTTTTAGTATAATTTTAAGAAAAATAACACAAGTGCCTATGTGTATGGTTGTAGCAAAGGAACCATTAGGAAGTCATACTTGAGTGAAGAAAATATGAATAGAAACTTGATCTAACATATCTATAGATGACACCGTATGATCACTAGCTCCAGTATCAATTATCCATGTATTATTTGAAAGAAATTGAAAAGATAAACTCATATCAACAAGATTAATGGAAGGTATTGAAGGCTTTTCATTGACTAAGGCCAAGAGTTTGCGATATTGTTCCATGGTTAATGAAGGAGCGACACTTGAAGAATCACTTTTGGACACATCACTAGAATGCTCCTTGGGTGCCTGAGCCGTATTAGTTGTAGGTCCTTGCTTGTATTGCTTGTGACCCGGTGGAAATCCATGAAGAAAATAGCACTTGTCTCTAATATGTCTCATCTTATGGCAATATAAACAAACAAATTTTTGACGCAGATTTGGTTTGCCTCTTGATGTTCGACGATCTGATTCAAGTGAAAATCCTCCTTCTTGAGACATAAAAGCAACATGTCCCGATGATGCTGGAGTCACATGAGCTTCTATTTGTTTTTCTTCTTGTAAGACCAAAGAATAGACTTTTGCAAATGAAGGGCAACAGTTGCATCAACAGTATTTGTTCATAAATAGCGCCATATGAGTCGTTCAGTCCCATAAAGAACTGAATCACTCTTTCTTGTTGTTGGTGTTCAATCATTGTTTTTGTAGCACCACAAGAACAAGTCGGCTGGGGAATATAAGAGGAAAGCCCGTCAAAAAAAGTTTTTAATTTAGTAAAATAAGCAGTAATTAAAAAACTTTCTTGCGTCAATCTGCAAATGGCACTTTGAATCCATAAGATTCATGGTGCACAACTATGAGAGAATCACTCTTTTAAGTCTTACCATACTTCATATGCAGTTGATGCATATATTACACTATCATCCAACTCCCTTGACAAGGAATTAATGATCCATGAGAGTATCATATGGTTGCATCTAACCAACAATACATGATCTGGTGAAGACACCTCTAGCTGTAAGATCAAATCATCAACAAAGCCAAGTTTGTTCTTGGCACTCAACGCCATCACCATGGAGCGACTCCATGTGGCATAGTTATTGCCACTCAAAGGCTGGGACACCAACACAGCTCCTGGGTTGTCTGAGTGATGCATAAAGTATGGATTTCTTGCTTCCTGAGCTATGTTGTTTCGGTGCACCAGACGAGTTATTTTTTTGAGTTGAAGCTTCTCTTTCGTCGCTCATGATGATCAGAACCTTTGAGGATCACAACAATGACCTCAGTTTAGGATAAAAGAGAATACCAGTAGTATCTTTTCTTGACAAGAAAGAGGACTCCTTAGCAATACGGTTGGATAGCAAACGTAGAATATGAGGCTCTTGATGATAATAGTCTCTGACTATAAAATGACAACAATAAAAAACTCAACAACACTAGTTGATGATTAAAGCCACCACGACAAAATAATACTGTAGCTACAAATATATATGCAACACCACATCAAACAAACGATATCAACAAATCAGAAGCCGAAATACACACTGATCCTTAGACGAGTTGCTAGCATCCGATTAATGTTGTTTCTCCTTTCATCATGGCTTTGATACCATGCTAACACAAGGATAAAGATAAACAAATTTGTATATTTCATTTAAAGGAGAAAGATACATAAATAGAAGAAGTCTTCCTCTAGATAGATACAACAAAATTTTATCTTAACAAAAATACAATCAATAATAAAAGGTAACTAGAAACCAACCCTATTTTATGTAATTTGCTCGATATGTATAACCAAATTGTTGTGCTTCTTTATCCTACAACTGTCAACATCATTGTTATTGGGGCTCAAGTAATCTCCTCTTTGTAATAAATGCCTACACGGTGGTGGTGGTGGTGGTGGTGGTGGAAATGACTGAATTATCTCCTGAATTTAGTAGTTGTGACCAAGGTAGTAAATATATTTTTGCTACTCGAATCGGTCGAGCCCAAAGTAACACCATATTGTATTGTATTGTATTGTAAACCTATCATAAATTTGTAATAAAAAAAATAAAAAATTAACAAAAATTAACAAAACTTTTAAAAAAATCATATCACATGAAACAATGATGTATTACAAAAAATACAACCATAAAATCATATATGAAGCATTTCTACGAATGGCATAAAACATCATCAAACATCAACTAATATAAAATCATAGATAATATTGCATGCATATCTCACAAGAACAAAGCAAAACATTAAATATCTTGTAATTAAGAACATGGCACATGACTGACAATAGTTAGACTTGATTTTCAATCAATTTTTACTCATTACTTGAGTGTATCATTGTCAATACCATTTTGAGGGGTTATGTGAACCGACATGTGTTTGCTTTTCTTGATTGATCTATCTATTAAGGAACTATAATGGATTTATTGGTCGTCTTTTTAGAATATCTCTGTGTTGGTTTATGCATCTCATTGTGGGTGAGTAAGAGCATGGGCATTGTGTGATCACTGCTGATCGTTGCAAGAAAACAATATCTTGTTTCTAGTTTCATAGAGAAACTTAGATTGCATTCTTTGATGCCTCTAGGATGGCAAGATGAAAAAGCTTGACCCACTCACAGAAATTATTGTTTTGAAAACTTTTTGTGACATTGCAGAGGCGTGCCTTGCATCCATTCTTTTGGCTCAAGCCGTCAGACTTAAGGGTTTCTGGGTATTTAAATTCACAACTTTTTTATAATGATCTTGTGAGGCTAAAATCATAAAAGGATTGAAAAAAATGATGAAAAAGATGGTTGACAAAGAAGATAAAAAGGATGAGCTTGCTTTAAAATTGACTTAGTATCATTTCAAAGATTCAAAGATCTTTAATGAGATTACAATATCACTTCTTCGTATTGTATATTATCGTAAGTTTCAATTTTAATTTGTATTTTATAAATTTTTTCGCTTTAGAATATATTATTAATTTCTCATTACGATTATTTTCATTAGGGATGCGGTAGGAAATGAGTGGAGCAATCTGCATGTGAAAAAATGGAGTGCATTTAAAGCGGTACATACAGAAAAAAAACATGTCTTAAGCCAACAACTCGTACTGATTTATTTTAGTGTGTATGAGCATGCATACGCAGAAGACTTCAGTTAAAAAAAAAAGTACAAGATTTTTGACCTATTGTATATGATGATATTGATGCATTTACAAATGGCTCAATTAAAAAAAAGAATAAAGAAGAGTAAATAGAAGATGAAGAAGAGGAGGATGAAAGTATTGACAGTCAAAGAATTGATGAAGATACTTTTGATTTTATTTTGATTTTTTAGTTAATAGCATTTGTATAAAGTTGACTCGTTATGATGTTTGTTTTCTCATGAACTTGTGATCATTTTTTTTTTGATACTTGATTATTGATACTTAATGTATGATGATTTAGTTGATGCTTGATACTTATTTGAATAGAAGTATATTTAATGGACATGCTTGATACTTATTTAATGTTTGATATGTTTTAGATATGGTTAGTGTGATTGAAAATATATTTTATATATTTTTTGCATGTAAAATTAAATTAGTTTATTTTATTTATTTATTTTTAGATTTTTTGAGAATTTATTTGATTTTAAAAAAAATTTCTTTTGAGATTTTACCAAAAAAATGAAAAAATATTAAAAAAGTTGAAAATCTCTCAAAAAATCACTACTGATAAATTACCGTTTTAAACTTGGCACCTCAAGAGAGAGAGCGAGAGAGAGAGAGAGAGAGAGAGAGAGAGAGAGAGAGGAGGGGGGGGGGCTTGATGAAGAGGAATGGCTTTCAAATGTTCACATTCTGGGATGAATTAATTGAGATGTGCAGGGGAATAAATAAGCCCAAGGCTGGGTCATGAATCTAGTTGGGGTCAGTAGACTCAAGTAATTCTTAAAGAAAAAAAAGGTACCTAACAACTTCTAGCTGCCGATGACCCAATCTCTTCTCATGTCACAAGGACACCCGTACTTGACTCGCGGTTCCACACACGAGTTTTAAAACTTTTGAAAAATAGTATATGATAGGATGGTGAACGGGTCGGGTTTGTTCGGACCCAGGTAGAACCAAACCTAGTCACAATTTTTTGGGTATGGTATTGGGTTTGGACTATAGTCTAATCCTACCCATCATAAGAGAAACCATACCCGAATCTGATAAGAACTATATGAACCAGACCCGGTCCATAACCAGTAAAATAATATTTTTTTATCATTTTTACATTGAAAAAATACTGGTCTAAATTAAAATTTGGGTCGGGCCTGGGTCTGTTATAAAATTTTACAAACTATACTCAGATCCATGTATTAATCAGACCTGGTTTGGACCTAGGTCTTAATCGGGTCTTCTTATTTATCACAGAACTTATAGGGCTTGATTAGGGTAAACCTGATCCCTTGACACCCCTAGTATATGAGAACACATTTTTTTTCTAAATTTTTGAAAAAATAATAAACTATTTTTGATATATTAATTAGATAATTATTTTCTAACTATTATTAAAAATATTAAAATAATATCCATACATGTCAAAGTCACGTCAGCATATTGTAGCATGCACCCATGACCTATGTCACAATGATTAGTAGACTCGAGGATGCAGAATTCAGATTCGGCTATAAAGTTCAAAAACTTGTTCAAAAAGGAGACACGAGGATACCAGAAATTTTAATCATTAAAAAACTATTTTGAAATAATTTAATATTAAAATTAGTTTTTATTGAAATAAACTTAAAATATAAAAAATTTATTGTTTTAAAAATATTAAAATAATTTTGTACGTGTCAGTGTCCGTATCGGCATGTCCAAGCGTATCCACTTTGTGTCAATGACACAACCAAAATGGTATGTCCATGTGACAGTGGCTCCTTTCCTGGTTGGCCTTCTTTTGAGGGCTCAACTTATGGTGGAATTGAAACAGCCAAAAAATTCAAAACCCCAATCTTGTATCCTACCCATTTGCACCCTAGTTTTTATGTTGTCAATGCCTAATTATAAATATAGTCTCAGCAAGGGAAATGCTAGGATAAATACAAATTTTTTTATTTTTCAAGAGAGTATTGAGAAAATGTCATCATAAGCAAAATATATAAATTATATGTAATACTATAAAATAATTGGGGTCGGCGATATGAACCAACAAAGAAAATCATTATGGGTCTTCCACATGAATCCTTCTCCTCCATTCATTTCTATCCAATGCCATGTCTTCGGTG
Organism: Nuphar pumila; assembly: GCF_984573655.1. Classification (NCBI taxonomy): domain Eukaryota; kingdom Viridiplantae; phylum Streptophyta; class Magnoliopsida; order Nymphaeales; family Nymphaeaceae; genus Nuphar; species Nuphar pumila. Next base: position 99,904,275 of record NC_143260.1, on the reverse strand, counting down.
AGGTTCAAAGCATTCATATCCTTTCTTATCACCTCCATCCATGTCTTCCTGGGTCTACTCCGACCTCTTTTAACTAATATATTTTCCCATTTCTCCATCCTTTTAACTGGAGCATCATTAGGCCTTCGTCGAATATGTCCAAACCACCGTAAACGATTCTCTCTCATCTTATTTTCAATGGGTGCAACGCCTACCTTCTTAAATCTTATTTTTTGTTTTTGTCACATTTTTCTCTCAAAGTATAGCATTTTCAAAATAAGCCATATTCTGTGTTTTGAAAACATGACATTTTTTTCTCAAAAGGGCTTGGCTTAACATGCGATTTTCAGGAATGTATCACCTGTGGCGATAAAATTGTCAAATATGAACTGCAAAGAGCAAATCCGGTTTTTGTGTAATACATGTAAACGGTTTGGATCCAAGCATAACCAACTAGAGGTGGCCTGGTCTGACTGGGGACATAAAATGGATTCAACAAGATACCCCCTCAAAGTGCTAGGCCAGGCCTAAGTTTGTACCTATGTCACAGGGACACCCCATTTTGGTGGCATTGTTGGTGACACGAGTGGACACATGCGGACCATATTTTAATATTATTTTATTACTTTTTAAGGTTTTACATTAATAAAAAATGCAATTTTTAACATTAAAATATCAAAAAATTAGTTTCTTACTGATTAAAAAAATTGTGCCCTTGTATCCTTTTCCAAAAAAAATCAAACTTTTGAGTCCAATCCGCATCATGTTCGTGTACGTGTCTTTGTGACTGGTTTGGACTATGAAGCCCTGACCAAGATTGGTTGGGTCCCATGCGTATGAGCAGACTTATCCACCTTGAAAATTTGTAGAGCTGGGAAACAAGATGAGCCGCTCATACTATATATCATGGTTGTAAGTTGTATCTTCTCAATTAAACCGTATGGATGTTTATTTGATAGGAATCATGCTTTGGATCATGTTTTTTTTAACATAAAAATATGATTTTTTTAAATCATGAAATTTTGATACATTATGAGCCATTGATTTCTAAAGGTCTTAAAAAACATACATGTAAGCTATAATCACATCATCAAAAATTTGTTTTCTATTAAATATTCCTTATAGATCATATTTATAGGGTCTGATCAACAAAAATAAGTTTAAAAAATTTGAAAGTCTAAAGCTTCTATTTGGTGGGAGTAGGTACTCTGGAGCGCCTTACCATTACCAATATTTATATATCTTATATCATAGAGTATAGATGAGATGGACATAACATCAAACGTCCAATGCATCATGTAGTGGTCGGAAGCCCATTTGCGAATGTCCGCCCGCTGTAGTTAAAAAAGAAAAAAAAAACTTTTTACTGATGCGTGGAAAGCGTCAGTAAAGATCCAAGACCTGTTTTTTTTGTGTGTGTCACTAAAGACTTTTATCGACCTTTACTGGTGTTTTTTGCAGGTCAGTAAGGGTCCTTTTTGTGTGGATACACGTGCATCCTATTTTGTGTCTAACAAAACGGTGTTTGATGTTACACCCTTCTTTGAGTAGAGATGGCCGAAGTGTTTCACTTTCTTATTTTTGAAAACTGTATGCTTATTTTGTAATTGAGTCGGCTCGAGTTTTGGTAAGTTCAACTCAGGCTTGTCATGAGTTCAAGTTCGGCTGGGCTTGCCTCAAGAATGTGCCAAGCTTGAACACTCTTTATTCAGTTAACACACTCGTATATTTTTTTTAAACTGACCATTATTGGTCTTTAGAAATAGTATAGATCACTGTCACCAATATTGGTGATATTTTATTAACGGCGCACTCTCCCGCCACAGCGACATAGCACACTGCTGTGCCATCACCTGTGTGATAGAGTTCACTGCATGTGTGTGCATGGCTCGTTCCTCCAAGGAAGGTTCACCGCTTGACGATGTGCCTTTCAAAGGATACGCAGGGTCTTGGCCCTTGCGTAGAAAGGTAGACACCAGTGGCGTAGCTAGGATTCATGTGGGGGGGGGGGGGGGGGGCAAACAGGGGTGTAGCAAAAAAAAAATATTTGTGTGATAGTCGGGGGTTCGGGGCCAGCGCCCCCGAAAAAAAATTGAGATAAAATAAAAAATGGCTATAATTATTAATAAAAATCTATTTCATATGGACGAATCAAACTATTTGCTGCAGTCAGGGCTGGGCTACAAAAATGGATAAAAACCTATTTCATATGGAATCAGGGCTGGGCTAGGACTGGGCTTTTAAAAAAAAAATAACTGTTTCGGGAGGCAGGACTGGGCTACAGCCCAGTCCTGCCCCCCCCCCTAGCTACGCCTTTGGTAGACACGGTACATGACTACGGTCAGAGGGACTTTTGCATAGAAGGGTGTCCAAGACAGCCTCTGGGATCCTTATAGCATGGTTGATAGGAGCTATCAGTGCACGTCTCCCTGTGGTGGGACGTTGCAGGTTCAAAACCCTAGTGGCTAGATTGAATAATAACTAGTGGGGGTCTGCCTAACCCCGGCTTGCCTTTCAAAAAAAATATTAGGGATATTTTGAAAAATAATGCTCGAAATACTGATAAATTAAAGTAGCTGATATTAAAGGGAATATCTCATGATATTTTGAAATATTGCCAAAAAACAAAATATTGCGATGTTATCATGATATTTTTGGGAAAAACTCTTTATTAATTTTAAGTTTGTATTTTTTATTTTTTTATTTTTTTATTTTAAAACCTTTAAAATATATTTCTTTATATTTTTGAAAGAAAAATAATGCAAAACTTATTATTTTCTTAGTTTTTTTGTTGTTAATTATATATTTCTTATTTTTTAAACTCCCGAGATTTTTTTTGAGATTTTTAAAATCTCTATGAGAAATAGCCTCGCCGAGATAATACCTTGAACGATATAGGTGACTATATGATATAGATAAATATTTTTTTTCTTTTTTGTTTCAAAGCTCATACCATTCTACTTTTACAAACAATACTAAGGTTTTCCTTAAAAAAAAGAGGAAGGGCAATTACATTGATGGCCCTCGCTTTTACTGGAAATACCATTACTAGCAGGAAGCTAAGAAATATAACAAACATGGCGAATTTACTGTTTGCTTGACACATCGGCCTTTTACCACATTAAAATTTAGGCATCTGATTTTTCATGAGGCAACTTACATGACACCAGATCTTTCGCGGCGACACTTACGTCTGAGTTTTTCGAGCGACAACTTCAAGGAGTGGTTAAACCAAGGCATCTAATCTTCTAGGCAACAAAACTGTAAAACCATCAATAAAAAATGATCAAGTGATCATGTTTGACATATTTTGATTAGTGAATTGACCATGTTTGTCATATTTCTCTAGCCTTGGCCAAAACAAGGAATGGTGCCAAAAGTGAGTACCATGTATGCCATTGTTAGAAAAATTGAAAAATATTAATGTTTATTAGAAACTTGTGTCAAAATACTTTGAAGTTTCCATTAAAAAAAAGTGTAATATGAATATGTTTCAAGTAAAAATGTTCTGGGAACCTTTTTAAACTTTCCTCATACTTGTGCCAGTACCCAAAAATATTTCAGCAGCTATGGGCAAGCAAGTAGCAAGTTGTTTGATGGGCAAAGGAATTGCTCATATGGTCACGAGCTCATAAATAGGGACGTATCCCTCCACCTTAAGTTTGAATCCCCCATGTAGACACCCCCTTCTAAGGGTCGAGGTTGTACCCTCAAGATTTACAGTACTGAGACCATGAATATAAGTTTTAGCCTAAGACAACCACCGAGTATCCCATGTGGTAAGGGGGGTCCTCTGTCAAGCAGAAGGCTCAGGATCGAATCCCCTGCCACATGGGGCAGCTGTTGTTCTGGTAAGGGTCAGACTAACCCCAGCTTGCCTTTCAAAAACAAAACAAGTTTGGCCTAAAACCATCAACAGGGCTCCACTTGTTTGGTAGGAGCTGTTAGTGAACGTCACTGATGGGACTTTGTAAGTTCAAAACCCAATGATATTTTGTATAACTGGTCGGGGTCTGTGCCTAACCCCAGCTTGCCTATCAAAAAACAAAAGTTTGGCCTAAGACCAGCATGGCTAGCCAGCCTCCGATCTCAAGTGCAGTTTCTCCATGTAATACAAGGTTGTTAAATGCGATGAGGCGAAGCGAGGCGTTGAGCATGTTATGAAGCGAGGCGTAAGCCTTGAGGCGTTGAAGTGTAAGCTTCATGATCAAAATAATAAAATATATAATATTAATAAAATAACACTGGTAAATGGTTTTTTAATATAAATATACATATATGAGTTTGTTATATACATACATGAGTTTGTTTGATGGTTGATTTAGTAAATATAAGGTTTTTGAAGGACTTGAAAAATAAATAGCTCCTAATTTTTTTAAATTATAACCTTAAATTTGTTTCTATCAAAAACGGCATAAACAAAAAAAAATCTTAGTGATGCATATAAATATTTTTTTCTTGGACATATCAAATGCATACATGCAATAGAACTATCATGAAACTATAGTTTTTCAGCAATGCACTTTTGGGCACATCTCTTACTTATATACAGCCAGGTATATGTAAATTTAAGTTAGTTATACTAATGCAAGATTTTTAGTGGTTTACCACCACGCAATTAATCGGGAGCTATTAATGCTATTGAAACTTGCATCAAACATTTAGCTGAAATCATAGTGAGGGCAATCCAAACAGTGATATATTTGAAATTATTTTAGATAATTATGTATTCAAAGCAATTCCAGAACGCTTCAGGTACGGAGGGGGCGCCTCAGTACCTTGAGCGTGTGCCTCGCCTGTGAGGCGTACGCTTCAAGTACCGAGGCGTACGCCTCTCACAACATTGGTGTAATAAAAAAAAAAGAAGAGAAAGAAGAAAACGTTGTCAGATGTTTGATGGGATGCAGCTTTGTGAGAAACAGCTCTGCAAGCACTATGTCTGGGCCTAAGCCCAGTTTGAGCTAGATCAGGGTTCCAAAACCTCAGCTGCCTATACTTATGGGCCACTCGATCAAATGTTTGTCCCATTTTTGCCTTTCATTAGGAGATTGTTGGTTGAGCTTGCGAGCCTTCGCATGCTCGCTACCTCCGCGATAAGGCATCAACTGTATGAATGTATCCTGCTCACAGTTACAGCTTGAATAGCATGCAGTAGTCTGAAAGATCTTTCTATAAACAAACTTTGACCTGCAGCATTGTGAAAGACTGGTCCATCAAGATGTAGGACTGGGCCGAAGCCAGTTTGAGCTAGATCAGGATTCCAAAACCTCGCCTGCCTGTACTCATGGGTCACTCAATCAAATGCAAAACAATCTTTCATCTGATTAAAATTGGCATACTCGGTTCTTGGGTTTGGATAGGATCTGATCCTACACTGATCCGAAGCATCACTTGTAAGATCTGAATTCAATTAGCTCCCTTGGTATGTATTTGAATGCGTGAAACCTTGAGGAGATCCACGGACATGCATGCAGATCAAGCCATGGGGCCCACTCTTCGATCCAAACATCATTTAAATGGCAGATCACAGAAAGTGAGATCTGAGATCTCCACCTTGTAGTGGCCAAATTCCCCCCAAATCCTGGGAGGGTGCCTTTAACTAGTGGCCTCCATGCGTTTGATTACCTTGGATTTGAGATTGAGTTTTTTTTTTAAAAAAATTTATAACCCGAAGAAACTGCACCCAGTACGAAGAGCTGGTCGTGCTGGCTCTGGCTCAGCCTGCCATACCTATGGCTGTCGTGCCGACAACATAAAACTCTGAGGCTAGGACCCCTGCCCCCGGGGCCTATGCTACACGTTGGCTTGTGCAGAGGGGTGACACCCATGAGAATCCAATCTTGACTGTTCATCTAGCAGTCAATGCCCCCACCCCACTCGCCAACCTAAGTTGGGGTGAGATCTGAGGTTTTAACGGAGGATTATGAGAGAATCTCACCAAATAAAAGGGCCTGAGATAGCTTAACAAGGTAGAGCATGTGATTTTAGGGGTTGGAGATTCAACCCATCCTTGTGCAGGTGCTCTATTTGATTCGGTGATCCCATCCAAATAGAGTTCAGAAACCTTTTTTGTTCCAACAGTGGTATCGAAGCCTGCAAATGGCATGGAACAACCAGTAATGAATGGCATGTGATTTCAGGGGTTTGAGGTTCAATCCATCCTTTTTAGTGCAGGTGCTCTATTTGATTCAGTGATCCCATCCAAACAACAGAGTTCAGAAACCTTTTTTGCTCCAACAGTGGTATCGAAGCCTGCAATGGCATGGAACAACCAGTAATGAATGCTCTTCCCCTCCGATCTCTGTCCGTTACAAGAGAGAGAGAGAGAGAGAGAGAGAGAGAGAGAGAGACCTCTTTCATGATATGGCTTTAGAAAGCCACCAGGTCCACCATCTTCGTCAATGATAAAGACTCCCTCTACCCATGGGCCTGTAATGGCCAAACACCACTCTTTCCTTCGTTCTCAAAGTGTGGAGGAATGGGGGAGAAAGGAAAGACCACCACATGTAGATGAAAAGAAAAAATGAAGGGCAGAGAGATGGCAACCTCCCACCACCATGTGAATGAGGGTGAAAAAGGAAGGTGGTGATTGCATCATAATGGATTAAATCGTTCTACGTGGGGATGAGAAATTGGGAACACTGATAAAAGGAAAGGTATGTTGGACATTTGGGTTTGGGTACAATCCATAGTGTGACCCAGTTTGACACTAATGAAATAAATAGTGAAATTTAGTGGGGGGTAGAGGTTACATGAATGTGAAGGGGTTCATATTCTATAACCCCCCATATCATCTACTATAAATATTAGGATCGGCTGCATGATGAGTGCAGCTGAAGCCTATAGTTGAAGGTTTTGCTTACCATCGACTTAAAGGCTTGGGCTCACCGTGGAAGTCGATAAGCTGAGGAGAACACTGAGCGCCCGCACATCACATCGACCATGGTGTCTACAAGTATGTGTTAAATTAGCATTTCGATTCTAATTTTGAAGCATACACCAACATTGGGTTATGGGCTCACATCTACGCATTTCATTGCGCATGTGGGTGTGTTGGGAGCGTTCAGTCTAAGCTCCCGATGTTGGCATATTTCATTTTCGTTGTTGATGTAGACTTGGGCCTGTTGATGCAACTCGGGTCGCCGATTGTTGCAGATAGGTAGTTGTCACCGGTGTTGGAGACAACGGGTAGCAGGATTGGGGCCGACATGTGAGTATGCTCGTTCTGCTACCGGTGATCGATGACCTTACTAGACGCGGTTTGCTGACGATATACACTACAAGAAAATTGTTAATTAGCGACGGAAATTTGAGACAGATTTTTTCCGGCGCGAATTAGCGACAGATTAGCTAGAGAAACAATCTGTCGCTAATTCGCGATGGATTAGCGAGGAAACAACTTTTCTGCATTTTTTTGTCGCTAATTCTTATTACAAGAACACCATTTCAACGATGGATTTAGAGAGGGAACTCTGTCGTCGCGAATCCGTCGCTAATTAGCGACGGCTTAGCGACAGAGTATATTCCGTCGCTGTTTTGGTTTTTTGAATTACGATGGCTTAGCGACGCAATTAATCCGTCGCTAAATGTCGCATTACCCCTAATCCCAGCCCTCTTTTTCCTTTCTCCTTTCGCTGCTCCCGCCCGCCGCCCTCTCCCTCCTGCCGTCCTCTTCCTTCGGCCGCCCTATACATCCCGTCGACCTCTCTGCCGGCCCCACCGTTCGCCGGAAGTCGATCTCTGTCAACCTTCCGCTGCCGCCGCCGCTGCCCGGAGCAACCGCAAGTATTTCATCATGAAATGGATTGGGGGTCGACCCCCTGCGTTTTCCGGCAGGGGGTCGACTCCGCCAGGCGGTCGACCCCGGTAGGTGGTCGACCCCCTGCCGTGTCCGGCCGGGGGGGGGGGTCGACCCCCCGCCATGTCTGGCCAGGGGTCAACCCCCTGCCGTGTCCGGCCAGGGGTCAACCCCCTGCCTTGTCCGGCAGGGGGTCAACCCCCTGCAGTGTCCGGCAGGGGGTCAACCCCTTTTGATGTCCGGCCGGGGGTCGACCCCCTGCCGTGTCCGGCCGGGGGTCGACCCCCTGCCGTGTCCGGCCGGGGGTCGACCCCCTGCCGTGTCCGGCCGGGGGTCGACCCCCTGGTTTCTTGCTCTTCTTTTTCTTTTTTCAAAAATTAGGGTTTTTATTTTATTTTCATTGTTTAGTTTTCTTTGATTTTCATTGATTAGGATTTTTTATTTTGATTTTCATTTATTAGGCAATTGAATCAAATTTCTTAAATTAAGGCTATTTATAGTTAATTTAATTAGGGTTTTTTATTTGATTTTGTTTTATTAGGGCTTTGAATCAAAATTTAAAAATTAGGGCATTTTATAGTTAATTTGATTAGGGTTTTCTTGGATTTGATTAGAGCTTTTATTTTTATTTTCTATGATTAGGGATTTGAATCATAATTTTTTTAATTAAGGATTTTTAGTTAATTTGGTTAGGACTTTAAATCAAATTTTTTTATTTTATTTGAATAAATTACAAAAGCCTGTGCACTCTGTTTGCAAAAACGAGCTCAACTTTTAGATTATTACATTGTAGTGCCTGCTTATCCATGATAAAATTCAATAGCCACTTGGTGTATAGAATTACTCCTTTTCCTTCATTGTTAATATCCACTCTTACGTTCTTTTGTTATTGGAATAAGAGATAAATATTTTAACATTTTTTTTTCTAACCATATGTGGCCAACCAATTAGTTTATTACCAGGCGTGTCCTTTTTATAAATCATTTGTTTAGAGTGAGTTTTTTTTCATGGTGACTTCATTTTAAAACATCATTTTTTTGTGCAGATTTCTTAACGGAACTCGCTTGTGCCCCGCCACCCGTGGTAAGTAAGTGACAAAAACAATGCAAATCGGGTAAATACCCGTGGTGAGTAAGTGATGCAAGCGCATCACATGTTATTTAATTTATTGAATGTAACACTTTATTGTTCACACACTCACTTAGTTGTTGATATCTAGGACTGCTTTGTTGGAGTTCGGAGATCATGCTGAGCATGATTTTAATGTATGAATATGGAAGTGTTCTTATTTTTGGAGTACGGAGTCCATGCTATGCATGGTAGTAGTTAGTGGGATATTGAAGTGTGTTTGCTGCAGATACATGTTTGACATTTGTTTGATATGAATTATTTCGATGTATTGCAATGTTTGATGTGATTGTATCCATGCTTACATGTAGTTGCTTTCATTATGTCTTCCATGTGAAATTGTATAATGAAAGCATGCTTCAAATGAATGTATCGTGTCATGAATAGTTTGCACATGAAAATATTAAGTTATCAATGCATGCATCATAATTCTTGTGATTATATGACATCATATATTGCATGATAAATTTGATATTTTCTTCATCATAGCATTCTGATGGTTCTCTTTTAACTGGTTAGGATACTATTCGTAACATCATACGACAGAATGACTGCAAACCGTGAATGGATGTACCGTAGGATAGTGGACAATGAGTTATCGCATGAATATATGGATGATGTCGACAGTTTTATTGAATTTGCAACGGCAAGTGTCAGTACGGTAGATCTCACAGGTCGGATTAGGTGTCCCTGCAAGATTTGTAAGAATAATCGATTTGTAGAACCTCATGGCATTAGACATCACCTATACAGGAAGAGTTTTGTGAGTGATTATCAAAACTGGACGTTTTATGGAGAAGAATTTAGAAACGATTTTGATGCACGGGTGAATGTGGTGCACGATAATCCATATATGAATTTGATATTTGATGTTGCAGGAACAGAACTGGGTTCTGCTATGAGTTCTAGTGATGTAAGAACTACCGTAGATGAAGAATCACCAAACGATGCAGCTAGTAGATTTTATGATTTACTTAGAGATGCTAATGAGCCACTTTGGAACGGTTGTGAGAGTCACACTATCTTGTCTGCAGTTCTTCAACTAATGAATTTGAAGTCCGAGTATAATTTGAGTCAATCATGTTTTGACTGTTTGTGCATGATTGTGGAGAGTATGTTGCCTAAAGATGAGAAATTGCCACAAAATTTCTATCGTGCGAAAGTTATGGTCAACGCTCTAGGTATGGGTTACAAAAAGATTGATGCTTGTCCAAATCACTGCATGTTGTATTTCAAGGAGCAGAAAAATGACATATCATGCCCGTCATGTGGGCATCCCCGGTTCAAGCCAAAGACAAGAGGCAATGGTAGCACGAGATCAAATGAAGTTTCATACAAGTCGCTCCACTACTTTCCTATCACTCCTAGATTGCAGCGATTGTATATGTCTTCAAGGACAGCTAAACACATGAGATGGCATGCAAATAAAGTTCGACACGATGAAAACAAGATCACGCATCCTATTGACGCTGAAGCTTGGAAGCACTTTGATCGTACTCATCAGAACTTCGCAATGGAAGTGCGAAATGTTAGACTCGATCTATGTACAGATGGATTTAATCCATTTGGGGGTAGATCAACTCCATACTCATGCTGGCCAGTATTTGTAACTCCATACAACCTTCCACCAAGCTTGTGTATGAAACGTCCAAATCTTTTCTTGTCTCTGTTGATCCCTGGTCCGACCTCACCTGGCCAAAATCTTGATGTATATCTAAGGCCATTGATTGATGAATTAAAAGTACTGTGGGATGATGGTGTTACCACGTATGATGCCCACAAAAAACAAAATTTTAACATGAAGGTTGTTGTTCTATGGACAATCAGTGACTTCCCTGCATATGGTATGTTATCTGGTTGGAGCACACATGGGAGGTTGGCTTGTCCGTACTGCATGGAGGATTCCAAAGCTTTTAGATTGAGGCATGGAAGGAAGCCTTGCTGGTTTGATTGTCATCGTCGATTTCTACCCAGCGATCATCCGTTCCGACGTCAAAAGAATGCATTTAAAGCAGGCACAACTGAAACGGAAGGTTCATCCTCAAGATTGTCCGGCATAGAGATTCTAAGAAGATTGCGATACTTTCCAGATGTATTAACAGATGCCCGCAGTCCTACACCCTTCCGTGGATTTGGGAAGGATCACAATTGGATGAAAAAATCTATTTTTTGGGAACTACCGTATTGGCCGACCCTATTGATACGACATAATTTGGATGTGATGCATGTAGAGAAAAATGTGTTTGATAATGTGTTCAATACAGTAATGAATATTAAAGGAAAAACGAAGGATAATCCGAAGGCCCGTATGGATTTAAAATTAATATGTAAAAGACCAGAATTGGAACTCAAAGAGTATAATGGCAAAGTACTGAAACCAAAGGCGAAGTACGTGCTCGAACCTGATCAAATAAAACATGTATGTCAATGGTTGAGACAACTGAGATTTCCAGATGGATATGTCTCTAACATTGCTCGGGCTGTGAAGATTGACGATGGACAGTTATATGGGTTGAAGAGCCATGATTGTCATATCTTTATGCAACGATTGATACCCCTAGCATTCCATGATATGTTAGACAAACCTATATGGGGGGTATTGTCTGAGTTGAGCGGATTTTTCAGAACATTGTGCACATCGGAGGTCGTTTTATCAGATGTAAAGAATCTCGAGGACTCTGTCATCACCACTGTTTGTCTGTTAGAAAAGATATTTCCGCCAGCATTTTTCGATGTTATGGAACATTTGATCATACATCTGCCATATGAACTAAGGGTTGGTGGCCCTGTGCAATATCGATGGATGTACCCATTTGAAAGGTATATGTTTTTTTATATTTGTCTCTTTAATGACAGATATTTAAAATTTGAAATGTATATTCTTGTCAGATGCATGTTCGACCTAAAAAAAAAGGTTCGTAATAAAGCAAGAGTAGAAGGCTCTATTTGTGAGGCGTACACTTTAGAAGAAATTTCAAATTTCTCATCTATGTACTTCAAACCTCATATTCCAACACGTTACACATGCCCGCCCCGTAACGATGATGGAGAACAAGTAACTGTAGCTGACAAGCTGTCGATATTTCAACCACTTGGGCATGCATTTGGTAGTTGTCGATCAAGGCTATTGACAGATCGAGAGCAAGATGCAGCACACATCTATATTCTTTTTAATTGCTCAGCGATCGACCCATACATCGAGTAAGTATATGTATATGCAACTCAATTATAAATCCTTTTATGTTCTATATGTGGATATATGGCTCGGTAATATAAGTATTTGTGGTTTGCAGACGATTTGATCTGGAGTTGCAAAACGAAGTTTCACATCTCACTGATGCAGAAGTACAAAAAGAACGTGAAACTAAGTTTGTGGAGTGGTTGAAACAGTTGGTAAATAAGCTAACATAAATTTTGTACTTATAAACAACACTAAGTTACTTAATTGATCGTGATCACAATCATTGTTTATGTTTGTGCGTAGGTTCGCAATGGTGATGTTAAAGATCAAGGAATATGTGATTTAGAAAATGGTTCGACCAAAGTTGTGCAATGCTACAACGGGTATATCGTAAATGGTTATCGATTCCATACAAAAGACTACGATATAAACAAATCAACGATAAATAGTGGCGTGTGTGTCAAGGGTAGCAACTACGGTGAAAATGAACATGATTACTACGGTGTTATAGAGGAAATAATGGAGTTGACTTACTTAGGCATGAATAACAGGGTTACGATATTCAAGTGTCATTGGTTTGATCCAACTGCAACAAGACTCGACAAAGCTTCAGGCATTGTGGAGGTGAATCATAAATCCAGGTTTGGAACATATGAACCATTCATATTAGCCTCGCAAGCTCAACAAGTTTATTATACTTCATATCCGAGTATAAAAAAGTCAGATAGAAATGAATGGTGGGCAGTTTGCAAGGTGAAATCCAAACTATACCCTGAGTATGATCAGTTACAGGAAGATGAGTTAACTGAAGACAGTGATTACTATCAATCAGATGATGTCTATGACTTCGCTTATGGTCACGATGTTGTGCATGATATGCATGTCATATCTCCATTGGCCGATGAAACATTCATAAAGGAATGTGATCCAAATGATGTACCAAGTGGATGGGCAAACAATGAAGAAGAAGAAAAAGAAGAAGAAGAAGAAGAAGAAGAAGAAGAAAGTCAAACTAGTGACGAGGAAGAATTCTCAAGCTAGTGAGCAAAATCTTATACTACAAACCTCTATTTAAATGCATTGTAATACTTGATGTGAGTTGTATTGCAATACTTGGTGTGAATGATTAAAAATTTTATTTGAATGTATTGTAATACTTGATACGAATGATTCGAATGCATTGTAATACTTGATGTGAATGATTTCAATTATCTGAATGTATTATAATTTATGCAATTAACGAATGATTTGAATTAGTGCAATACTTGATGTCAATAATTTGAATTATTTGAATGCATTGCAATGCTTGATGTGAATGACTTGAATGCATTGTAATACTTGATGTGAATTATTTGAATGTATTGTATGACATATGTTATTTGTTAGAATATGGTTCGTGGAGGTTATAGTGGTCGCTCATCCAGAAGTAGCCAGGCTCAACCTTCATCTTTACGGGCTCCTGTGATAGGTATATCATATAACTAATTAGATGCTTGATTAGTTCAAATGCATATTCTGAGAATTTCTAATGTATTTTTTTACAGATGATGTTGCGCATGTACACGACCCACCTACACCAGTTGATCACACAAGTCAACAGCCAACACAGGAAACATGGTCTTCTCAGGCTGGCACAAGAAGACTCATTCGAATAGTGTATATCGATAATCGACCGTAAGTATTTTGTTTTCAATTATTGCATATCTTTTAAATATTTTATATTGATATTTACTGTGTAACAATTTATGTGCAGCACGAGGTTTGAGCCACAAGAAGTAGTACGGGAGATTAGGAATTCACTTCTTCAACATCTACCAGGACCAGTTGCTCAATGGAAAGAGTACCCAAAGGAGGTGTTAGACAGATTGTGGTCCTCATTCATGGTATACAGTTGTTCATCATAGTTAATGTGTTTCATATTTAATTTATTTAAGCAATGTCTACTAACTTTCTGAAAATATTTGTAGGCTTTGAATCGCTTCGCAACTACGGTGAAAGAAAATGATGCAAGGAAGGTGTGGCAGAAGGTGGCTGCCAATCGATTTGCAGACATGCTGCACACTATGAAGACTGCAGCAAAAAAAGCATCTGGCATAGTAGATGATCCATTACTGTGGAAGGGCCATGGTCCTATTACTATCAGGAGAGATTACTGGGACGAAATGTGCGATAAGTGGGCGGGAGATGCATTTAAAAATAGCTCTGCGAAGGCTTCACAAAATCGATCGAAGATGCCCGAAGCCCATCTACACACAGGTGGATCTAAGACATTTGGGAGCCACTTAAAGAAAATGGTAACTCATCAATATATAATATTAATTTTATAAGTATTGTTGCAAACTTGTGTACTAAATCTTTTGTTATTTAACTTCGCAGGAAGCAGAAAAAGGAAGCAGTGTACCATATAAGGATGTGTTTGTAGAAACACATAAACGGAAGACCACGGGAGTCTTCGTATCAAAGAAGGCGAGAACGACAACGATATGTATTAATTCTATTAATAATCATTGCAATATATATGCAAGTTATCATAATATTATCATTAATTATTAATGAATACTTTAAACATTATTTTGTAGGAGGCATATGAGCAACAGATGGTAGAGCGATATGGCGATAACGCTACTCAGCATCCATCATTTGATCCTACAGCATGGGTGACTGCAGCAGGTGAACCCAAAAAAGGTCGCGTGTTCGGGTTTGGGAGTAATATGAACACTTCACCAGTTATTGGTTCTTCCAGTTACGGCTCACCGACTTCTTGCACCGACATAAGCTCCAAGCAGCCGAATATTCTTTTCAGTGATGATGTACGCCAGATCATTAATGAATCACTGAATAACTACTTTCAATACACCGTCGCCCCCTTTCTCCGAAATGAGATCAAGGCCGCTGTTCAGGATAGGGGATCTTCGATTCCAGGTCCCTCTCAGGTATAATCACATATTGAGTTTTTTGACTGCCTTAGAGCACATATGAGCATGCTATAATAACATATAAAGTTTTTTTATTGCATTAGAGCACATATGAGCATGCTATAATCACATATAAAGTTTTTTTGTCTGCCTTAGAGCACATATGAGCATGCTATAATCACATATAAAGTTGCTTTGCCTGCCTTAGAGCACATATGAGCATGCTATATTCACATATTCAATTTTTTTACTGCCTTAGCACACATACGAGCATGATCGAATCACATATATAGTTTTTTGCCTGCCTTAAAGCACATCTGAGCATGGTAGAATCACATATAGAGTTTTTTTAGATGCCTTAGAACACATATGAACATGCTATAATCACATATTCAATTTTTTGACTGCCTTAGCACACATATGAGCATGATAGAATCACATATATATATATATAAACTTTTTGTCTGCCTTAGAGCACATATGAGTATGATAGAATCACATATAAAGTTTTTTTGACTGCATTAGAACACATATGAGCATGCTATAATCACATATTCAGTTTTTTTACTGCCTAAGAACACATATGAGCATATTATAATCACATATTCAGTTTTTTGACTGCCTTAGCACACATATGAGCATGCTATAATAACATATAGAGTTTTTTTACTGCCTTAGAACACATATGAACATGTTATATATCATTTATGATAGAATCACATATAAAATTTTTGGCTTTGCCTGCCTTAGAGCACATATGAGCATGCTATATTCACATATTCAATTTTTTTACTGCCTTAGCACACATACGACCATGATCGAATCACATATATAGTTTTTTGCCTGCCTTAAAGCACATCTGAGCATGGTAGAATCACATATAGAGTTTTTTTAGATGCCTTAGAACACATATGAACATGCTATAATCACATATTCAATATTTTGACTGCCTTAGCACACATATGAGCATGATAGAATCACATATAGAGTTTTTTTATTGCCTTAGATCACACATGAGCACATGATAGAATCACATATAGTGTGTAATTTATTTCATTATATTTTGTTTATCAATACTGACTGTTCTTTTCTTGTGTAGGCTGCTAGCGATAATCAGGGTAGTGGAGCTGAAGGGACAGATAAAGACAATGAACAAGAAGACGCACAAAATCTTGGCGATGATTAGAAGACTGTGTTGAAGAAGTTCTATTTTTTTTATTTTTCCTAATTGTAATTGTTGAATTGTAAATAATTAAACTTCTTAATTTTAAGGTGGAACGATTAATTGTTGTAGATTCTTGTTATATGAATTTTTTTGTGTGGTTTGTTTTTTATTTACAGGAAATATAAATTGTACAGGAAATAGAAATTGTACAGTTCTCGGTAATTAATTTTCAAATAAATTTTTTTTAATTTTTTTTCGTGTTTGCGACGGAACCATCCGTCGCTATTCATATTAATCTAGCGACAGAAGTAAATCCGTCGCCAAGCCATGGTCGCAGTTTAGTACCGGCGGATTGGCGACGGAATATAGCGCTCGTTATTCCGTCGCAATTAGCGACGGACCTAGCGACGGAATCATTCCGTCGCCAGTTAGCGTCGAAATATTCGCGACGTAAGCATACTGTCGCCTCGTTGTCGCTAATCCGTCGCTAACCATGTTAGCGACGGATTAGCGACGGAATGTGGTCGTCGCTAATCTACTGCTTTGTTGTAGTGATATGTACTGCTACCCCATTCTACAGATTGTTTTTTGGAAAAGCAGGGTGGATCCGACCCCCTTCGCATAAATGACATTCGTCGGGAAGGAAGGGGGAGTCAGTAGAGGCACACCGCCACTGACCTTCATCGGAGTCGTCCTCTGAAATCGAAGGGCAGCAGCTCAATTTAATTTTTTTTTCAAGTTTTCGATTTTTGAGAAATTAGAAACTGAAATAGGCCTCTATCTTCCACCGACATATCGGTGATGGCAGACAGCGGTCGCCGTCACCATCGATTGATCCTCGCAGCCGACTTCCTGGGTCGGTGACTGGTAGCCATGATCAGCTTCCAGTGGAATGGTTAAAAGTAAAATAAAAACCTTTTTTCATTCAAAACCCTTTACCTTTCGTGGTGTTCGTCGGGGAGGTGACATTTGTCGGTGGTCGTCGACTCACCGACGACTTCATCGGTGTTGTTCGCAGCACGACAATGACCTAACATTTTTGCTCTGGTGGATGCCTTTCAGTTTCTGAGAAAACCAAAAGGCTTTAGGTTTTCTCATAAACCGAAGCAACCCTTTTGTTTATTTTGCGTGACCTAGGTCAGATTGGATATTACAACCCGATGGTGGGCCTAATCCAAACCCGTTTTGGGTAGATCGGGTTTGTCCGAATGACATCGGGTCAGTCCTGACCCAGACCCATTTGGGTTTTGAGTCTGGATCTAATCTGGGTTATTCTAATCGACATTGGGACGCGATCCACCAAACGGCCCGGACCCGTTGTGAGGGTTCAGACTAGACCTGGACCCATTCTAGTTCAAGGTCTAGGTCTGATCCGAACAGTGGGGTTAGTGACCGAATCTGACTTGGTTGGATCAGAACCAGACCCATTTGGGTTTTGTGTCTAGTCTGATCTGAATGAACCAGGTCGTGATCCAGATCCAAGTACACCAGGTAAGGTCTAGGTCTGATCTGATCCAAATGGACTGAGTCCCAATCTAGATTCAACCGGATCTAGGTATGGACCAGGTTTGATCTAATCCGATTAGATCGGGTCAAGATCCAAAACCAATCGGATTCGGGTACAGTTTTTGGACCAGACCTGAGTCCTATCATGGACCAGATCTGGGTTCAGATCAGTTTTTTGAATTACTGGATCAAATTCGAGACCCGATCATTGTGGGTTTGGATCCAGATTGGATTCGAATCAAGGGTATCCAACTCGAGATCCATTCTAACTAGATCTAGATCTAGATTGGATTAGATCAGACTTGAAATGGGGTCTATTTACTATTTATACCTGAATCGGTTTTATGGCTGATATGACACTTTCTGGGACCAGTTTAGAGTCATTTTCAACCAGTTCCTATCAGTTTTTCACCAATTTTGATTTGTATAGACCCTGTTTTTATAGATCCAAGAAAGGACAAGGATTTTCTCATTCGGTTATAGGGTTTTATGAGCTTTTGTTCATGTTTTGCACCGGTTTATTAGTTCTAGAATCAGTTCAAACACTTAGATGACCGGTTCAGGGCCGTTTCAGATCGGTTTCAACTTGAGGACCCTAGGTTTTACCTATAATAGTATGTTTTTGTTATTTTCCATGCTTTATAAGTGTTTATTGTTAAGAAAGCATGACTTATGCATGTTTAATTCATATTTTTAATCATGAATTATGACTAAATTCATAATATTTTTAATGTATTATCATCAAAATTAGTTTATGCATATAAGTTAAAGTATGAACTTGTATTTTAACGATATAATACATCTTTTGTCATGAATATACATGCATTATCATGTGTGCATAGACTTTCTCCATAATATGAATATGATATCGGTAAAAGATTTTAATTAACTGACTCATGTAATTACCAAAGTGATTTAAGTTGTGTTAATTGATGAGTCTTTGAACTGTGTTAAGATTTGATATTATGATTGTGTGTGACTTTATGAAACAACAATTCTATCTAAAGTTAGGTCGTTGTATTCCAAATTCACACGTGGTGCAATAGTAGATATGTATTTCATCCCATGAAGCATGTTCGCACCCAAAGGTAAAGTGTTGAATTACCTCTATTTACATAATCTGCTTGTTTCACTAATTGAAGTCAATTTCTTATGAATTGAGAAGATGAAGCAACTTTGAGTATTGTCGTTTCCACCAAAGTGAAAGGATAATAGCTAAATTATGCTTGTCTCAGAAAATGTGAATAATAAAGGGTCTTAGTTTTTACCTTTCTATCAAGAGTCTCATCTGAGTAATAATAAGATTTTTTTTTTCGTTCCTTGTTATATCAGATTCTTTCCTCATTGACAATTCTAGTAACATTCCCTTATTAGACGAATTAAATTTTTTGGACTGAAAAGAAATAGTGTTGTTCACTCTCGATTACATGGACCAGGATTTGGCCCTTAAGACTGACGAACCTCTCGCTCTTATAGAGCAAAGTATAGTTAAACAGAAGGCTATCTTTAAGAAGTGGGAGCACTCGAACAGACTTAGCCTATTGATTTTGCAATCTTGAGTGGCTAAGAACATTCGATGTGTCATTCCTCACTACAGAACAATGAAGAAATTTCTAAGAGTCATTGAGGCTCAATTTATCAGTTCTAATAAGACAGAGGCTAGTACACTGATGTCCAAACTGGTATCTATGAAATATACTGGTGAGAGTCACATCCAACAACACATTTTAGAAATGAGGAACATTGAATCTCAACTGAATGACATGAAGTTTGCCATTTTTTATTCTTTCTTGGTCCATCTTATTTTGATCTCATTGCATACTATATATGGACCCTTCAAAATCTTATACAACACACATAACGATGAATGATCTTTTAATAACCTCTTGACCAAGTGTGTTGAAGCGAAAGAAAGATTGAAAGGTGAGAGGGTGTTGAGTGCGCATATAACCTATCATAAGAAAAAACATAGGCCGGGACCAAAGTAAAATTCCTTAAAAAATAAGAACAAGAAGAAAACCTCTAGGGAGAGTTCAAACTCTCAGGCAAAAACCAAATCTCAGGCAATAAGCTATTCTATAAAGTGTTTTTTTTGTAAGAAGAAGGAGCATAAGAAGGTAGACTGCTTGAAGTATAAGAAATAACTAAAAAATAAAGGTAATAATTCATTCATTTCTCATTAGTATAATTTGATTAATGTTTCATCGCATAGTTGGTGGATTGATTATAGTGTCATGGTCACATTGCCAATTGTTTGTAGGCAATTTTGAATAAAAGGGAACCAACAGAGTATGAAAGAAACATCTTCTTAGGAAATAAGATGCATTTGCATGTCAAGAACGTTTGGATCTGTAGAGTTGTGTTGAAATCAGAATTCATTTTAGATTTGGTTGATATATTTTATGTTTCATCTTATAGTCAGAATCTGATTTCAATTTTCAAACTTGATAAGTTTAGCTTTATTTTTAAATTTAAAAACTTCAATCTTATTATTATTAAAAATTGTATTAGTGTAGGTTCTGCATATGTGTGTGATGATTTGTATCGGTTAAAAACCAAACTTCAAATTCAGGAATCTCACTCTGTTGAGAATAAAATGATTGACAATAAACATGGCTTAAAGGAAGATCAATCCTATTTTCTTTGGCATCAAGGTTAGGATACATCTCGAAAGAGAGAGTGCAAAGACTTGTGAAAGAAGAAATTCTTGAATTCTTTGATTTCATGGATATGGAACCATATGTTAACTACATAAAAGCTAAGTAGTCTAACACGTATAAGAAAGATGGCAAACACAACAATAAAAAGTTGAAGATAATGCATATAGATGTTTGCGGCCTTTTTTTACCATGTTATACGGGTAAAAAATATTTTGTCGCCTTTATAGACGATTACTCGTGGTATATGCATCTCTACTTATTATTTGAAAAATCAGAAGTCATTTAGGTATTTAAGAACTCTAAAAAAGAAGTAGAAAAATAAACTAGTGAAGTTATTAAGGTGGTTAGGTTTGATAGATATGATAAATATTATAGTCATTTCACAAAGATGGGAAAAAAAGAAAGGTCATTAGTGCAGTTTTTAAAAGAGAACTGAATTATACCATGCCTGATAGTGCTTACCAGAATGGTGTAGCTAAAAGAAAAAATTGTATGCTTAAAGAAATGGTTCGAGCGATGTTGAATCACTTAAACCTTTCATTGACCTTGTGAGGTGAAGCTCTTAGGATAACAATGCATATTTTGAATAAAGTTTCTACGAAAGTTGTTCAAAATACTCCTTACGAGTTATGGACTGGTAGTAAACTTTCTTTATCATATATGTGCATATGAAGATGTCCAGCAGAAGCTAAACTATATAACCCACATATAAAAGTCTTTGATCCTAGGACGACTAGTAGATTTTTCATTAGTTATCTAGAAAGATCAAAGAGATTTAGGTTTTATTGTCCATCTCATACACCACAGATAGTGGAAACATATAAAACAAGATTTCTTAAAAATAATTATATTGGAATAGATACATCTCAAATTATTGAATTGAGGAAAATGCAGGATTCAGGTTTCATACCTGCGAAGGATAAGTACCTAGTTTTTCCTATCATTATCCTTTTGGATAATGTCAGGGAAAGTTCAGTCAATGAACATCAATCCTAAATAGAGTAAGTTGTTGATGAGGATATACAACAACAGGATACAAAAGTTCATTTTGAACCACCTGTATGGAGGTCTACGAGGACCAAAAAATTTGCTATCCATCTGAATTATGTGGTATATTTGCAAAAGTTTAATAATTTCATATATATTGATGATGATCCTTTCACCTTTGCAGAAGTTATTGAATAACAATATTAAAAAGACCAATAGAATGAGTTAGAGACCAACCTATTCATAAATGTAATCTTAATATGCTAAAATACTGAAAATGAATTATATTATAGTACATAAAAATATGACATTTCATAAAAATGTGATAATCTCCATGATTCATATGATTCATTCTTGTGATACATGATAACATTTGAACCTACATGAAGAATTAAGTCGAGATGATGGTATAAACCTTGATTTAATACCATTTTAGTGTCAATGGGTCAAGTAAGAGAATGTTGAATATTTGGGTTTGGGTTCAACCCATAGTGTGACCCGGTTTGAAACTAATGAGGCAATTATTGGGATTTAGTCGGGTAGGGGTTCACATTCTGTAACCCCCTTATCATCAACTATAAATATGAGGCTTGACCGCATGACGAGGACAACTGAAGCCTATAACTTGTGTCCTCGTAATTCTCATTTGGGTTCAGGGTCCTGCTCACCATCGACTTGAATGCCTGAGCTCATCATAGGTTGAGGAGAACGCCGAGTACCCACACGTTGCATCGACCATGACATCTGTCGGTATGTGTTGACATTCCAGTTTTAATTTTGAAACATACACAAACATGGCAAACAAAAAGAACCCATATTCCTGGCTCTTTAGGGTAGTGCACTATCTTAAACCATAAGCCATGTTGAACTGCTGCAGATTTTGAATGACTCTAATCATGGGACATCCAAAGCTGGGTATATGCCAATATCTCTATAAGCATCATAACTCATCCGCATCTTAAAAAAATGCCTTCTTGAAAACAACTGTTAACTGCACAGTTGCCCAAGTAGCTCAGCAAATCCAACATGTCATCTTGATTTGGAATTGAGACTATCTCCTGAGTTACAGCATGCAGAATGAATTAGACTGGCACACACAAATGCTACAAGATTTTGGGGCATGGAATCGATCGTCGACCAGTTAAATTTGGCCTAAAGATCAATTGGACATGGCTCAAGATCCAACTGCTAAGAACCAAAGATGGGTTAACCCTGTACTCAGAGGCGGAGCCATGTTAAGAGGAGGGTGGGCACGTGCCCACCCTGACCCGCAAAGGAGGTACTCTCCGTGCCCCGTTAGGGTGGGCAGTGCCCTCTTTGAATCGCATGATGCCCCCTTTCCCAAAGAAACCCTAAGTCCCAAACTCTCTCTCTCTCTCTCTCCCACTGTGGTGGTTCCTCCTTTGCTGCGAATGCTCCGTCCCTGCCTGCACGACCCCATAGCCAGGCGTCCCAGGCCCCCACTCTCTCTCTCTTTTTCTTTCTCGATTCTGTGGCTCCGCCCCTAGCTGTGGCCCCCTCTTCGCTGCTCCACCTCTGCCGCGACCTCGATTCTGCGCTCCGCCCTTGGCTGTGGCCCCCTCTTCACTGCTTCGCGTGACCTCGATTCTGCGGCGCCGATCCTGGCTATGACCCCCTCTCCGCTGCTCTGCCCCTGTCTGTAGATAATCGACGTTGGCAACATCTACATTGCCACCCATCTTATTGGTGCTTACCAAGTAAAAAAGACTGTTATTCTTGTTTTTTATTATGTAATATAGGATTTGACTTGTAATTTGTATAGCACATTATGTAGTAAGGGGAATGTGTGTTTTATGTCTAAGATGATGATGTTCAGATGGTGTGTGTTTCATCCAGATTTCTAGGGTTTCGTTGCTGTCCGATGATTGTTATATGCCCTATTAGTAATCTTTTGGCTTGTTTTATTTACTTATTTTTTGTTTTCCTTTGGTATATCGTTCTTCTAATGAATTTGATCACCTTGTTCCTGATAGAAGGTATTTGTGTAATTTAATAGTGGTGTATTTTAATCATCTGGTGGTCAACTCTTGATATTTAGAGGGTTTTCTCTGTAGTTTTTGGTATTAGCGTTTTGATGCATATTTTTTTAGCTTCATTGATATACACTTTGTGCTTATAGGAATGTCGGTTAATAATTACATTTTGCAGTTTAATTGTTCAGTTTTGTTGTGGAATAATATAGTTTTGTAGTTATTGAGATTAGTGGTGTGTGCTTTTTTAAAATTTGCATTTTTGGCATTTTTAGTGGTTATTATTTTGCATAGCTGGGGGAAATTATTGTATGCATATTTTAAGGTTTATCAAGGTTCAATTTTCATTGAGTTTTTTTTTTCAATAGCATGAATATTTAATTAAGTTTTAGAGTTTTTTATGTTTGTTTTGAATAAAATTTAGTTTTTTATTTGTTTTTAAATAAGATGAATATTTAATTTAAGTATTTTTGTATTTTTTAATTAACATTAAACATGATTCTACATGCTTGAATAGCATAAATGCTTTTAGGTTATGTATTTTTCCTTTTTAATACTTGACTTTGGTTATAACTTAGAATTTTAGTTTTTTTTTTTGTTTCAATTAGTATAGATGAGAATTTTTGTTTTTTTTTTCAATTAGCACGTATTTATTTTTTTGTTTCAATTAGCATGTATTTGTTTCAATTAATTAAGTTCTTATTCACTTATTAAATACTTGTTACTTATTAGTAGTCATCAATATATGATTTTTTAGAAGTTATTTTAAAAACTTTGGTTGGTTAGTGATTTGATTAGAGAAATAATTAAATATGTTTAATTTAACTTTGTTAATATAAAAAATACATTAATAATTTGTTATTAGAAAGTGAGTATGTAAATGATAAACTATTCTTACTTTTATTCTTATTTGGTATGTTAATATAGAGGGATATACAAATTCATTATAAGAAAGTACAAGAACCTAATGCAACATGCACAACATATTCAAATAGTGTTTCACATGCAATCTGATCACCAATAAAAAGAATATAGGGTTCACCTCAATGCAACAATTACCGCAATAATATATTTATTGAAGAAGGGATTGCCATTTCGTGGGCATGATAAATCTGAAGTATCTATTAATAGAGAGAATTTTCTTGAGCCGTTGAAGGTTTTTACGGATATTAATGATGATATAAAAATATTATACTGAAAAATGCTCCAAAAAATCTCAAGTTGGTATCACCAAACATACAATAGGAGAAAATCTTATTTTATACTGCAAATGAGAAAATCTCAAACAGTGAAAATGTTATAACTACTGAATATGTGAATGCGAGTGCAACAACCACATCAGTCTCTATCACCTCGTGTGCATTGATTATTCTGGCATAAAGCATATTTGTGGTTTCTAGAACTGATGAAGTCCCACAAGGATTTGTTGGATATGATGTATTTTTGAAAATTCTGAGAGATCACCCTATGAAACATCGACCATAGTCTTATAGATTCTATTGTGCATTTTTAAAGTTTGCCTTCAAACACATTTATCTTCAGAGACATTGAGATGACAATTACATTGGAGAATGTGACACAAACTATTAGATTAAAATGCCATGGGAAGTCTGTGACTAGACGTCACAATAGAGAATTTAAAGATTTGGGTCGCATCCTCATAGATACAGATGATGAGGCATGGGATGATGTTGGGGTCAAGTTATCATGGTTGAGGAATAAAGAGTTTTGGTGGGAAGCCAAAGCCGACTTTTAGAGAGAAGGACAAAAATAATTCGTAGAACAACATCAGTGCATTTTTGCTCTACTTTTTTGGTATATGCTTATTCATCGACTCGGGTGGAAAGATAACCCATGAATCATACTTAAAATTATTGCAACCATTGACTTCCATCGATGAATATTATGTAGATATGCCGTTCTTGCACACATGTATGTAAGTTTGTCTGAGTGCAAAACTGGCAGAAAAAATATTGCAAGCATTTTGGTTTTATTAAAGGTATTCATTCTTTCATGTTTCCTATTTGATATTTTTTTGCATTCATTATCTATAAATTTTTGATGTGGTACTAATTCTTGTATTGATCCTTACAAGTTTGAATATGAGAGCTCATATCCATTGAAAGACCCTTGAGATGCAATGTGAAGACATACACATGATAATGAAGATAAAAATGATTGAAGAGGGTTGGGTCCTAATATCAATAGGGTGTCTTGCATAGTACAATTATAGAACATCACTGAAGCACATGTAAGTTTTCTTTAAATAATTTGGTGGAAGTGTTCATTCTTTTGTTAAAAATGTCTATTCTTTTGTTGGAGGTATTCATTATTACGTTTTAGGTAACATGGTGTCCCTACGTAGACATAATAAATGAAGACCATAAGAATGTGGTTGTACACGTGAGAGACCTCACAATGAATGACATTTGGTTGCACAACATGCATGAAGTTGAACGTCAACTAGCCAACCAAATAGTTTGACAGTTTGACTTTGTTTAACAAATACTTCATCACCCTAGAGTAGCTAGTAAAACAATATATGACATAATGAAGGATAAGAAGAAGGAACTAGCTAGTCGAGTCCTTGTATTCATAATGTTTGCTGGCCGTGCAAAATGCTCAAGAAAATCTCATTTTCTTTATTTGACAAAGGAAAGTTGATAAGCCTTATTAAATTTTATACTAGGGACTTCTAAACATCAGATTTATTGATGCTTGACAATCAACTATGAACATATATCATTGATGTGAGACACAATATGGAGTTCTCAAATTTAAAATGTCTAACTGAACTTGCAAAAATGATGGTAAAGATCGAAAGCATAATGTAATTCCTCTAATTTATTTGCTTATCAAATTAGCATTGACTCTACCGGTTGCGACAACAAGTCATGAGAGGACATTTTCAACTATAAATATTATCAAGACTCAATTGCGTTCTTAAATGGTAGATGAATGGGTAAATGATGCTTTTGGTTATCTACATCGAGAAATATATATTTGGCATCATTAGTAATGAATCAATTAAAACTGGCATTAAAAATATGAAAAAATGACGAGGTGAATTGTAAAAGGTATTTGTTACAGTTAGTATTTGATATTTCTCTTCATTTTGAGTGGCTTGTACTTTTTTAAATTATTTATAAAACATTTATGATGCCTTTTTATAGATTTTTTTAAGATTAACTAATTAATTGGCTATTTATATGTAGGATGTTTGTGTTTCTTTGTCACGTCTTGCCAAATGCATTTCAAGATCGAATCTTGACCTCAGTCACACTACATTGTAAGTTTGAATTTATTTTTGTAAAGTTTTATTATTGGAACAATGTTCATATTGTGTTTCACAAAATTTTTTGTATTGATTGTTTTGATAAATTTGTTGTTTTCATGTATTTTTAAGAGAATTGTTGTTTATATTCTGTTTTACTCATTTGTTGTGTTGATTTCTCATTTGTATGTTGTTTAGGGCAAGTTGCATTCATTTAAAAGCTTAATTGTTTAGGACATGTCGTGCATCACTTCCGTTACACTATACTTTTTTGATCTAAAAATGCATTATGTTCTTCTCCTTTTTATGTATTTGAATGAATTTATGAGCAGAGACCGGATTTATGTGTTTGAATGTTAAAAGGAATTTATGAGCAGAGAATACATTTATATTTTTGAAGAAATTTATGGGCAGGTTAAAATATGTTTTAATGAGTTTATGAATGTTGGAAGCAAGACCCCAAGTTAGAATGAGTTCTATAGATATTGTTAAACTAATTACATGAACTATATTATATAATCTATAGTTGAAGATATTAGTTTAGTTGTTCGGTAGTTCGATTTCTTGTTGGAGACACTAGTTACATTCTGTAGTTCTTTAAAAAAATTTTCACTTGCTAGTATAGTTTATTGTCATGGAAATTATTTTTGTTTTTACTGTGCATTTGTGCTCATGCTAGATTAAATTTCTGGCTTCACTTATGCTTGTACTTAAAAGTTAAATTCTCTATATTATATTCTAAACTATCCAAACATAACTAGTTTATGTGTATTTTATTAGATAGGCAAGCTATATTATTGCTTCACAAAAGAAACTTTTTGTGGCTCTCAATTTTCTCACTTGTAAACAACTTATTGAAAAATGATTGTATTGTCCTTGTAAAATTACAGGATTTTTGAAATGCCTCACAATTTGCTAAAATCTCCTCATACCCAAAATTTTGATTTCTAAATTTTTAGGATATTTTTACCCTTCTACTCTAGCAAACTTGTTGATGTTCACCTGACAGATGGATACCCCATGCAAAACACACATCTCAATAACAAGGAGATTCACATGAGCATTTCATGGATTTGATCAAACTTGCCTAAAGTATTTTCAAACCTAGCTAACTTGAATCCCAACACAAGAGATTCATATCTCAAATATGTGGATCTTTTGAGAATCACAACTTTGGTGCGAACCTTCTAGAATTTTAAAGTTCTAGCTTGACAGGTTCACTTTATACATTTGCTGGAGTCCTGACTGTCACGCAGACGTCATGTAGACCTCTTGTGACTAAAAACTCACTTAAAGTCATGACGTATGTCCATAATTTGTTGTATGAAATTCACAAATATTAGTTGTGAATGTCTTCACCTTTGGGGTCAACTTCTGAATTTGATTGTTTATCACTGGAACAATGACATGATTTTTAAGATATTTTTATATTTTTAGTAGTTTATTTTGTTTCTTTTTTGTAATTCAATTTTATGTGAGTCTCTTTTGCCCATCTGTTTATCATTGAATTTGGTTATGCAGAGATTGTTCATCCTTTACTATAAAGATGACGAGTGAAGAAACTCTCATGAAGGCACAAACTCATAGTCATGGATGAAAGAAAGAGGTAGGATATATACATGCTCTAAAAAGACTAAATTTTCTTTCTATACCATAGACCTTAAGTAATATACTGAAGTTTTCCTCTCTTGAATATTATTTTTTCAGATACAATACCCATCGGTTAATCCATCATACCATGAGGTATAAAAGAGGCTTGATACATGGATAGACAGGGAACTTGTTCTATGCCCAAGAGTATGAGTTTTCGATATAGTTCAAAAAAAATGCACTAATGGTAAGATGAGTATGAAATTACCCTAATCCAATAGGAAGCCAGAAAAAGGAGTTTTCAATAAAAAAATTTGCTTTAAAAAAGGTTGATGCATTAGTGTCTAGAATCATGTCTCTCATCAAGGAAGCATCTAAAGAAGGGGATGCTAGTGAGCAATCAGTGGTTAATAATTGTAATGAGCCAAACTTTGGATTTCTCAATAGACATTAATCTGCAGGACTGACTAAAGGAAGTAGGGGACATATTTAGTTACAATAGCAATGATGAGATAGAGAAGAAGACGATGGACACTGTGAGGGTGGAGAGGGCAAAGAAGGAACCTCAACAACGGAAGGATGTCAAGGATGAGGTGGAGAAGAGAAGATACAATTCAAGCAAATAAAGAGGACAATGTTGAGGTATAGAGTGAGGTTGTTGGTGGTGAAGGGGCAGAGAAGGAATCATAAGGAAGGAGGTGAAGACTGAGGTAGAGAATAAAGGTTTGGTTGGTGAGAGGGTAGAGAAGGTTTATCAACAAAGGGAGGAAGCTAAGGTGAAGGAAAGAATGAAACATGTTTGTAAGATGTTTGCAATCAATTTTAGTGTTATACATTTAATTATTAAATTACGATATGTGTATGTGTGAAACATGTTTGTATGATAACTAGTTTGAATATTATAATTAATGATCATATATTCAATGATTGATGTGTATGCAATAGTGGGTCTATTTTGTGAATGTGAGCAGTTGTAACTAGTAAATTAAAATGAATACATTTTAACATTATATTCGATTATGATATTGAGTTATTCTATAAATTTTTTTGTTAATATGTGCAATTGTAATTAGTCTACTATAATTAATCAATATTAGTGTTATTTTTTATTAACTATGTGTGATATGTAATTGATTCCATGCAATTTGTGTTGTTATTACAAGATTTGTAGCCACAAATAGCAGAACAACCATACTGTTTGTCACATCGATTCTATTGGTTTCAAGCACACGAGTGGTTCTTAATACTATCAGATGATGCTAATGATTAGCTAGATCAAATAGACTCCTGACCATTCCTGAAGGTTACATCATGAACTATTGATCATAGTTTCGTATATTTCATAGTACATTTTTATAATATTTTAATGAACATATTTTTATTCTTCAATTTTGAGTTGACCATAACCTTAAAAGACGTGACATACATCACATAATTAAAGTGTTATGAAGAGCCCATAAATGCACCTTGATTTGACAATTTGAAGTACACACTTGAAGTTTTATTAAGAATAACTGAGGACGCATTTGAAGGTGATGCATTGAAGCCGTCATGGTTGATGAGGATAATACAAACATTTTCCGTCAAAATAAACCGACTCACCAATTAGTTTTGGCAAAATTTTGGATATTCCTAGAGCCTGTAAGGGCTCTGCTCATCTGGTAAGGTGACTTGTGAATGTCACCAAGTTAATGGGATGTCACAAGTTCAAACCCCACCAGGACATCCCTTTGCCACAAGCTTGAAGCAAGGTGTCAAGTTTGGTGGGTAATTGAGAGACCGGAAACTTGCTGAAGTATGGTTTCGGATGAATGGTTTTTTCATGAAAGTTAAAAAAGAGAAAAAAAAAATCACATCTAGAAATTATGCGTGTTAGAGAGCTACCACGTAAGCATCAATGGTGTCAATGCATGTTACCACATATGCATCATTGAAAATCAAGGAATTAAATAAGGGAGAAAAAGAGAGATGATCAGGTCAAAGTCACCTTTAATCGTAACACCACCAGATACATGCCTTGGATGCCGTTCATCTTAAAAATGAACTATACCCATCAAACAGTGAATAAGGCTCATTGTGAGTAGGGATGGCAGTGGGGCGGGGCGGGGCGGGGGACAAGGTTTCCACCCCCGCCCCGCCTCAAAATTTTATCCTCCACCCCCGCCCCGCCTCCGCGGCGGGGATGGATTTTATCCTCCACCCCCGCCTTCATCCCCGTTTCATGTCCTCCACCCCCGCCCCGTCCCCGTCCCCGCCCCGCCCCGTCCCCGTCCCGACCCCGCCCCCGTCCCCGACCCCGCGGGATGAGCGTGCTCGTCACCGGCGCCGCTGGCTTTGTCGGCACCCACGTCTCGCTCGCCCTCCGGAAGCGCGGTGACGGTGTCGTCGGCCTCGACAACTTCAACGACTACTACGACCCCTCGCTCAAGAAGGCCCGCCGTCGAATCCTCGGCGACCACGGCGTCTTCGTCATCGCCGGCGACATCAACGACGCCCGGCTCCTGGCCAAGCTCTTCGACCTCGTCGCCTTCACCCACGTGATGCACCTCGCCGCCCAGGCCGGAGTCCGGTACGCTATCGAGAACCCGGCGTCCTACGTGCACAGTAACGTCGCCCGGCTCCAGGGTTAGGAAATTAGGGAAGGGAGTTAGGGTTAGTAAACAGTTCATCTGAGTTGGGGGCGGGGATGGGGCGGGGCCGGGACGGGGATGGGGCGGGGGCGGGGCGGGGATGGGCCGGGGCGGGGCCGGGGCGGGGATGGGGCGGGGCGGGGCGGGGGAACGTGCCAGTCCATCCCCGCCTCCACCCCCGGACGGGGATGGATTTTAACCTTCATCCCCGCCTCCATCCCCGTTTCATACCCTTCATCCCCGGTCCAAACGGGGCGAGGCGGGGCGGGGCCCCGCTTTCCCCCGGTCCACTGCCATCCCTAATTGTGAGACATTCATTTTAAACCATCCGGATGCCGTCCATCTGATACACCGGGGAGAAAAAGTGGGGCTCATCCAAGTGATGAGCAACTCATTCGCACAGGTTTGTATCCTGTTAATCGTGAGATCAATGGCATCCAAAGGAGTTCTGACGGTATTACCATCAGCACACACTGACCAGATCCCATCTAGGGGAGAAAACCCATGGAAAAAGCATGCAACAGAGTTACACATGCACCATCATGGGATTCTGTCATGACTGACATGCAAACAGTTTTGTTACAATTTCTTCTAGTTATCTATTTTTTTTTATTTGGAGAAACAGTCCCTGGTGCAAAGACCTAACCGTCCTTGCTCGGCCTGCTGTACTACGGTCTCTGTCCATGTCGGCATAAAACTCGGAGGGCTTACCCCTCTACCCCCAAGGAGTCGCCATGCTTTGGCTTTGGCTTTGGCTTAGGCTTAGGCATAAGCTAATTATCTATTAATATCTACAAAGTTCCAAAAAAAAAACTAAAGCACGGCCAAAATGTGAAACCAATGATAATCGGACAACTCTCCTACAATAATTGTGTTTTTTTTTATTGATCGCCCTCTACGTATTAGATCTCTAATGTGGAATGTGTGAAAACATGCTTTAGATTATGATTTTTTGATAATGTTAAAAAATCAATATCCCACAATGCTTTGTATTGCAAAATCTTATATGAATTATAAGCCATTGTTTTCTAATGTTTTGAAAAAACATGTCTAGATCATCATTTAAAACATATTTCTTGTTAAATAAATAAATTATAGAGACCAAATCTATGAGATCTGATGGATGAAATGCTTGATCATTGGAAAAGCAGAGCGGTCACAGCATCAGCCCAAGGACTCTCTCTCTCTCTCTCTCTCTCTTGTGACAAGTTTCAGTTCCTGTTCAACTTGGTTGTGGCAGACAATTAGGTCGGTACAAGTTCCATCCAAACATGACCTTCATGTTGGTTTTGGTTTACTTCATCACAAACTAGAAAAACTTGAAAATTATTAGCTCGAGTCAAAGTTTGTGAGATTTGAGGCAATCAAACGCCTCCCCATACACATTTCCTATCAATTCTGCTTGTCATTGAATTGATAATTGGACTTCAAACACAAGTTCAAACCCTAGAGTGACCCTAGTGCCAACTTCCAACTTGGGTGTCTTGTTCCATTCTACTTGACTCAACTAAGACAAAATATTTGTGGATCATATTATTGAGTCAACCAACTTCTAACCGACTGAATTGAACCAAGGAAAGTATTAATCAAGTGATCAATGATTGAACTTGACATTTGGGTGAACTTAATGACCAAAGTGTGACACAAAATGAGCAGGAGATGGGTCAAATCAATCTTGAGACACGACAGGGGTAGAGACCCTATCCCCCGCCCCCTGTTAGGAAAAACCACGAGCAAGAGACAATCAAAAGGAAACAAAGAACAAGAATGATCAAACTAAACACAAGAAGAACACAGATTTTACGTGAAAAAACCTCTCCTCAAATCCGAGAGAGAGTAAAAAACTACGGCCGCCCAGAGAGAAATATTATTACTCTTAACAGACAGTTACAGTTCTGGAAAGAAAAGCGAGAATATAAACAAGGCAAGGGTGACAACCCTAACCCTAACCAAATCGGGTCAGATCCACTGAAAATCGGGTCCCAAACATAAGCCCCAGAAAAAATTTCTTCTGGGGGGCGCTGCCCCCCTATAACCTCCTGCCAGGGACGGACCCCCGCCCACTGACCGTGCAGCGGGACCCGCGTCGGGGGAGCCCCCGGACCCCCCTTCCTGCAAGGGCAAAAACAGTGAATCAGGCTCCACAACTCATCACCCCCGCCCCGATCCATTGCCATCCCTATGAGTGATATGGGGACTAGCAACTTTGAGTTGGTGTACCTCACCTTCACTTGTGAAAAGATCAGATGCAATATGATTGCACAAATATTTGTGCATTAAGCACCTGATCACCCTCCATCTTGAGGACAGGCCTGTCAGTTGTGAGGCGATGGAAGGCAATCTGGTGGTTAAGGTGGTTAATGCACAAATTTTGTACCATGTGATTGCACCCGATCCGGACTCCCCTCACTTGATATCCATAAACAGAAACACGATCCATAGTTTTTGGTAGGGGCAATAGAAACGAAGTAAAAGGTGAGAGCGATGTGGGTAGCCATATCCATTGCATCAAATGATGCAAAAGGAATTTCTATTCTCTCTTCTCTTTGCTCTATAAGCTGTCACTAAACGTCACAATCGCACTATATATCAACTGGAGCGAGAGAGAGAGAGAGAGAGAATAAACCAAGGTGGTTTTCTTGAATCTTTGAATCAGGTGCTGGTTTAGTGATGTATCTAGGGGCGGGTTTGTCCTCAAAACTGTTTAACAAATGGGTAAAGCTAAAGTTTGGAGCAATTTTGTATTTTTTAGAGTTAACCATTGTAGGTAGAGGTGCAGCTGTTTTTGAGAAGGTGGCCACCATTAATTTGGCAGTAACCAACCCTTCTTTCCACTCTGTTTATTGACAATTATTGGTGAATGGTGATTACTATATGTGGACTAGAACATACATCACTGCCACTTTTTTTATAAAATGCTAGCAAATAAGTAGTTTTACATATATAACTAATTAAGCATTTAAGACATTTTTTTTATGAAAAAATCCTGATATTTTAATACAACTCTTCATATGCATTATATTTTCTTACAACTAAACGTGATTATACAATTTTAATTGTTTATATACATTGTGTATTCATTATTTAACCTGAGGCAAGTGGCTTGAATTGGCTATAGCTGATGGATTTTGTGACATTTTCAAGGTACACATTTGTTCCACACCTCACTGATGGTTGTGGGGGCAGCCCTATTTGCTTGGAGTTTGTAATCTAGGGTTGTCAGTCACCTCGTGTCTCCTAGCTTAGGTTTTTCTTATTCATATATATATATATATATATATATATATATATATATATATATTCACGTGGATGACCTTGAAGAAGTAACTTGTCATATACTTGGACCTAAAAAGGCAATTGGGTGAAATTTTCTGAAGTTTTTTTAATGCAAAGTTATTTAGTCATTCGCCCACAAGTGCTTCCCTCATCTGGTAGGACGACTTGTGAATGTCACCAAGTTGACGGGACATCATAAATTCGCAACCCGTGGGTGGCGTCCCTTGCCACAAGGAAGAAGCTTCAAGGGATTAACCGACTGGAGATCAACCAATGTGAAGTTGGTGATGAAATGGTTTTTTCCTTGGATTATCAAAAAAAAAAAAACTCATTTTGTCAATTGATGGAGTGTCCACAAGGTTTTACACAGCCCAAATGGTGAGTAGCACCCTAAGACCCGGTGTGGCCAGATTTTTAGGTCTCAAGTGTGGTTTCTTCATATGCCGGGTGCCGTATCTTTGGGTTATAAATCCAAAAAAAAGTGTGGCTTCTTCGTGTATTTTTTGAAAGAAAAAAAATGGCTTCTCCATGTAAAAAAAGGAAAACAAAAAACTTTGCTCGGTGATTTACGAACAAAAAAATGTCAGCTCGGCTCGGCACACACAAGCCATATGAGCTGAGTCCAAACACTATATGGCTGTAAACAAGCCGAGATGGAACAACACATGTTTGGCTCGTTTATCAGCCCTAAGTGTTAGTGCACATCACCATGTGTTGGGATGTTGCAAGTTGAAAACCCAATGGTATGTTGTGTGATTGGTGGGGGTATGCCTAACCCCAACTCGCCTTAAAAAAAAACATGAATCGTTAAGGATGGTAGTGGACCGTGGACGGTGCAGCAGACAAGGTCTCCATCTATGCCTCGTCTCAAAATAGTGACCTCCATTCCAAGTTCATACCCGTGACAGGGGGGACTTTGGGCCTCTACCCCTCATCGCTATTCTTGCTCTTGCCCTCATCCTCGTCCTAGCCTTGTTCCCGTTCTTGCATCTCATCAAATTTACTGTCTCAATCTCCTACCGTTGTGTTCGTTAGGAGAGGCTGAGCCGTCAAGAGAGTCGAGTTGTCACATGGAGTAGCACGGGAAGCCTTGAGAGGAGGTCGAAAGGGTCGATTATGATGGACCAAAAGGAGTACTGAAAGGGTCATTTTAGGCTTTATGGTTAGAAATTTAGTATTAAGAATAAATATATAGGAGTTATATGTAATTTTATTAAATAACTAAAGGTATATTTTAGTTATTTTACTAACAGGTAGGGATGACGGTGGGGTGGGGTGGGGTGGGGTGGGGCGGGGGACAAGATCTCTACCCCCACCCCGCCTCATGATTAGAACCTCCATCCCCGCCTCCATCCCTGGCAGGGATGGATTTTAACCTCCACCCCCTCCTTCATCCCCGTTTCATGTCCTCCATCCTTGGTTCAAACGGGGATAAGGCGGGGCGGGGCAGAGATGAGGCGGGGAAAAGTGACAGAGATGGGGTGGGGCAGGGATGAGACGAGGCGGGGAAAAGGGTACGTCCATCCCTGAACGGGGATGGATTTTAACCTTCATCCTTGCCTCCATCCCCGTTTCATACCCTTCATCCCTGGTCCAAACGAGACAAGGCGGGGCGGGGGGGGGCCCCGCTTTCCCCCGGTCTATTGCCATCCCTACTAACAGGATTGGGGATGGGGCAAGGCACAGAAAAGTATAAGTTTATTTTCGCATGGTTTTTTATTTTCACATCCATCCCGGATCCATTTCTTGTTTCATGTCCTCTATCCCCACCCCAAATGAGGGGGGGGGGGGGGGGGGTGTCCCTGCTTTCCTGTGGTCCACTGCCATCACTAATTGTCATTGCATATATTTAATAACTTTATTCAATGACCTGATATAGTGACATGACTATATAAACATTCTCTCCCTTCCCCCCCCCCCCCCCCCCCCCCCCCCCCCCATTTTTTTCATTGTGGCTATAGACGATCTTGGTGATGTAATCTAGAGTGGAAGAAAGAGGACATTTTTTGGGGCTGCAATGTATCATCAACAATTAATATCTCATTTTCTTTTCATCGATAACCTCTTGATCATTGGAGAGGTTTTAGAGGAAAATATGTGGGCCATATGGGTGATTCTCAAGTGTTTTTAAAAAATTTTAGGTCTTCATATGAATAAGGAAAAGAGCCAAATCATGGTGCTTAACGACTACCGGGGACTTGAGGAAGCTCGCCTCTGTAATATTCAATTGTGAGGAGAGTATCCTTCCAATTAAATATTTGGGTCTTTCTCTTTATTTGGGGGGCCTCAAGAGAATTACATTGGAGTATAGAGAAAGATCATATTTGTCAAAAAATCCATTCATGTTTTTCCCATTTGTTTTCTAGAGGGGAGAGAGTTAACCTTGTTTGTTTTAATATCTCTCCTACAGTCATACACTTCTTCCAAAGTAACGTTGAAAATAGTCTCAATTCTTTGTTTAAAAAAATTATGACACGAGTCTATTGATGAAAAGAAGAGGGTGCCTGGCAAGTGATTGATTTTGTCACAAAACCACTACATGTAGGGGTTTCAGAATGCATAATTTGAGGAGATTTAAGATTGCCGTCTTGTCTAAGTGGTTATGAAGGTTGTGTAGAAGGGACAACAGTCTTAGCTTAGACTACTTGAAAAAGTATGAGTTAGTTGGCTGGCTTTTAAGTTGGTCTAAAAATTACAAATGGAGGAAAGGATTTTAGATTTGGAAGGGGGTGGATGGTTGCTTTGGACTACTTCAACATGATGATTCAGATTAAGGTGGACAATGATTCTAAAATCTTATTTTGTCATGATGTGTGGTGCGGTAACATCAAGCATAAGAATTCTTTCTTTCTCTTACATGAAGCATCTAGAGTCAAAAATGAAAAATTATGTGATTTTTGGTCTAACGAGGTCTGAACATGGGATATTTTGCTTAGAAAGGAACCTTTAGATGTGGTTTTACGTGAATGAAATTCCCTCATTGCTTTTTTGTCGAGCACCTCTCTTTCACTGGAGGATACATTGAGTTGGTCTCTCACTAGTGACGGCATTTTCAAGATGTTGACTATGTACCAATCCCTTATGCTGGCTCCCACATGGCTCTTGAAAATAGCTTTATGCTTTGTGGGCTTACTGTGTTAGGAAAACTGCAAGCAAGAAACAACCGAAGAAAACAATAAACAAGAACGATTAAACCAAACACAACAAATACACATAGATTTATGTGAAAAAACCTTTCCTCAAATCCGAGAGAGAGTAAAAAACCATGGCCGCCCAGAGGAAATCTTTATTGCTCTCCTTCGACAGTTACAAGAGAGAAATAAAAGAAAGAATTTATACAAGGCAAGGGCGATAACCCTAAACCTAAACAAATCAAGTCTGATCCACAAGAAACTGTAAGAGCAAAAAACTTTAAGGATCATTTGACTCTCCTCCATGACATGTTAATATGAAGATTAGACTCAAAAGCTAGGGTTTTCACCATTGTTCACGTTGTCATTGTGAAGAAGAATCCACTCCACACCTCTTTTGGAATTGCATTTTTACAGGGTCCATCTTGCACAAAGCTTGGATTGACCTTTATATAGATTGGGATGACATTTTTTCTGAGTGATGGCTTGGAAGCTTAATTATTTGATTGGAAAGGAATCAACACATCTTCAAGGACCACTCTTACCGTTTTCATTTCATCTTATGCCAGCTTAGATGGGAGTTAAACGAAAGGGCTACCCCTAAGTGGACCGAAAAATCTATGGACTGGTTAAGGAAGAGCTGGATTGCGACTTGAGGCTGCCCACCGTTTGATAAGGGGATGCACCTCTTTATATTCTTCTATGTAATCTTCTTTTATTTGCTGGATGGGGTGCAATATCTCATTACGCACCACCAATGTAAACTGTTTGGTTTAATGATATTTATTTTGTTCTCTCCAAAAAAAAATCTAAACATTGAAGGGTTGATACATGAATTCTTAAGTTAGCCTCTTAATGGATTTCCTTTTTTATTTTTTTTAACAGATAATTTTATGAAAGTACGGCCAAAGGTGGGGTTTCTAACTTTTCTCCATTGTATATTTAAAATGTGGAACCCACCACGTGGGGCAACATGAAGGATGAAGAGGATAACGACGCTTAGCAGGATGACCACGGTAAAAGTTAAGCCGTTTGTGGGATCATGAACAAGCAGCTGGGATCCCATAAAATAAATGGCCGGGCCCAGTCTCCAACTCAGAGGGTCCAGATCAAACCCCAGCTCGATCCAGACTAGGGTCTGACCTATTCTAGATTCTAGTGTTTCTAGAGCCTGTTCCAGATGCATTTGGATATAATGCAGAATCCGGTTTGTTATAATGTGAAATCTCAATGTCTATGTTTCCTGCAAGTCCTTTTAAGATAATGATTTCATTTGCACAAGACAGTTATAATTAAGGCTGACATTTTGATATGGTGTTGCAAGTTGGGCGATTAAAAAGTGATGAGAAGAATGGTGAATGGCACTGATATGTGTATGTTAAGATGGATGTGTGAAATGAATTGGACGCAAGAAAGATAATTGAAGATCTAGATGGAAAGACAAAAAGATATGATATAAAAAGACTGTCAGGTGACTTGAGTCTTTTTCAGACGTAATTGACAGCAAAGAAGGAAGATTCCGTGAGACTACTTGGTAACTTGATTATTCGCCTTGTAACTTTAAAATGCAAAAAAAAAGACAAACGAGAAACATGTAACACAAACATCATGTGGTCCGATCAAAGATTGATGATGATGATGATGATGATGATGATGATGGATGTAGCGGAATGAGTCCACCAAAGGGACAAATAAAAAACTAAAAACCGAGTTGAGTGGTTTTCTGGTCCGATTTCTTTCGGGTCAGAAT
Organism: Nuphar pumila; assembly: GCF_984573655.1. Classification (NCBI taxonomy): domain Eukaryota; kingdom Viridiplantae; phylum Streptophyta; class Magnoliopsida; order Nymphaeales; family Nymphaeaceae; genus Nuphar; species Nuphar pumila. The sequence continues at coordinate 99,865,314 of NC_143260.1, read as the reverse complement.
CTGGTCAGGAACCGATCCATTTGCAGGCCCACTGGACCGTTGGTAGTGGGGTCAAGAGAAACGAGGGGCAGAGGGGTACAGATGCAGACATTCTCACCCACGCAATGTGGGCCCCACCATGGCACGCGGTGAGCAGATGTTCGCCCTCTGGATTCGGCTGTGGGGCCCGGCTTACTTCTGTGTGGATGGCAGCCACAAATCGACCACACACAGTCTCTCTCTCTCTCTCTCTCTTTTGTCTAGTTCATTCGTTGGTTATAAATCTCTCTCAAACACCCTGCGGCTTTGACTCGCCCACCCATCTCTCTCTCTCTCTCTCTCTCTCTCTCTGTTGTGCTTGTATGATGTTTCATGGCCTCTGCTTTACGAGCCTTCCATCGACTCAAAGACAGCAAGAGAGGGTAAAGGTAGTTATCGTTTTGTGCTGAAATTGCATCTTTATTTGGAGAAGCGAAGAGCTTTCAGGCAACTTGAAGCTGTAACTAAAGGTATTATAGAGAATGATTCTTATGGCCGTTTTTTTTTTGTGGGCCTTGACTCTGTGGTCACACTGATTTTTATTTTTGAGTCTTCAATATCTGCTAATATGCTATCTTGCTCTTTCTTTTGGGGTTGTTATTGTTGAAGTGAATGAACACTCCCATTCCAAGTACCAAACAGGCACAAGCTTTTGAAACTTAGCTCTTTTTGTGTGATAGAGAATGCAACCACATCTGAGCAGATGGGAGTTTTGACACTTGGTATTCCCTACTGTGCCAGAGGAACTCCAACTTCCATGGGATGTTAACTCCAACACCTCTTCTTTGTATGAGGTGTGATCAAGCCCCATCCATTACCCAAATGGGCCTAAAAGTTTGACCCAGCCCATCAACCTAATTGTAGAGCAATGACCTTGCTTAGATCCAAACTAAAGTGGCTAGTGCCACATTTGTTCATTGGGTTAAACCAGTCATGGTGATTAACATCCAAGGATTTAAGCCCTGTCTATTTACTAAATAAGCCTGGAAGGAGGATTCTTCTGTAGTTACTGTACTACAAACCAAAATACATCTTCAAATTCCTTGAAACTATTCTATTAGTAATTGAATCTGCTAAGGCACCCCATCTTAACCATCAGAATCCTTGCCTTCTTACCCATATCATCTGTTTTTTCTCTGTCATTCATTTTCTCTGAGCATCACAAGTTTTTTACTATTAAAAAAAGCGTTTTTCTTAAAGACATATAGTCAAGTTATGGAAATCTATCACTATTCATTACCATGAAGAATGAGTATAGTTCATGTCTCATCATATGCTGTCTCCTGTAAGACAAAATAGAATTATTTCAAAAAGTTGATACATTGCATGAATGGCGCCCTTTATTTGGAAGTCACTATCTGCACATGGTGAAACTTGAACTTCTGAAAAGGTTTGAATGCTGTGATGGTGCCCTTTAACTGATAGTCTTTGTAACCTACAAGTGGTAAGAAATTTATTATAGGAGGTTTGGGAGATGGGGGGTGGGGGGGATATGATGTTTGAGGATGAGTGTGTGGTTGAACCATCCTTGTATTTTAGTATTATAGGCTTACTTGCAATTTGAGGGAACCTTTGGTTGTTTGTATCCATTTTTGTTTCTTATGTTCATGTTTTTTCTTGCAATCGTGTCTTCTTATTCATCTTGGTCGCTCTGATGGATGACTATCGAGAGTTATGGTTCCCTGAAAGTAACCCAAGAAGGGAAAGTCCTCTAATATTTGACTGCTGTTTTGGAGTCTTAAAAGGTACTTTCTGCATAAAACATTTGACTTGTAACTCTTGACTTCTCTATTTGATGCCCTTAATTAGGACATGTGAAGGAGAGTTGGTGGGCAGTGGAAAAGTAAAAATTAATGAGCTGTTAGTTTCTTAGCTATGCGTTTCTGCTTACTATTCCCTCCTGAGGACAATTTTCTTGTAACTGTAATAATTGTGTGCTTATTTGACTTTTAATGGTGAACTTTGGCAACTTTTTGCAATGATGGTGTAAAGCAAATTTCCCACTCTCCCCCCTCTATTCCCCAAATGGATCCACCAAACCCACCATCTTGGTTCCATTTCCCTTTCATTTTCCCCATCACCGGTGGATCCTAATGCAACTTCAAAGGAGCAAGGGAGAACAAGTAAATTAAAAATCCAAATAAAAAATCTATGTAAAGGTCTTTTTCAAATCCGACTAGTATTAAATAAATGGAACTTACAGAGTGACATTTCCATGATATTTTTTTAGTTTATGGTCTGGGGGCTTCAGTTAAAAAGAGGAAAATTGTGACAAGAAGGTGATTAAAAATGAAAACATAGTAAAAAAAGAAAGGATAAAATTGAATATACTGCTGATAGTTTTCAATAAAATGCCAATAGATACAACACAGCATATCTTTTTCTTTTGCCAATAAAACTGCAATAAGCTCTATTCACTAAAATTCGTTTGGAATTTTTATGATCCTTAGAATATCACCGTATATCTCAATAATCTTCAAAACCTTCTCCAATCTTTCATTGTTACCTACCTTATATGTCCATTTTTTTTATTTTTTTGCAGACTAAGACATTAATTCCAAGCAAGGGATGACCCAAAGAACCAATATGGCCAAAGAGAATGTAGTGGTTCAAGATGATTCATCTTCAGCATCAACCTTAGGCACTATTTGTACTGTATCATTGGGCATTTGCAGCTCCCATTTTCTTGGTGCATCTGACCTGCAATCTAGTGCAAGAACAGCTTCTGCAATGGGTTGTATCACTAACCATAGAAAGAATCCACTGCTCATGAAGAAGCTTGACATTGGTGGGAGTGTGAACATGTGGCTTGATTCCATGAGAGCATTGTCACCAACAAGCACCAAACCTGTTCCTTCTCTTGTATCTGAATACAAACAGGCAGGTTCACCTTTTCCTTTTTCTTTCCCTTTATTTCCACTGGATCAGGTATATATATATATATATATATACAAACAGGCTGGTTTATGTCTAAAATTAAATTGATGGTGGATAGAACTGTTAAAAAGACCACCATGATAGAAAAAGAGGCTCATGGAACTTGTTAAGTCCACCCAAAATGGGGATACAAATTCATTTATATCAGCCACATATTAATATACTAAAATGTACCTTCAGAAAATGAAACAGGATTTTCCTTAAAAAGGCTCTATTTAATTTGAACAGCTTCACCTTCCATCTGCACTGAACATGTTTGAAGACATTATGGAGGCTTCAAGGGCCAAGCAAATCGTTATATTTCTAGATTATGATGGCACACTTTCGCCGATCGTCGACGACCCGGACCGAGCTTTCATGTCTGATGCGGTAATCACAACATACTTCTCACTAACTAAATTTCATATATTAAACTTCTATACGTGATTCTGATCCTCTAGTTGAGAGTAAACTGATCAGATGCGAGCAGCAGTGAGGGACGTGGCAAGGTACTTTCCAACAGCAATTGTGAGTGGGAGGTGTCTAGATAAGGTAATTTAAGTTAAAGATTTATTCTTTATTTTTTCGATAGGTAAGCTGGGGTTAGGCAGACCCCCACCAGTCATACAACTGTACCATTGGATTTTGAACTTGCAACGTTCCAATACAAGGTGACGTGCACTAATAGCTCCTACCAAACAAGCGGAGCCCTTTATTGCCATGGGTACACTTGCACTTGCAAAGGTGTATGGCAGCAATTCCATGAGTTATTGCCATGCATGCGCCAGATCTCCCTCGTTTGTTAGACCCATTCAAAAATCGTAGTTTTCAGTATTTTTTTTTTCACATTTAACACCATAAATGTGATCGGTAGTTTTTTTTTTAGTTATTTCCGGCTTTTGGATCACCCAAATCTAATCTGTATACAGATTTTTCCGGTGATCCAAAATCAATGGCCATGAAGGCATCAATTGTTTTCCTGCTCATAAAAATACAGTTTTTCATAAAAAAACATGATCCATGAATCGATTCTAAACACATCTAACTGTTCAGATCTATCATAAAACACTTCAAACTATGGGGCCTAACTGGGCAGAACGAGAAAAGAAGGCCTAATATGTTCAGTTCTCTCTCTCTCTCTCTCTATATATATATATATATATATATATATATATATATATATCATTTTAGTTGGACGACTATTAATTAAGTACCTTCTTTTGATCATCATGCAACACTATTTTAGGTGTATAGCTTCGTGAGATTAGCCGAGCTGTACTATGCAGGTAGCCATGGGATGGACATCAAGGGGCCACTCAAGAGCCCAAGATGCTTAAGAATGAATGGTGCAAAAACTCTAGGGAAGATGGTGAGTCGTGTTCTTTTCCTTCTTTGCTTTTTCAATTAGGTAATAAACCTGTGGACCAACTTCTTAGTTTTTCAACAGACAAAGACGTAGATGGCACTGGCTTTTGGGCACAATACAGAAATTGCTTACAAATTAAAAAACATGACAAAACTGGTTAATTGATTTTTTTTTTTGACCGTTTTACCTTTTTATCCCTTGAAAAATTAGGCACTTTGGGTTTTGATATTTAAAACTGAGAAACCACCTCCAAGATCAGAGACCTAGATGCACTGGCTTTGCCTGCAATACTTAGAGCCTGTTTAGAATCTCGGCGTTGGGATGGGTGTTTATGCATTTGGTGTTCAGGAGGCAAAATCTTTGATCAAACGCCCATGGTGGTCTCGTTTGGAATCTAGGCGTTTATGCATTTGGGATGGAAAGTTAGGCCCTTTCTCCTTTATATTTACACTGAAGGATGGATTCGGCAGCTATACTATACCTGGCAAAGCAGCTGCCACTTACTCAAATGCATAAGCTCCTTAAACGCCCATCCCAGCTACTGATCCCAACAACAACAACAACAACAACACATTATCCGTCCCAAACGGGCCATTATCCGTCCTGACAGTGCAAAACTCTATGGCTGTTACCTTGCATCCATAGAGTCGCCACACTTCAGCTTGTGCCATAGTGACAAACGTTTTTATTGGAAATTTCTCATTTTAAAAAAAAAAGTCAGCAAGAAATTGAAAAAATTACATAAATACATTTTTTCAGCAAAATCTCGGCAATAAAAAAATTAATTAAAAAATATAAAAAGTATTTTTATAAGAAAATATTAATAAAAATTATTTAAAAATACATGATTTTTTTCGCAATAAATAGACGTTTAAAACATAAATATCGCATTTAAATCACAATATTTATATTTTGTTCATAAATCTCACGATATTTTGTAAATCTCACAAGAAATTGGTGTTTTAAACTTTCAGGCAATTTCTCGTGATATTATCGCAAGATTTTCATAAATCTTGGGATATTTGTCACTATGGCTTGTGCAAGGGTTGATGCCCATGAGATTTGAACCTAAACCACCAGCTAAACGGCCGAGGTCCCATCTCGCTATACGCCAAAACCCTTTTTTTTTCTCATCTTAAAAAAACAGGCACCATGTAAGTTTTTGCAGGCACCATGATAGAACCACTAGGCAAGTGCTTTCGACCAAAGCGCCTGATTTTTTCATCAGACAAAAGGCAAAAGTGTCAAAAATGTTAATTGTCAAGATGTATCATATCTTGTAGTTTCCAGCCAGTTTCGATATTGTGCCAAAAGTTAATGCCATCTACGACATTGTCTGGTTTTTAAACAATAAATCAATGGACCAAGGTTTCCTTTCACAATCGACCTAAATCTTTCTTTTAATTTCTGTCCATTTTTCTATCTTTTGCATTGTTCTCAGAGCAATCAATCTGTACTTTTCCAGCCTGCTAGCGAATTTCTGCCCATGATAGACGAGGTATAAATTTGTCCAAGCTTACATCTTGATATGATTTTTTTACGGTTTCCTTGAAATCAAATGCTCATTCTTTCAATTTACTTCCAATGTCTTAAAGGTTTATGAGTCACTGGTGGAGAAGACAAAGTGCATTCCTGGGGCCAAAGTAGAAAACAACAAGTTTTGTGCGTCTGTGCATTTTCGTTGCGTAGATGAAAAGGTATAATTATGTTCTGCTAAATAATGCTTGTAGATCATTTCTACAGGGTCTGATCAATAACAAAATGTTTAAGAAATTTGAAAATTTAAAGCTTCTATCAGGTGGGAGTAGGTGCTCCCAGAATTAATACCATATCATTGCTATATATAAAACCAACAAAATGTCACCATGCTTAAAACTCAGTAGGCTTACCCCTGGTCCAATGGGGAGTCACCATGCTTCAACTTGAACAAGGGGTGACGCCCATGGGATTTGAACCGACCACCTGCCTAGCAGCCTAGGCCCCATTCCACTATGCAAAACCCTTTTGGGACTCACATCTGTATGGTTGGAATTCAAAAAAAAATAAAAATACATCAAAAAAGTTATTTAACATGTTTTATTTAGAATTTAGTTTTCTAAGTTTTCATATATATATATATATATATATATATATATATATATATATATATATATATATATATATAGAGAGAGAGAGAGAGAGAGAGAGAGAGAGAGAGAACTGATGATCAATCAAACCCTACCTATGTGATATACATGGTTTGCTTAGTAGAAAATTAGTTTTTTAATCATGTGATTAGGCTGTGCAAGAAGGATTTTAAACGGTTTCAAAATTCAATAGTGCAAAGTATACCAAAATTTTAATACCCAAAAGTATGATTTTATTTCAAAAAGAAAAAAAGGATCCAAGCTATGAGTCTTAATCAACATATCATGCTGAACAAATCTATAGGATCAGGTTGAGTGCACATTAAGGGCACACACACACGGATATATATATATATATATATATATATATATATATATATATATATATATATATATATATATATATATATAGTTTCATTGATTGAATTAATTAAGGCTTTCATAGCTGCAGAGTTGGACTGCATTGGCAGAAGAGGTTAGAAGTGTTTTGAAGGGGTACCCCAAATTAAGGCTAACCCAAGGAAGAAAGGTAAATGCAACCAACATAGTTTAAATAAATGAGAACCACATGATGCATGTGATTTGAAAGATCTAATTTGCTGACACTTCCACCTCACGATCCATGCAGGTGTTAGAGATTCGACCTATCATCAAATGGGACAAGGGCAAGGCACTTGAATTTTTGTTAGAGTCTCTTGGTACGATTTTTAATCCGACCAACAAAATCTATTGATTATTTGATTATGATAAGACCAATTTTATTTATTGATTGCATTGCTGACTTATTTCTCTTGATTAATATAGGCCTTGCAAATTGTAGTGATGTGCTGCCAGTGTATATAGGAGATGACCGCACTGATGAAGATGCATTCAAGGTACCACAAATCCACATGTCCTTGACTAGTGAAGTTGTTTGTTTCCAATGCGGTTTCAGGCAATGTTGTTAAAGTTGAATTGAATAGACTTGAATCATCCTATTTGAATCAAATAAATAAATAATTAAATATATATATATATATATAAATATAAATATAAATAAATAAATATATATATATATATATATATATATATATATATATATATTACTAATTTAATTGAAAATCAACCATAATTTGGGTTTGTTAACATCTTGTGTACCCCCCCCCCCCCCCTTTTGCCTGAGTGGCAGTGAGCCTAGCTAGGGAGAATGTGCTGGCCTCTTCATCTCAGGTTTGACTCCCCCCGGTATGCGGTCAGGTTGGTTGTAAGTAGGCAATGGGTCGGGTTTGGTTTGGACCCAGGTGAAACCAGACTTGGACCAGTTTTTCAAGCATGGTATCCTTTCTGGACTCGGGTCTACTATAAGAGAAACCATGTTTGGACTCAGATAAGAACTACATGAACCAGACCTAGACCATACTCGGTAAAATAATATTTTTTATTATTTTTACGTTGAGAAATTATGGGTCTTAATCGGAACTCGGGTCGGGTCCAGGTCTGGTGTAAAATTTTATAAACTATACCCAGGTCCATGTATTAATCAGACCTTTGGGTCTGGACCCCAGTCATAATCGGCTCTTCTTATTTGTCACCATGCCTTGCCCCTATAGGGTTTGGTTCGGATCGGGTCCAGGTAAACCGGACCAATTGATCACCCCTAGTTGTAAGTGACCTCACTTGAGGATTACCTGCTTTGGTAGGGAACTTAGTCATTAAAAAAAAATTGTGTTATTCATGATATTTGTTTGGTATTGTAGTTTTTAAGTATTAACTGCATGTTTTAGGGTTTGATTGAACCTCTAGGTCATCATTTACTTCATTTCTGTATTTTCTTTTTTTAGATAATTTTCCTAAAATCTTTTATTTAAAAAATTATTTTTTTAATTTGATCCAATTCCATTGGATTGGCATATCAAGGATCGGATGGTTTTAGTATGATGAATGTAATGGATGAAATCTGATTTGCTGTTTTTTTTTTTATTTTTTTGCCCTGTTTCATGTGTGCTTTCAGGGCGACATCTTGTCCCCTAGGCATGTAATTGCTGAATCAATGCAGTGAAAGTTTTCTTTAAAAAAAAAAAATTTGATCCAATTCAGGCCGATTTTCTGAGTCTTATTGAAAAACAATTCGGTTAAAAAATCGAGTTGGACACATTGGATTTATGTGTTAATAACTGTTTGTTTTACCAAATGGGCGTAGGTTCTACGGGAGAGGAGGCAAGGTTTTGGAATTCTGGTGTCAAAAAAACCCATGAAAACTAATGCAACGTATTCTCTTCAAGAGCCATCCGAGGTGAGAGGACTCACTTGAAAGTCTCAACCATTTAGATGGAGGTTTAGATAATTCCCTTGTCCTAAGAAAAGTGTGAACATTTTCTAAGTTGTTTAAACTGTATGGGTTTTGCAGGTGATGGACTTTTTGCAGAGGCTTGTGGAGTGGAAGCGTTTTTGTTCCAACCCATCTTCACACCAACATGTAAATAAGAGAGAGAGAGGACGACCACCCAAGCGGCCAAATCATTAAGAAAGAGAGGGGCAGAGCTAACCTTGCTCTCATGTATATGTATATGTGACCACCTGCTTAATTATTGACCCAACAGCCAGAAAAAAAAAACAACTTATCGACCCCCTTCACCAGCCTTCAAACCATATCTGACAACTTTTGGCTTATCCTTTTGTTTTTTGGTATTAGCTCCTTGTGTGCTACGAGCACTGTAAAGCATGTAAACCATCGGCTTTCTTTTCTAGGACCTCGAGGTCGAGGCTCTTTGTAACATCTCTCTCTCTCTCTCTCTATATATATATATATATATATATATATATATGTGATAAGGATGAAAAAATGTGATTTTTTAGTGCTTGAACATTTATAAAGATTATGAGTCATTGATTTTAAAGCCTTAAAAAAATCTCATTTATGCGATGAAATTGGATGATTCAAGAGCGTGTTCTTGTGAAACCAAGCATGTAGATCACATCCTTATAATTAGATTTAAGAGAAAAAAATAAAAAAATTCATGAAAATTATGGTTCACACATTAGTTCTTGTATTCTAGTGACTATATATACGTAGAGCAATGGGCTCTTCCTGCCCACCTTTTTCCTTTTGTCCCATTTTGCTCTCTCAAAAAGTGTCATTTTTGGGTTTTCTTTCTCACATCTTACACCATAAATACGATTTATAGGTTTTGTTTAATGGGAACGACTTTTGGATCACCCGGATCTGACTTGAATATAGGTTTTTTTGGTGATCCAAAAGCACATCCACATGGTTGGATTTGCAAAATAAATGTTGGAAATGCCCATATTTCTAGTTCTCGTGTTTGGTTCTTATATTCCAGTTCTCATATTCTAGTAATTATATATATATATATATATATATATATATATATATATATATATATATAGAGAGAGAGAGAGAGAGAGAGAGAGAGAGAGAACTGAACATATTAGGCCCCATTTCCCATTCTCTCCCATTCTGCCCTTTCTGCGCCAAAGGTTTTTAAGTATTTTATGATAGATCTTAAGTGTTAGATGTGTTTAGCATGCTCAATTTAGTGGAAATCAACTATTGGATAATGTTTTTTTGATAAAAAAAACATATTTTTATGAGCCAAAAAAAATGGTACCTTCGTACCATTGATTTTGGATCACCGAAATAACCTGTATACAGGTTAGATTCTGGCGATCCAAATGCCGGTTCTCACTAAACAAAACCTAAAATACTTAAAACTATGATTTTTGAAGGGGCCTAATGAGACCTAACAAAAAAGGAGGGCTAAGGAAAACATTACACACACATATAATATATATATAAACTTGAACATATCAAGCCTCATTTCTCATTTTGTCCTATTGGTTTTAAGTGTTTTATGATAGATCTAAACCATTATATGTATTTAGCATAATCAATTTAGTGGGAATCAACTCTTGAATCATGTTTTTTTGATGAAAAAACATGTTTTTTTTAGTCGAGAAAGAATGATACCTTCATAGCCATTGATTTTGGATCACCGAAGGAACCTATAGTGATCCAAAAGCTAGTTCCCACTAAACAAAATCTATAGATCACATCTACGGTGTTAGACATGAGAAAAAATACATAAACTACGATTTTTTAAGAAGCCTAACAAGACTTAACCAAAAAAAGGTGCCTAAGGAACACATTATATATATATATATATATATATATAAGGGGATGGTCCACCTTCCCTCTTTTCTTTTAAAATCTGCTCTTTTAGGTATGTTTTTTTGGCAAATCTATCCATATGGATGCTCTAAAGGGGTTTGACTTAGTGGGATGAGGCCTGACTCAAATCACATGGGGGCTATCCTTTGTGCAAGCCGGGGTCTCCTTTGGGATAAAGGTTAACCCCACAAAGTTTTACAGTACCAGGACAGTGATCATAAGTACGGTAGGTAGAGCCAAAGGGCCTCTTGGGATGGTTTCTCTATGTAAATTAAAAAAAAAAAACATGTGATCTCTATGATTTGAAAACATATGAAGAGAATATATAGTGAATACTTTAAAAAGGCACCGTCATAGCCAAATTTTTGAGCTAAACTATTTACCAAAATTATTGCTTCAAGTCAAATCAATTTAATAAAACAATTAATTTTTTGTCTTGAGGTTTTAGTGTAATATATAAGCCATTGATTTTCACATATAAACACGAAAAAGTACCTAATCATGTTTTCTACAAAGTAAATTACCTAAAATGTGTTTGCAAGTTCTGAATTCACTAATAGCCGAATATATATCTGCTTCTTGAGAGCCATTTAGCATAATGCAGAAGATGATAGTATTTTAGACCTGCATGCTAATGGGAGAGTTCACAAGAAATTTGTGAATTTGTGCAAAATGTCAGAGGTTCACAAAAAAATATTATGTGTCGAATTTTAATCTTTCCAAAGAGGTTCGCAAGAAATTTGTGAATTTGTGTGAATTTTGAGAGGTCGGCACACAATATTACACAAAACTCCCTTATTTTGGATTTTAAACTTTTAGAGGTGCAAATTTGTGTGAGTGTAATTAAGAGATTAGCAGAAAATATCATGCAAACTGTAAAATTATTTTAAATAAGTCTGAAATCATTGATTTTGAATATGCAATTTTTTTTGACATACATTTACCAAAATGGGCTAAATTTCAAGAATAGTAGTCATTTTGCGTGGGCCTTTTTCGGCTATTGCCCTTTGGTGTTTGTCAAGAGTCCATAATGGGAAGGGCTCATTTCCCTGTCATGCCAAACGTCCAACTCCAACTCCAACTCCAACTCCAATGACCCTGACCTTTTGAAAGCACCCGTTCATGGTTTTATACCAAGAATCAAGTTTCTTGTAGGCCAATTAAAAATGAAGACATCTTCCCTTAAAAAAATAATAAGAAAAAGAAAGCTAAAGTGATTGGCCAACTGTTTTGTTTGTTTCCAAAATTTTGCATTTGCTTGTCTTTTTCTTTGATTTCTTTCTTTGCTTCCTTTTTTTCTCTCTTTTTTTTTTTTCTTTTCTAAATAATCCTTCTTCACTTAAAACATCCCTTAAAAAAATAATAAGAAAAAGAAAAAGAAAGCTAAAGTGATTGGCCAACTGTCTAGATTGTTTCCCAAATTTTCTAGATTTTTGCATTTGCTTGTCTTTTTCTTTGATTTCTTTCCTTTTTTTTCTCATTTTTCTTTTCCAAATAATGCTTCTTCCATCCATTCCTTTCCCCATTTGTTCTCTTTCCATGTTTGGATCTTTAGGCTTTTTTTTTAATTCTATTTTTCTGAACTGTGATCTTGTGCCCTTGCTAACATCCCTGTATCTTCCTCGACTAGGGATGGCAGTGGGGCGGGGGACAAGGTCTCCACCCCCGCCCCGCCTCAAGATTTTATCCTCCACCCCGCCTCCATCCCCGGCGGGGATGGATTTTATCCTCCACCCTCGCCTTCATCCCTGTTTCATGTCCTCCATCCCCGGTTCAAACGGGGATGATGCAGGGCGGGGATATTGTGGGGAAAAGTGGTCGGGGCGGGGATGAGGCAGGGATCGTGGCGGGGCGGGGAAAAGTGCACGTCCATCCCCACCTCCACCCCCGGACGGGGATGGATTTTAACCTTCGTCCCCGCCTCCATCCCCGTTTCATACCCTTCATCCCCGGTCCAAACGGGGCGAGGCGGGGCAGGGCCCCGCTTTCCCCCGGTCCACTGCCATCCCTATCCTCGACCAAGGCCAATCAGCCAGCTTACTATAAAGACCAGTAGAGCATTGTGGGCCACACATGCTTTCAGCCATGTGGGCAATGTGGGCCCACCGAGTTGTCTGGATGATTAACTGCAAACTGCCATAGTCTAAGAATCCAAAGTTCCAAACAGCACATTCATCTTTTACTTTTACAAGCTTTTGGACTAGGACCCGGACAGATGACTCTATCGGATCCAAACCCAATTAGCTCGCTAACTTTGACATGTCTAAAAACTATTATACATGAAAAATGTCTTAATCGGACACTGATTCCTGAATTTTGAAAATTATTTGCATTTTTAGCAGGTTGGTTAAAAAACTGTATTTAGTTTGAACCATTCATTCTGATGACATGTAGGACTGGTTCCATAAAAGTTCTCCCCTATACTTAGGGGTGTCAACGGGTCAGGTTTACCTTGACCAAACCCTATAAGATTCAGGTATGGTGACGAATAAGAAGACCCAATTAAGACCTGGGTCCAGACCCGAAGGTCCGATAAATACATGGACCCAGGTATAGTTTGTGAAATTTTATAACAGACCCAGACCCGATCCGAGTTTCGATTAAGCCCCACAAATTTTCAATGTAAAAATAATAAAAAATATTATTTTACCGGGTATGGTCCGGGTCTGGTTCATGTAGTTCTTATCGGATCCGGGTATGGTTTCTCGTATAGTAGACCTGATTAGACCTGGGTCCGAACCCGATACCATACCTGAAAATCTGATCCAAGTCTGGTTTCACCTGGGTAACCCGATACCATACCTGAAAATCTGATCCAAGTCTGGTTTCACCTGGGTCCTAACCAAACACAACCAGTTGGCACACCTTACCTATACCCATATCAAGTTTCTCGTTGACAGTTTAGGAATTATGACAATGACGTAGATAACACTGACTTTAAAATCATAGTGCCTGATTTTTCAAGTAACTTAAACAAGAACAAGGTGCCTAATTTTTACAAGCGACAAAAGGGAAAAATTGTTAAGAAAAAATCAATTGCCTAGATTTGTCATATTTTCTAATTTGCAGCCAATGTTGATATTATGCCAAAAGCTAGTGTCGTCTACATCTTTATGAATTGTTTTTATTATGGCCTTGCATAACTTTTTACTGAAATTCATGGACATTTGACTTCATAAATCTTATTTGTTATTATTATATGTAATCATAGCTTGTACAATTGATATTCTATTATGATGTGATTAAGGTCAACTTTGCTTGCCCCCTTCCAACATGCATCTGATTCACATGTGAATGTGATGTGTGTGAATCCCGTTCATGCCTCTCAATGTGTGAATGAGATTCACATTGGTTAATACATAAAATTCCATTAAAATGAATTTGTTTTACTCATGTGGGTCATGTGAGATGTAATATCTAAAATTTTTATAGAATATTATAATGAAATATAAAGAATTTTACCCGTTTGAATTATGGTCCACACTAGTGAATTTTGAGTCTTTAACAAGTCGTTATCATTTAAGACAATTTATTGTTAATTAACAAATTTAATTAGAAAATTATAAAGTTCAGTATGAGATATTTGGATTTGAACCTCACTAGAGATCCAAGATGATCAACCTAGAAAAAATGCGAGTTAGAATTGTCCAAATAAGCACATTGGATCCACTAAATCTTAAGTCCTTCATATTTTGATCTTTGAATATTCAAGTCAAACCAAATGAATGTGGGTGGGGTTTATACCCATATTGGCTTTAAACTGGATATAGACCAGTTCAGCTGGATTCACTTGAGACCCAAATGAATCTCGCTAAAGAGTTTGATCCACTAAAGATTAAAACAAATCTCACTAATACTACATAAGGATTTGGATCCATTTAAGATCCAAATGAATCTCAATGGCATTAAATGGGAAATTGGATCCATTTGAGACCCAAATAGGTCATACTAAAGTTAAATAAGAATTTGGGTTCATTTGAAACCCAAATGAATCTCAATAAGGTAAAAATAATTTGAGTCCATTCGAGACCCAATTAAATCATATGAAATATAATATAATATACATATTATATTAAATATATTATATATATTAATAACAATGAGTTGGATTTGCTGAGACCCAAATAGGGTCTCACCAAATCCAAAACCAAACCCAAGGCCTATACCCCTTCCCTTTCAAATTTCAAGAAATTCAAACCTTTGAATTTCCCAAAGCATTTTTTGTCTTTTTACTTTTCACTTCCCCCCCCCCCCCAAAAAAAAGGCACTCTCAATACTATAAATGCAAGCAGGTTATATGTTCCCCCCCCCCCCCGAACAGGGCCGATAGCTCCATCTCATGTTCGGGGGTTCCCAAAGAGCGCCACGTATAAGATGCAGACCGGCATGTATCTCCATGTGTGTCTGCATCACATTGCATCGTAATTTGGTGTCATCGCAAAGACTTAAGTACCCTTTAACGCCATTCTCTTCCTCGAACGAACATAAATGCCCTCCATCTAGAAAACTGAGTTGGCGGTTCGTGAAAAGGACAAAACTGCCCTCCATCGTTATTACGCCAAAATGTTTAACAAAGTTTGCGTATGTAGCAAGATGTATGTTGTAGGATTTAAATAGTTCAAAACAATCCATTCTCGCCCTAAGCAGAAAACTCTACCGGAACATACTTTGCCTTCATCCGTTGTCGTCGGATCAGCCGTTGCCGCCATAGCATCCATTCCTTTGTTCTGCTACTGCCAGAGCATTCGTTTCCGTCTTACGCGCAGTCGCTGCATCGTTGCCACCGTCTGTTGCGTATATGTTCTTACTGTTTCTTACTCTACAGTTGGAATATCCAAAATCCTATTGTTTCGGTGAGTTTCGTGTAAGGTTTCGTTATTCAATCTGAAGGTTGCTTCTTATACAACGATTTGTAAGTTTGATAAATCTTACAACAATGTGTACTTATGAACCCAAATATTGCGACGATTTGTAATCATGATGATCGTTTAATGTGTTGTGCAGGTTAGCAATGTCTGCGACTCATCAAAGAAGAGATACCTCGTCATTCTATGAGTTGTGTATTAGAGAAGTGATCCGCCAGTCTCATCTATCTAAGGTTTTTGAAAGGTACCAAAATATACTTAAGATTGAGAACGATAAAGACAGAGAAAAAGCATTGGAATTGTATTATGCAGAGGATTATCCATCAGATATCGAGGTTGCGGACCAAAGGAAGAATGCTGAAGAACTAAAGATGCAGAAGAAGGATGACCAAGAGAAGGCAAAGCAAAGAAATAAGGAGGATAATGAAAATAAAAGGCAAAGGAAGAAGGCAGAGCAGAGGGAAAGGCAAAAAAAGAATGAGGAGAGGGAAAGGCAAAAAAAGAATGAGGAGAGGGAAAGAGAATTTAACAATCTAATGAAGGATGCTAAAACGGAAACAAACAAAATGTTGTTGGAGCTTATAGCAATGTGAAAAAGGGTAAAGCTATTGAAGGAGGCGGAGGAGAGGCGAAGGCAAATGAATAAGGAGGAAGAGAAGAAACAGAATAAGCCTCAGAATGAGGAAGAAAAGGAAAGGCGAATGAAGGAGAAGGAATTTGAGGATGGTAAGGAAATGTAAAGGAACGAGAAGGAGGATGAGCAAAAGAAAGAAAGGCAACAGAAGGAGAAGGAGGAGGAAAAACAAAAGGAAAGAGAAAGAAAGAAGCAGGAGGAGGAAGTGGAGGAAAGAAGGAAACAAGATTTGGAAGAGAAAGAATGGCGGCAGAAGGAGGAGGACGAAAAAAAGAAGGAGAAAGAAAGGAAGGAGAAGGAGAGAGAAAGGAAGGAGAAAAAGGATGAGAAAAAGAAGGAGAGAGAAAGGAAGGAGAAGGAGGGTGAGAAAAAGAAGGAGAGAAAAAGGAAGGAGAAGGTGGAGCCGGAAAAGAAGAAAAGGGAAAGGCAGTGGGAGGCAGTGGACCAACCAGAAAGGCCTAGGTTGGAGGAAGAACAGGAGAAAAGAGCGACCAAGGTAAATAAATTCGTCCTGTCTGTGAAGATTTAATAATATGTTTAGCGATAACTGTTTTAGGTATTAATATGTATAACGATTACTGTGATAGTTTGTATGCAACCAATATTATTTATAGCGATTAGTAGAATATTATTTATAAGTACAAATGGTACTAATTTATAATTGGTAGGAATAATATGTTATTGTGTGTTACATAGAGGTCACAGGAGAAGTAGAGCACCAGGTGAAAAGCTCGAAGGTCGGTGTCAATGACCTGTAGTTCTGTCGTGGTATGGTCAGCTGAGTGCATATCAGAAGGACCGATTATGAAATATGCACTTCAGTGGCATTTTGGACCAGCAATATTTTGAAACTTGTTAGAATACCATGACCCACCTGGTAAATAAGTGGAATGCTAAGACGAACACATTCCAGTTTGATTCTTTTGAGATCACCATGACTCTAGAAGATATGGCAAGGATCACTGGCCTTAAGTGCGATGGCAGTGCTGTCCTATTATGGCATTCAAACTATAACGCAAGGGGAAAATGCACGGCCCTTTTAGGAATGTCGATGAACGAATAAAGTCAATGTATTTCTGGTGGAATCAATTCCACATCAATGAAAGTCTCATTTTTTCGTAATAAATGGGAAGGTCGCTCCGCTACTTGTGCATCTGAAATAGCTGACCAAGAGTTGCGTAACTTCATTCTTTTGTTCTGGTTTGAGAATAAGTTGCATGTGGCTGCAATACCTGGCAGACTTAGACGAAATCGACAACTATGCCTGGAATGCCGCTATGCTCGCACACTTGTACAATCAACTCTATCGTGCGAGTAATGGTACAAAAATAGTTGGGGGATTTTGGCCATTTGTTCAGGTATTTGTTTATGACATACTTAGTAATTGTAGACTTAGCTCATTGAAGGTTATAGTGTTACTAATATATTGTTTTTGTTAGGCTTGGGCGTGGAAACATATTATCCCATTGCGTCCACGTTGTGGCCCTGCGATTTGTGGTTTTCCAAAGATCGATCGCTGGGCTAGAATAAACGTCACAGTTCATAATGCTAAATCCATTTTAGATGGGTTGCAACTAAATGAGGTAAACATTTTAAAATTGTTTACAATCAGGTCAGCATTTATCATTCAGTATTATAAATCGTTGTAATGTTTAACATTCTTAAGTAATCATCGCTGCATAATTGTCTTTTGTAGTACATATCGTTGTCGCCATATCATTCTTAAGTAAATTGTAATATATTTGTCTCTCGTTATTAAAAAGAATTACCAATGTACAGGTTTTGTGGAGACTGTATGGAGATGGGGAGGACGATGACCAAGACGTTGTTGCAGATGCTGCTAGATTGTCTGACCGCGATTTATGATTGTTTTGCAATTATGAAGCCGAGTTGCAGCATGGTAGTCGAGTTCTCCTACAATTCGGCTTGGGGCAGTCTATCCCAAATAAGCCTTTGGAAGTGAGAAGGAAGATGAATAGTGGTGGGGGCAGGAACGTGAATTGGCGCGAACGCTACAGAGACAAATTATTAATTTGGAACACAGGTGGTGTCCGTGCCGTATCATATGATTATAAAAGACGACAATTTGATCCCTTTTATTTTGAAAGGTATTGGGAACCTATGCTACGAAATCTGGAGATTGAGAAAATTGGGAACCCATGCCTCCCAACTGCCCCCTTTCATGTTGCAGCCCAACCTCTACAACCCGTCCGTCGTCTACAAAAGAGAACATTGTCTCCGGTTATAACAATGATTCCCTCAATAACAAATCGCGATGAAGAGCGAACACTTGTTACAAAAGAGAACATTGTCTCCTCCGCAAGGTTCGAACTGATGGAGAGAGAGAATAAGAAATTAAGGACAAATGTAAGCAATATGGGGATACAATTGAACTCAGTGGTAGAGATGATGACCAATTTTTTTAATAAGATGGACACAACCAAGAGGCCACCCAGGATAGATAGTCCACCAAGAAAAAGAAAGAGACTAGTCTATCATATTTCATCTAATTCGTCAAGTGCCACGAAATAAACCCTAGGTATTCTTTTTTATCATGATAAGTATTTGTTGTAATTGTATAAGTAATTATCATAACGTGACATTCTTTTATTGTTTAATTCTTTTTTATTACATCTAACAAACACGTTTCGTCTGTGGATCTCGTAAATAAAAAAACTTTAATCGAAAATAGATGTCTGTTGTTCAGAAATCGTGCCATTGCCTAACCTCCTTGATTGATTGAAAATCGCAATATAACTCATCGGTTTTGAATGACAATCGCAATAGATGTCTGATTGGCACGAGTAATATTGTTCACAAATTGCAATATAACTTGTCATTTTTTAATAAAAATCACAGAAAACATGCGATTTATGCGGTCAACATGGTCCCGTAATCGATGTTAGGAAATGATTAAGGTCGCCATTGATATGATAGAGCATTTCTGCTAAGCAATCATTGTATTTGTCTCCGCCTTGATAGAAAATCGTAAAAAGGATTTGCGATGTATGCCGTGAACAATAATTAAACGAGTTCTGACGTCGTAAATGATAACAGTCAATAGCGATAAGAAAAGTTTGATGCTCAGAAATCGCTATTGATGATCATCAGTCCACATCGATAATAAACGTTTGTTGTTAAAAAACCGATAAGGAAAGTATGTGACATGAATATATCGATGTGTCCATATATGATAATCAATACAATAATCGTCAAAGATTATACATTCCTGAAAATCGGGTTTGGTCGGGTCAGGTCAATCTTCCACTCAACTATTGTTATAATATGCAGTCGAAACGACAATTTTTTAATTAAAACACAATCATTTAATTTGCGGGCGGTTTTCGAAAAAGGGCGGCATGTGAAACGACATTTTTTATTTATTTAAAACACAATAATTTAATTTGCGGGCGATTTTTGAAAAAGGGCGGCATGTGAAATGACATTTTTTATTTTTTTAAAACGTAAACATTTAATTTGCGAGCGGTTTTAAAAAAAGGGCGGCATGTGAAACAACATTTTTTTATGTATTTAAAACACAATCATTTAATTTGTGGGCGGTTTTCGAAAAAGAGCGGCATGTTAAAGGACGTTTCCTTTATATT
Source organism: Nuphar pumila (assembly GCF_984573655.1). Lineage (NCBI taxonomy): Eukaryota > Viridiplantae > Streptophyta > Magnoliopsida > Nymphaeales > Nymphaeaceae > Nuphar > Nuphar pumila. The sequence goes on along the minus strand of NC_143260.1, from coordinate 99,845,616 downwards.
TGATTGACGACGTCGATTTCATAGCTGTGTTGCAAATGTGGCATCGATATCTTCGTCCAGGTATGACGCCGAAGAAGAGGACGATGAGAGCAATACGACCAGGCATAACGCCGAAGAAGAGGACGATGGGAGAAATACGACCAGGCATTGCGCCAAAAAAGAGGACGATGAGAGCAATACGACCAGGCATAGCGCCAAAGAAGAAGACAACCACATCCACAGGACCAACACTAGTGCTTAAGGCATATATTTTTTGAACCTCCTGACCGGTTTAGTCAACATTTGCCTTTTTATGTCGTATTTCAATTTATGTTGTTTACTGTAGAAAATAATTTCAATGTCGAATTCTGAATACTACCCTCATGGTGCACTCAGTGCAATATCCACAGACAAGGGTGGGCGACAACGCCCTAAAGAGTTCGTAGATGACATCGAGCAGATGCAAGATGAATTTGCAGAGGGGAACACTATCAGTAATTTTGTACGTATGTAAACACTACCATTTTCTAGGTCATCGGTTTGTATGTTTTGAAGTTCGTAAATTTTTGCAACCAGACAATGTGTGATTTTGTCAATTATATTCAAAGCAACACAACGAGCAATACAGTACACATCATCACCCCTTATTTCATGGTATGTCTGGTCTGCTATTGTTTTATTTGCTTTTATGACTTACTCACGTTTCTTGGTGGTTAAACCTTACTATTTCGTGCAACAGATGTACGTCCGGCGAAAGCCATACACCAATGGATTCTTAGATGCACTACCTTGTTGGAATAGCGGTGATGAGTGCGTAGACTTTTTGAATTTTGAAAAGGTAAGTGAACAAATCTCTTCTCCAAGGTTTAGTCCTAACATCCCCATCACGATATGTCTATGGATTTATAAATTATTATATCGATTCACAAATTTGACTTCCTACACTCTGGCAAAATCCCGAACATTGGGTCTTATACGAGATGAATTTACCAGAAAAACAACTATGATGCTACAACTCATTGGACTGCCACAGTGGTGTAGAACGTGACGCTATGCATTTGGTAAACTTTTGTCCATAGGTGAATCGTAGCTATTTGAAGTGGACCGGACTATACTATATTATCCCTTTAAAACAGACGAGATTCCTAAATGACCTTGTGGGTGTCGACATTGCCGAGTAGATGTTGCTATGTGCTGACGATGCTGCTTTACAAAGTAATGGGGTCGATTGTGGCATATTTTTCGATGCTGTATGAGCTTTGTATCCGCTGTTATTGGGGATTCCTGTTATATATTGGTTTCATATTACATATTTTGTTGCAGGAAGATATACCAGAAGTACGCGATGAAATATGTCGAAATTTGATTAAGTTTAAAAAGTCGACAGACATAAATAATCAACCAACAACACCACTTACAAATGAAACGGACGACATGATCCAGAAAAGTTTAGAAGGATGTAAATAGATCTGTAACAGATTTTTGAGACTGTCTAAACCAATTTCCGTAGGCAAATTTTGTAAGACTACAAATTTTGTAAATTTGTCTCCGTTGAAATATAATTTGAACTTTACAAAACACGCTTGTAAATCGTTGTAGTGCTTCATCTACTAAAATTAAATCGTAACGAAAAATAGTTTTGTGCTGTATGCGCTTAACCAATGCTAGTAATGCTGCTTTTCGGTAATTAAAAATACTGCACAGCGAAAGATATTTCTAAAATCAAACCCACACGCTACGTGCTACCGTGATTTGAACTACTATGTCCAATCACATTGATTAGTTTTGGGAATAACTCTCTGACATGACATTGTTTAATTTCATTAATGTGGAGTGTATTTTATTTGAGATTTGCTTTGTGTTTAATAAAACTGTCGTATTTATTTGAAAACTGACGGAGGGTGATAGGATGTTTCATTAATATATGAATGACACATCACACAGGTTAAGGATGTGTTCCACTTTGCTTCGTGAATAAGGAACCGATAAAGCGACAATTCCTGCATAAACAACTTGTTCTTGAATCGAGTGTATAGGCAGTTTCAACGCAATTGAGGTATCCATCTAGACTTTTTTCATATGTCTCCAATATCATAATTAAAGGAAACGTTGTTTCACAGTCCAAAAATTTTCAAATTATTACACAAGATTTTATGGTAGTAGCAGTGAAGATGACGTTAGACCACCATTTCTGAACATCAAACCTGTCTTATCGTTGTGTATTATTTCTAATTACGAAAGTGACATTAATGGCTCTTGTTCACCACATTCATCGTGAATCTCTTCTGCGATTTTCATTCTGTGAGTGTCAGCAATAAAGCAATGTTTAAACATCAAGCATTTCTTATCGATATTGACTATTATCATTTCGAACATTAGAAGCCTTTGTTGATTGCATACATCGCAATCTAATTCTGTGATTGTCAATCATGTGGGTTGAGCGCACATCTTTTATCAATTACAAACTTTCACTATTTGCGCATGCTTTATCGTATAAATCATATGTTTTCCTTGCGATTCGCATTCAATGACGACGAAGAATATTGCGATTTCAGAACAACAACCGTTCCTTATTGCTGTTGAGTATTAGTATTTTTGGGCGAATATATACATGTTTTTTTAGAGCATGCATAAAGCATGTTTGCTGTAAGATATGTGCCCATGATAAAGGTCAATAGCGGTAAGATTTGTTTGCTTATCAGGAATCGCTCTTTTGCTGAGACACTTTAAATGCAAACCGCGAAAAAGGGTTGTGATTCATATAGTCAACAACGACTTCTAATATTCGGTCGAAATATGATAGATTACACACAAGTTGGTTGTACCGTCTCTAAAATCTACTTGAAATAGACGAACATGAAATTACTCTGGCGTGGTGGGCATCGTTGTTCGTTGCCTTTTAGATCCTCGTGGTGGCTCCGTCAGTTTCTCCTCTGTAATTAGAAAGGTCGTCATATTTTTGCAGAGTTCTTCGCGGAATCCAGGTATATCAACCTGCAAAAATAAATTGTAATGTGGAACCAATAGATATGCATTTAATCCCCAATAACAGAGGCCAAGAAATGGCATACAACATCAAAACAGGGTTCTGCACCATTGTATATCGCTTCAATGTACTTTATTACAAATATGCCGCAATCAACGCCATTATTTTGTAAAAGATCATGGTATGTCGTGCGATAGATCCACTTGCTAACGTCGACTCCCAAAATGCCTTTGATGAAACCGATCTAAGAATAATGCGGCTGAAAGTAAATTCATGACCCCAGTACACAACACGATACTCATATAGATGGAATCTTACGAGATGGGAAATGTCAAGTCGTAAACCACTGTCAACTTCCAACGAATTGTAACACCATAGTTGTTTTTCATGTAAATCCATCACGTATAAGACCCAATGCTTTTCAGATTGCCAGAGTGTAGAAATCAATATCTGCAAATGGATCGTAAAAATGTTGTTAGCACTGTTATGTTGTAACCTTGCACTCTAGGTTTGTTTACTTACTTTTTCACTTGACAAAAGGTCTCTGCAATGATTACCGTTAACCCAAAAAGGTAGGCTGTCTTTAAATCCACTGGAGTATGGCAAACAACGTAAGATAGTCTGCAAACCGAAACATTGTTAACAACAATGTAAAAATACGAATCAACTGGACTAAATCAATAATCAAAAGCAACATAAAATACAACCAATATACCATGAAATACGGGCTAACGATGCTTATAGTTATGCTTGGTGCGTTGCTTTTAATATAACTGACGAAATCAGATATAGTCTGTTTGCAGCAAATATGATGTTGTTAACGTACGTACACATGACTTACGTATATAGAAAACTCCTAGTAGTTTCATACGAATAAAATTACTGATCATGTTGCATTATGCGAATTCATCATGCATTCGTTTGATGTCCGCCAGGAGTGATTGACTATATTTTCGCCCAACTTCGTTGGTGGATGTTCTACTGAAATGAATAAGGACTTTGCAATGAACGATATTGAAATTACATTATAGAGTACACAATACAAATCACAAAAACGGCATGAAAGAGATAGATTTTGATGAAAATGGAGACAATATGTAGACAATATACACATGATTCACCATTATTGGTCGTGTAGCTGTCTTCGTCTGCCTCATCGACTACAATTTGCTATGTAGTTGGTTACATGTTCGATGGAGGAACTCCTGGTTTATAAAGGAACTGTTGGTTGGACTGTTGCTGGTTCACAAAGTAGAAGATAATCACATCGTCCAGTACTTGTGCGACTATTTATGAGCCAAAAGATCTACTGCTCAACCACCGTGATCAATGAATAATGTACGATCAATAAAAAAATTTTCAATACATCCTTTGTTGTCCGTACGAATCACATTTTTGTCCTGCGATTTACATTCAATGACGACGAGGAAAACTGTGATTTATGAACGGTTTAGTTACCTTATCGCTGCTGACTATTATCATTCAACGGGGAACATTACCATGTTTTTTTGACAGCATACAACCCAAATTTATTTTGCAATTTTCATTATAGAAGGTAGAGAATTATAACGATTTTCAGTACAACGATTTGTTTTTTTTACAGCGTATACGAATGACTGTTATAGATTACTCATACAAATCGCAGTCGGATGACTGCACAAATCGCTATACAGTGAATACGAAATCGATTCACGCACCACCAACCACGGACCACAAATCGTCACCGACAAATCAAAATCCAGCGATTACGAAAGACTTCCTCGGCAAAATCAGTGGACGTCCTAGGAGTTCTGCTGCGGTCCGAATAAGAAGGGAAACCCAACAATTTCTCAGTAAACGAGCTCTGCTGGAAACCCTAAACTCTTAACAAATCCGACAATGTGGAAATCAGGTCATGCAAAGAGGCATGACCACTAAATTAATAGCCTAAACGAGATTTCTGTGTACCAGTTTTCTCTTGCAAATTCATCAGAGTCTGTCATGAAACACAAAATATAAAACACTGCCTTAAGTTTCACAAGAAATGCAAACCTCATCTCAACATTAATTACATACCAAAAGACTTGTAAAACTGAAGCTATCATTGCCGGAAATCTGGTCGGGAGGAATGAAGGTTAGCATGTTGGGTATTACGTCTTTAGGGTATTGCTGCATGTTGGACATTACACGAGTTAGATATTGACAAGATTCACGTAATGGGAAGCAATATAATGTCTTACATACCTGTTCATGAGAAGGGCTTTGTTGCTTTTGATTAGAGGTTGGTTGTTTCTTAGACCTTTTTTTGCCAACCAATTCTAGTGCACCCTTTGTCCTCCGACGACTGTGATCAGAGGCAAGTTTTCTTTTGATACCCTTCGCTTCATGAATATGTCCATCATAATCAACAATGTTCACTACTGACTTGTTGAAGATGATGTTTAGGCTACGGCGCAACTTCTAAGGAGTGTCAAGTGAAGCATGATTTTCACCTACGTTGTTCGATCCCATTATCTTCGACTGGTATTCATTCGTTGCAACGAACTGAATGTTAATTAACTGCACGTTTTCAAGTAACTTCCTTGACATTTTTCTCATGCATACATAGCCTTCTTCACTTCTCGATGCCAAATCAGCAACATGCATAAATGACCTACACACTTGTTGGTAACAGAAGGCTATGTGGCACTTCTCGTCGACACCAGATTTACTCACATTGTCCATATCAAGCATTTCAATCTTTGCTTGTCTTCTTCATCTTCGAATTACATAAGACTCTGGTATTTCTTGTATCTTCTCTTGATTAAGTGCCTTTTAATGCATGACAATATAAAATACCTTTGAATTCATACATTTTGCACGAACATTCAACTCGTTCATTATCCACATTGTACGTGACACGTGCTTCTTGCCTTTTGTGATGCTTTTCGCCCTCCCATAAAATATAGTATTTGCGCATATTCTCGGTTTGCACGGGTCCTTCAATATTGCAATTCATGACATGAAACACCTCTTTCTTGATCCATTCAAATACAGTTAGTGTATACAGATCTGCAGGTCGCATCAATATTTTTATGCCAAAAGTTGGAGGTCGTGTATTGAAGCATTTCACATCTTGTTCAAGCTCATTCTATCTTAGACTATCTATAAATAATTCATATTGTTCCATGAAGCGAAACATTGTTAAACATAAATACAGGGTTTTCTTCAAAGTGGCATGCATAGATTCAGCTCTTTGTGTGCTTATCATACCAGCACAAAAGTATTGTCTTTCATATGCCAATGCCGACTTCTCTTTTTCTGCATATAAATTTTGTAACCACAAACAATCTTCAAGGTTGTATGTCTGAATCATTTCCTCCCAATCAGACATAAAGGTGATCTCGTCTATGCTCTCAAGCACACACCTAGTAAACTTTTTATCAAACCTTGTCTTCTGATTAAATATGTGTCTTATGTTCTTTGCTGCATTTTGAAAAATATGTCACAAACATAGTCGATGATGTGCATATGGCCACACATGAAGCACTGCAGCCGCAATTACGTGTTCACCATCTGTATGTGCAGCTCCAGGTTGCTTCTCGTTCATTGCCTGTGTAAATACTCTGAACAACCACTCAAAGCGTTCCTTGGTCTGGTCATACAAAAATGTGTCACCTAATATACAACTCTGTGAGTGATGGTTCACTCTGACAAACTGCGCAAATGACCATTGTTTAGTATTAATCTTTACTATAGTATCAAATACAAACACATCATTGAAGCATTCATAATCTACTATTGACTTTGAATCGGCCCAAAACATATTCACAACATATCCATCTTCATCCAGTTGCATTGCACTAAAGAAACCAGAGTCATTGCTTGATTTCTTCTGTAAGTAATCAACCAAAGAACATATTTCTCCATTCTTCATGTTATCATTCATCTTCCTTCTCAAGTGATTTCTTAGATCCAAAGGTGTGAATGGCACATTATCGTGACCACCGTCTATGTGGGCAAACAAATTGTATGTCTTCCTTGGTGTAATGTCGGTGCTATCGGCTATTTCAGCCATTGCAGCATGCACTACAGTTACTTTACGATGTGACCTTAACATAGGAGTCATAAATGATGCAGATAAATCATGATTATGATCACTGATTAAAGTATAAACTAGAAATTTCTCATTCGAATGTCTTCTCAAAACCATTCTAGCTTGACATCCACATCTTGATTCTGGCATGCTCCTCGTTGGATTTCCCATTGATTTTTTTCAACCTTGCTTGGAACAAACATATGTCTTTCTCACCATGTCAACCTGTGGGTTTTTTGACCAAGAAAACTTTCTCACACTGAAGCCAACTTTTAGGGAATAATCATTGTAAAATTTATATACAGCTTCCTCATTATTAAACTACATTCCTTCTACCAGAACATAGTCAAGTGTACTTTCATGTTCATTCGTAGTGCCTACACTTTTATTATGTGTACTGTCATGATAATCTACCTCATTATTGAATTGCATTTCTTCTACTGAAACATTCAAGTCAAGGGTGGGTCTAATGCATGCACCCTTCTTATCATGTGCATCATTAGTGCAGATGTTCAATTCTTCAGTTGCGTTATTACTATAGATGTTCAATTCTCCATAACTTTCAATTGATTAAGCTACATCGTCTTCATTACAACCTGATGATAAGCTCAACAATGTTATAAGCAATATATCAATTTGTGTTGCCAACAAAATAGCAAACAAATCAATATTAACTAACAAAACAATATCTCACAAATCGGTAGTATGTTACTAATACAGCAGTTTAAGATACAAAGCATATAATGAGTGAATGTAGGATACCTGATGGGTTGGAGGCCCTTCTTAGCATTTGTAAACAAGCATTCTTATCAACAAGTCCCAGCGTCTTACAAATATCAATAAGTTTCCAACCATCGTAAGAATAAGATCTACCTGCAATAACAAAACAATGCCTTAATGGCACACAAGACGACATGCGTCCTTCATCGACAGCATGATGAGATGGAAAGCTACTGACGACACTTTAATGGCACTAGTCGGAATATTTGTGCGTCATTGCTTTCTTTCGTAATGCCTAACGACAATGCAAAAGAAGAGAAGACACATAAATGTTTTGTAAGCAATATATCATGTTGCGTTAGCAAGCACATACGTTTACTACGATTTAATCAGGATGCATATAACAACGGATACTGATAAGGGTTAGCAAGTCAAAGAATCAATTTAAAGAATGACAGTATAAAAGCAACTGTGGTTTGATATCTGCTTATACTGAGCATCGAGTTGTCACTTACCATGCCAATAAAAGACACGAAATGTCGTACATGTGTGTTGACGATAAGTCTGTGAGTAGAGCCAGGAGGCTGTGAAACGAGTTCAATACAAATCGCTGACAGAGCAGTGATTTAAATGCGTGTAACGATGCGTTTCTACACACACACGTTTTCAAAGTCTGTGTACAAATATCTTATGAATACATATTACAAAACATATAATATCTTACAAATTGATATACATATCGAATAATATATTGAAAAACGATACGGCAGTTAAGCATAATAACTTACAAATAGACAATACAAAACCATAATATCTAAAGGGTCGATAAATATATCGCACAATAAATTACAAATCGATATGAAAGAAATTGGGCATAATAGCAAACAAATCAATATTAACTAACAAAACAATATCTCACAAATCGATAGTATGTTACTAATACAGCGGTTTGAGATACAAAGCATATAATGAGTGAATGTAGGATACTTGATGGGTTGGAGGCCCTTCCTAGCATTTGTAAACAAGCATTCTTGTCAACAGGTCCCAGCGTCTTACAAATATCGATAAGTTTCCAACCATCGTAAGAACAAGATCTACCTGCACTAACAAAACAATGTCTTAATGGCACACAAGACGACATGCATTCTTAATCATAGCATGACGAGATGGAAAGCTACTCACGATGTATTAATGGCACTGGTTGGAATGTTTGTGCATCATTTATTTCTTCCATAATGCCTAACGACAACGAAAATGAAGAGAAGACACAAGAATGTTTTGTAACACAATGCAGGCACGAGAAGGCGACAATGTGTTGTAAAACAAGATACAAAACAAGGCGGAAACCTTGACTGAAGACGAAGGCAAAGCTTGCATTGACAATGGGAGCTACTGTTACAGCAGATGGCACAAGAGTTTAATGAATAGAGAACGTCTACAACTTAAATAGTTAACATCAAACTTTCTGGATGGAGGACTTTTTTGTCCTTTTCTCAAACCGTAGTTTCACAACTTTTGAATGGAGGATATTTTTGTCATTTCCTCGAACTGTCATTTCAAGGCAAGAAAAGCAAGTAAGGGTGATTAAGTCTTTGCAACAACACCAGAGTCTGATGCAATGTTATGTCATCATACACGGAAATACGAGCCCCATGTGCATAAATATGTGGTGCTCATTAGCCCCCCGAACATAGATGTGGGATTCAGTGAATCATCGGGGGAGAACATACACCACCCTCCCCCCCACTCTCCCTCTCTTTTTGTCATTCACAACTCTCTCTATCTCTCTCTCTCTTAAGGTGGCCAACCTCACCCGACTGTGTCCGGTGAGCAAACGTCACCCCTCCCCTTCCCTTCTCTTTCTCCGGTGACCAGGGCCACCATAGGAATCAGTACAGCCACCATCGACAATAGCTCAAGGTAGCCATCCTCAGTCAATTTTTCAGTGAGCAGAAGTCACGCTCCACTTGTCGTCCTTCTTGCATCCACCGCAATTACTGACCTCTTCCCCTTTTTCGATTTCAGGTGAGCAGACCCACCTCCTTCTCCCTGAGCACCCCACCCCCTCGCCCTTTTCTTCTTCTTTGTCTTCATTTTTGTTAGACGGCTGCAAATGGCCTCCCCTCCCTGCTGCAACCCACGAGTGTGCGAGGTAGTGGTGGCAGTGACCACCACCTACCTCAGTAAATTTTTCTTCTTTCGGTGATCGACAATAGTCATTATGGTCGTTGCCACTTGCTCGGCCTCCTCCCTATCGCTACAGCACCCGGCATCACCATCGCCATCAGACGTTGGCAACACCCATGCCTCCATCCTAGCTCTCAAGCAATCAGACGTTGCCATCTCCATCTCTATTTTTTCAGCCACTAGTAGCTACAAGAGCCACCATCTTTTCGCTCCCCCTCTCCTTGCCGTTTGGGTCGATTCTCCTTCTTGAGAATTGAGAGTCGACCTTTTGTGGAGTTCATCGAAGAGGTATCAACCCTTCAAGCCAAGAGTCAACACTCCCTGCATTTTAACTGAAAGAGAGAGTTGACTCACCCCCTCACACTTGGTTGTTGAGTCGACCCACCCTGCGGGTGAGTCGACCCTCTCTTTGGTTGAGTTGACTCACCCTGCAGATGAGTGAACCCTCTCACTTTGTTGTTGAGTCAACTCACCCTCAAACCTCTCTTTCTATTGGTTGAATTGACTTTTCCTTCAAGCGAGTTTACCCTTCATGCTCTCTCTTTTCCTTCTTACTTTTTGGATGAGGTCAACCCTTGTGTCACAGAGTCATCTTTTTTATTGCTGTTATCATCGATCGAGTCACCTTTATTGTCAAAACTATGTATTGCATAAAGTTTGAGGTGTTGCTACTTATAGGATTTCATGAATTTTGAGTAGAGAAATTCTATACCTTTTTACGTAAGATTTTAATATTAAAATATATTTATAAGTATTTTTTATATTTCAAATAAGTATATATGCCTACTCTTTTGCATTTACCATGATATGTATAATAACTCGATTACATGTTAGTTTTACAACTGCATGCATGCTTATACATAATGTCTTTACTTAGAACGGTTCACATGCATTATTATTCATGATATCCTCGAGTAAAATAGTTCACATGCATAATAGTACTTGAAAAATGTACTGACATGGTCGTAAACATATGCTTATGGTTTTACATGCATGAGATGATGAATGATGTGACCTTTTGAAAGGATGGATAGTATGCATGAAATGTTTGTGGCTCATATTAGCACAAATGGTTCAAAGAACTAGTTATGTATTATTTATGAGAATGTATGTTTTGTTTACTATAAGACATGCACTGGTATGTATGTATGATTATCACTCTAAAAGAGCAAGGGGTTGCTGAAAACCCAGTTGAAGGTGCATGGTGCTCTCATTCATGAAACAAGAATGTAGATACAGATAATTAATATTGGAATCACCTTCATAGATAAGATGCTTGTTCAATTTCGACACCCAAACATAATGAATGTGTTACAGAAATTTGTAACTTATTCGTATCCCTAAGAAGTACTTGGGCTAATAATCCCTAAGATGCCTAGGTATTGTAGGCATCAGTATATCAATGAAGAAGCCTTAACAAAAACTTGATAACCCATTCAATGTTTTACTTACCTTGAAGAAGGTAAAGAGTACAACCTTGAGTGACCCTTTGTTGTTATTTTTTTCAAGAGCAATGATGTCTCATTAGTCTCCAGTCACTTGTAGGTTAAGAGACTAGAGTTATCTAATATGCTTTAGATGATAGATCATCAACTATTGCAGCTAGTCTTGGATGCATCTTACTTTTTTTGTATGCCTTGTATGATAAATATCATTTTTTGTTGATTAAAGTTTAAAAAAAAAGTTTAAATTTCTACTAATTTTTTGAGTTTAGATTTTAGGATGTTACAATTCACACGTTTGTGATACCATTCACATTTATGTAGTATAGAGGCAAAGCAAACGTGCTTGAAGAGTTACAGTTTGTAGAATGTGCTAATTGGTATATAACACAAACTGCTGGTTTTGACACATGAAAATTCCAAGCTTAGAGTGAAAGATAAACCATATTTTGATGCTTAACAAATCAAGTTAAGAGGCATAACCCTAAGTGAGCTAGCATATATGAGAAGGGGATGGTTCTATTGGTTCTTTTTTTAGGTCCTCTTAGGGCTCTCAAATAGTCTTACTTTCGACCATTTTTTACTTGATCTTAGATGTGTTTAGCATTGCTTATTTACTAAAAAAAAACAAGCTTTCATTAAAAAAAATGTAAATATTTTGTTTTCAAATTTAAGTATAATATCAACAATTGTTTTTTTCTTCTTCTTTAAAATCTATAATATAGCATAAAAATATCTTAAGAAAAATTTCATTTAGGAGCTAAACTTTTTCACCTAATTCCAAATATGGGTTACACGTTTCTGAAATTTCAAATATGGGCCAAACTTTTCCCAAAAACTATCAAATAAGGACCTCAGGTCACTGTCATATTGAAAAATATGAGTCATTTTTGGTTTCTTGTATTGTCTCTTGAAAACTGAAAAATAATTATTTATTCTCATACAAAAAAAGTAAACAGTGCCAATGATGAAGGTCACTATTGTAATTTAACATATGATTTAACTTGAGCTAAGGTCACTATTGCAATTCTCATAAATGTGTCCATATATTGATTTATGAGCAAAAGGCTTGCCCGTAAATATAATTTTTTCAAAATCTTAATCAAATGTTCTCTAATGAATAAACGGAAAAGAATACTTGAAAGTAAGATTTTTGGAAGGTCCTAATGGGATCTAACAAATAAAAGGGTAGGACCATCCCCCCCCCCCCCCTCTCTCTCTCTCTCTATATATATATATATATATATATATATATATATATATATATATATATCACTCTATTGTATTACGTAATCACTATAACATAGATCTAATCTCTAAAGGCAAACTCTAATCTTTTTAGCATGTTTTGTTTACTATTTTTATGTCAAAAATTAACTCCAACAAAATGTTTTATCCCATTTTTCAACCACACTTATCTTCATGCATTGTGAACTATTGATATTTTACCATCTCACAAATCAAATCTTGGTGCTTCCATTGTACTCAGGGGTGGCTCAAGAGAAGTTGAGGTCCTAGGAGAAGCCTTCAAATGAGACCCCCCAAAAAATTCCATTGTACATAAAAAAAAATTATTTATTAAAAGGCACTACAAAAAAATTGCCAATTAGCGACGGATATTTGCGATGGATTTTTTCTGTCGCAACATTGAGACGGATTAATGAGAGAAACTAATCCGTCACTAAGATTTGTAATATTTACGAAACTAGCGACGAAAAAACTTTCGTCACTAACTCCGTCACTAGTTAGTGATGGCTTAGCGACGACATGTTTTTTGTCGCAACACACGCGATGGTTAGCGATGGATTTGGCGACGAAAGTTTTTTCGTCGCTACAAAGCGACAGAAATATTCTGTCGCTAACTAGTCATCTAAATTTACGATGGAGTTGCGACGGAATTAGGCCGTCGCCAAATCTGTTGCTAATTTTCCCATAAATCCCTAATCAGAGTTCTTTTTTCTATTTCCTATTTCGTCTCTCTCGCCCGCCCGATGCACTCCTCCGCCACCTGACGCACTCCTCGACCCATCGCCTGCCGCCCGCCGCTCCCCAGTCCGTCACCCCTCAGTCCGCCTGTAAAACCCTGTAAAATTCAAGCCTTTTTAATAAATAAATAAATGAAGAATAGAGGTTTTCAATTTTTTTTTTTGAATACCATAACAATGCGATTCAGACATTTTAGGCAATAAACTTCAAGTTCGGGTAAGAGCGCTACAAACCAAGGGATATGCTTAAAAGAAGGAGCAAGACAACAAGAAAAGTAATAGCGTTATGGGGGAGTGCACGGCCATAGGGAAGGACGTCCTAAGTTTGAAGCCTTGTATACAGAAGAGATTAGTAAAAACATCTTTTTTTTTTTGAGTATTTTGACTAAAACGAAAAGAAAAAAAAAACAAAAGAGCATAAAAGAAAAAGGATAAGGAAGTTTTAGTCGCAGAGAAGTGCAACCAAGAAATAAATGGGCACTGGTGAGGTTGGTGGCCTCTAAGGGAGGAGAACCTCGGTTCAAATCCCCCTTTGGGCGTCAAGTTATTTTTGAGAGAATTTTTTTTTTAAACGGTTGGGAATCCAAAATGGTTGACCATAACTCCTCAATAAAGAGGACATTAAAAAGGGAAAGGAGTTTGCTTAATAGAAAAGAGGGCTGAACGGTCACCCAGATTTGGAAACTCCACCAGATATTTTGGGAAGACTCCCTTCCCACATTATTTTTATTTGGGAAGGGAGTGGTTCAAGGTGAGGTAGGTGAAAAGACTTCACGTTTTTTTTTTAGAAGGAAAAGAAGAGTTATGCCTACACTAATGAATTCATTTTCAAGAAAAGGAAAAGAAAACGTTTTTGGATGGAGGCTTTACAAAAATGGGGGAGAAGGAAAAGCCTTTCCTCTTCTCCGACCGAATTTCTGTATAACCCTCACCTATCTTTCAAAAAAAAAAAAAAAACACAGTCGAGCTATTGGTGTTCCGTGGTGCTGGAACCATCCGTGACAGGGCGCAGGCCAGTGGGTGAAAGGAGCAAATGGTTAACCTCCAGTCGATTTTGTGGATTTTTTTTCTTCAAAGAGGTAGGTGTACTGTTCCTAGCTACTTATGGGTATTGCCATGAAATAGGTATGTGCGTGTTTGTTGAAATCGGATATTGAGACTAGTATACAAGGAAAATAGTTGTTGTTGTTATCTCTGTAACCTGCTGAAACAAAGTAGTGGTATAGGATTAGAAAACACTCAACAACGTGAAGAAAAAAAAAAAACATATAACAATAGGACATGCGTGTTATACAGAAAATGTAGTAATTTAGCATCCAATAGTTTTGTAGTTATTGGATATCATGTTACAGGGGCAATGAAATTAACTGATCATGACATTTTTCATATTGTGTTGATGGTTTTTTTTAATACCCATCCACTACATGGTTGTATCGAGTTTTTTTTTTCCATAAAAGAGCATCGATCAGGCTGCTTTCCTATGAATATTGTCTGAAATTTTAGTGACCACCGTGGGAGAAAAGAAGAGTGTTAAGGTCTGCAGCTATTTGCTGAACTCAAAAGAAAAAAAAAATGAATGGAAATATATTATCCCTTCTACCAAACTTCCATGGCTTTGAATACTCTTGCTGGAATTGCCGGATGAACAAAGCCCATACAACCGTAGTAACTTTGATATGACTCTTATCATCTAAATTTTTTTGTTCTAATGGTACCTGAGAACGGCTCTTGATATTTACATTCTTATATGGTGCATCTTTACATTATGCAATGTGCGTCTGACAATGGCCTCTTGGAATTTTGTGATAAGCTGTCCTCTTACAATGCATCCTGCTTACGCTTATGTGGTACTTATGAAGGACTGAATTAGATTTCCAAATCATAGGAGCAACTGGGATCATTTCAATGATCACATAGATATCTTAGATATAGTTTATTGAGGATTAAAACTTGAATGGTAATTTTTTTTCTCTTTCTTCAATGTATTGAAGCCCACGAAACACCTGCTTATATGACACAAGATCCAGTTTCTTCTAAACAAATGTTGTAAATCACAACCATAGGGTCAGATCTACAGAAAATTCTAAAATGTGTGAAAAAGGTGAATAATAATAGTATGAAAAAAAAAAAACAATAATAAAAATGAGTGATAATAGTCCGGGCCTTCATTAGTATCAAATATTTACCCTACATGTTTTTATACATGGACACCCCGATTTTTCTTTTATTGTATAACTGGTCCTTTTTACCCAAACCATGTATTTGTGGTTATGGGTCTTCATGATAATTGACTATGAAAGAGGACAAAGTGCTCGCTCACCCGAAAGAGGCAATCGCGCACGGCTCGTGGGTGGGATAAATCGAAAATTTAGGTACATGTCAAGTGAGACAGGTGAATCGGGTGAAGTACCTGGCAAAATAAGTCTTCGTGGGGTTAGCCGGACATATAATGAAGGAGAAACTAAAGGAAGACAATTAAGGTGAGAACTGGGTATACTGAAAAAAATAATAATAAAAGGGTATATGTTACTGGTATCTCATTGGGTGTCTGGGTACACCATGGCGGTGTATGTTACTGGATTCCCGGGCTCTGGGTACACTGGATCGCAGTGTATGTTACCGGACCCATGGTCCACCTTAGAGAGGGTGGGTGGTACACACTCCGTGGGACATACTTGTATTGTGAGAGCGAGGCGTCTCACCCGGTCCCCAGTCCTCGGAGTTAGGGGACCAGGACCACCGGTGAGTCCTAGGTGGTGGGTCCGAGTCTTCTGCAGAAGAGTTATGGGTGCATCCAATGCTAGTTCTTGCCAATTGGGGATCTCTCTCGGTCGAGCATCGTGCCCCTTTTGGGTATCCGTACGGCTAGTTATACGGGTCATATGAACCCCCGTATAAATCTCGGTCCGCTACGATGTCAAATGTCTGTGCGTACCCACAGGGTAAGTATGAACTAAAAAAAAAAATTCAAACCAATAAAAGTGGTGATAACTAATGTGACCGATAGGGGTCTAGTAGAACAATACATGGGAAGTTGAAATCATAGAAGTTCTCACTCAGCAACCACATTAGACATGATAGACTTAAAAAAAAAAGAAAAGCATGGTTACATAAATACTAAATTTCGGTTAAATCATAACTCATACATACTTGTTCACATGACACTGCACATATGTATTTTGGACTGTATCACTTACTCAGACAGTGGTAGTCTGATTCCTTTATGGTTTATTGCTTTCAGGTGAAGACATAAATGCACAATCAGAGTGAGGGCGGCGGCATCGTCAGGCGATCATGGCACTACTACTTTGCTGTTTAATGTTTCTGGATATTTGAACTTGATGTAATAAACTTTGTTATGATGGAGTAAGATTGAAGTTCATGGTAGCTCCTCATTTATCTAGTTAAATGTTAAAAAAAAAAAAATTAGAATTTTCATTAAAAATTAAATGGGGTGTTACAATTATGGTATCAAAGCGGGACAGAAAAGTAGTAGTCATGACAACCTCGACGGTCTGCCATCACTCTGTAAGTATACAATTAAATGAATTCACTAAAACCATGACCAGTTTAGTCATAGTTAACATTATTCTTGTATCTGTTAATCACCAAGATATAGAACGACTATAACGTTATTAATTTTTTTTACATGTCAATGCCAATTAGATGGCGTGGGCTAATAGGTGCAACGATATTTTGGAGACTCTACAAAACTTGGCGGGAGTGGTCGGCCAACAGGCCACGACAATGCAACAAATGGGCACTAACTTACAACAAGTGGCCCAGGACAAATCGAATGCAATCGGGACCATGTCGTACAAGAAATTCATGGATATGGATCCACCTGCGTTTGTAGGAAAGACCGATCCTGAAGCAGCGGAGTCCTGGGTGCGAGAAATAGAGAGGATTTTTCGAGTGTTGGAAGTTCCGGCCGAACGACAGGTAGATTTTGGCACATATCGCCTGAAGGAACATGCAGAGAAGTGGTGGGAAACCACTCATGCAGTGAAGTTTCAGAATGGACCCGTGACATGGCCGCAGTTTGTGGAAGTGTTCAACAACACCTACTTTCCGAAACACGAGAGAACCAAGAAGATGCAGGAATTTCTCGACCTGCAACAAGGAGAAAAGACGTTGGCGGAATACATCACGAGGTTTCACAGCCTAGAGCGTTATTGTCCCAATGTATACACGACAGACGAAGACCGAGCAATGAAATTTGCCCGAGGACTGAAAGCAGGACTCAGAAATCGCCTGTATACACGAGGGCCAAAAACCCTCGATGAGGCTATTCAGGTAAAAACAACTATTATGTTTAAAAAAAAATAATAATAATAATAAAAAAAAATCCTAAACTATATTGGTGAATGTCACCAACCCAGGTTGCTACCTTGCTTGAGGATGATTGGAAGGAAGGGCAGAAGTTCCAGAAGAATCGCCCCGGAGTGCAAAAGCCAGAATTCAAGAAGAGGTTCAGTGGAAAGAAGTTCCACCCCAACGCTAAGAAACCAAGGCATTATGGAGAAAATAAAACAGTTCAGACCCAAGACCAGCGATGTCAGAAGTGCAACCGTTTCCATCCGAGACAACAATGCCCTCGAGAGACGGGCGGTTGCCTTTATTGTGGAAAACTGGGGCACTATATCAGGGAGTGCCGCAAGAAACAGGTAGATGATGCAAAAAGGGCAAGTGGAGGTCAACAACCTCAATCACAGCAGCAAGCACCGCCATCTCAGCAAGCAAATCAGAAGAAGATGGTCGGGAGAGTTTATGCAACCTCGGCAGAAGAACTTCAGAAGGGCGATTTGGTCCAAGGTATAGTTCTCATATCTGGACAAGCCGCTTTAGTACTCTTTGATTGTGGAGCAACACATTCTTTCATATCTGTTAATTTTGCTAAACAACTTAGGGCACCCACCGAATCATTGAAGCATGGATTAGTAGTTTATAATCCCATCGGATTTAATGAACCATGTGTAAATTACATGCCAAACATACAAGTCGTGTTAGGAGAACAAACACTGCTTGCAAACCTAATCCTACTCGATATGACAGAATATGATGTCATACTAGGTATGGATTGGTTGTATGAACACTATGCCAGAATCTTGTGTAGAGAAGGTAGAGTGATCATATCCCGACTGAATGAACCAGAAGTTGGGTTTCGCCTTTCGAGACCAATTATAAAGCAGAGGATGATATCGGCCTTAAAAGCGAATAAGTATGTCCAGAGGGGAGATACTGCCTTCCTAGTGAATATGATTGGAGGTGAAGTTAAGGTCAAGATCCAAGATCTGGATATCGTCAGAGACTTTTCCGATGTATTTCCGGATGAGTTACCAGAGATACCTCCACCTCGGGAGGTGGAATTTGGAATTGATGTGGTACCAGGTACTAAGCCAATCTCCAGAGCACCTTATCGAATGGCGCCAGCCGAATTGGAAGAACTAAAGAAGCAACTTCAAGAGCTGATGGATCGTGGGTTTGTAAGACCAAGCATATCACCATGGGGAGCGCTAGTGTTGTTCGTGAAAAAGAAGGATGGATCCATGAGACTCTGTATCGATTACAGGATGCTCAATCAGGCGACGGTGAAAAACAAATATCCATTACCTCGCATTGAAGATCTATTTGATCAATTAAGGAATGCTAAAGTCTTCTCAAAGATCGACTTGAGATCTGGCTATCATCAGTTGAGAATCAAAGATGAAGACATCCCAAAGTCGACTTTCCGCACTAGGTACGGCCACTATGAATTTGTTGTGATGCCTTTTGGACTCACGAATGCCCCGGCCGCCTTCATGGACTTGATGAATCGAGTCTTTAGGCCATACTTAGACACTTTTGTCATTGTGTTCATTGACGACATATTGATATACTCAGAGAGTGTAGATGAACATCGAGAGCATTTAAGGACCGTACTGGAGACTCTACGAGAACACCAGTTGTATGCCAAATTTTCAAAGTGCGAGTTTTGGCTCGATCAAGTTATGTTCCTTGGACACGTTATCTCCAAGGAGGGTGTTTCGGTGGACCCAGCAAAGGTGGAGGCTGTAACTAATTGGGCTCCACCAAAGAATGTTAGCGAGATCAGAAGTTTTCTCGGGTTGGCAGGATATTATAGACGGTTCATTCAAGATTTCTCCAGAATTGCGATGCCAATGACGAAGCTCTTACGAAAAGGTGTGAAGTTCGTTTGGAGCGAAAAATGTGAAGAGAGTTTTCAGACCCTCAAGACAAAACTGACTACAGCCCCTGTGCTGGCGTTACCCTCGGGAAGCAGTGGATTTGTGGTATACACTGACGCTTCGGGTACTGGATTGGGCTGTGTATTAATGCAACATGACAAGGTCATAGCATATGCGTCAAGGCAGTTGAAGACCCATGAAAGGAATTATCCCACACATGACCTGGAGTTAGCAGCAGTGGTGTTCGCTCTTAAAGTATGGAGGCATTACCTATATGGTGAGCAATTCGAGATATTTACAGATCATAAAAGTTTAAAATATTTGTTTTCACAAAAAGAATTAAATATGAGACAAAGGAGATGGCTCGAATTCATAAAGGATTATGAGTTCACCCTTTCCTACCATCCAGGGAAAGCGAACGTCGTAGCTGATGCTCTTAGTCGAAAGTCGGGCAGTGGGTTGGCCAGTTTAATAAATATAGAATGGAAGTTGATAGAAAACTTTGCAGAATGGAGTCCATTCACAACAAGCTCCAGCATAATAAAAGTGAATAATCTCACTATACAACCAGAATTCAAAGAGAAGGTGATAGCGAAACAGAAGGAAGATCCTCAGTATGGAAAGATGGAGACACGGGCTCAACAAGAAGATAATGAATTCAGGTGAGAAGAAGATGGAAGCATATGGATGCGGGAAAGACTATGGATTCCCAGTGACTCGGAGTTAAGAGAAGAACTACTAGGTGAAGCCCACAAAAGCAAGTACACCATTCATCCGGGAAGTACAAAGATGTTCAAGGATCTACAACGCGGATATTGGTGGAATGGAATGAAGCGCGATATCGCTAGGTACGTCGCGAAATG
Organism: Nuphar pumila; assembly: GCF_984573655.1. Taxonomy (NCBI): domain Eukaryota; kingdom Viridiplantae; phylum Streptophyta; class Magnoliopsida; order Nymphaeales; family Nymphaeaceae; genus Nuphar; species Nuphar pumila. The sequence goes on along the minus strand of NC_143260.1, from coordinate 99,825,212 downwards.
CTTGACTTGCCAACAAGTCAAGATCGAACATCAGAGACCCGGAGGTATGATGCAATTGATGAAAATTCCTCAATGGAAGTGGGAAAACATAACCATGGACTTCATAATGGGATTACCCCGTACACGGAGAAAACATGATGCCATTTGGGTCATCGTCGATAGACTAACCAAATCGGCGCATTTTCTGCCGATGAGGAAGGGTCAATCATTGGAAAGCTTGACGGAGTTGTACATTCAAGAGATAGTCAGATTGCATGGAGTACCAATCTCCATTATTTCCGATCGAGATCCTCGATTCACTTCTCGATTGTGGCGACAACTTCAGTCTACGCTGGGTACCAAATTAAAGTTTAGTACAGCTTTTCACCCCCAGACTGACGGACAATCAGAAAGGACCATACAAACATTGGAAGATATGTTGAGGGCTTGCATGTTGGATTGGAAAGGTGAGTGGGATACTCACGTGGTGCTAGCAGAGTTCGCATACAACAATAGTTACCATGCAAGCATCAGAATGGCACCGTTTGAAGCTCTGTATGGGCGACCTTGTAGATCGCCAGTACATTGGAATGAGGTGGGAGAAAGAACAATTGAATCCCCTATAATACTCCAACATTATACAGAACAAATCCAAAAGATCCAGAATAGACTGCGTGCTGCTCAAAGCCGACAAAAGAGTTACGCGGATCAACGACGTAGAGAGCTAGCGTTCGAAATGGGAGACCTAGTGTTTGTGAAAGTATCGCCAACCAAGAGTGTTTTTCGGTTTGGTAAGAAGGGAAAGCTTAGTCCTCGATACGTAGGGCCATTCAACATATTAGAGAGGATCGACGAAACGGCATACCGAGTGGAATTACCTTCTCAATTCGCAAACATTCACAATGTATTCCACATATCGATGCTACGAAAGTATGTACCCGATTCCTCCCATGTGATACAATTCGATGATCTGCAAGTACAAGAGGACTTGACGATGGAGGAACGACCTGTGGAAATCGTAGATCGTCGCGAAAGAGTGATGAGAAATAAGACCGTCACATTAATTAAGGTTCGATGGCAACACCATGGGCTCGAAGAATGTACCTGGGAGCCCGAAGAAGCAATGAAAGAGAAGTATCCTGATTTATTTGTGTCTGACTTGTAACGAATTTCGCGGACGAAATTTGTTTTAGGGGGAAAGGATGTAAAACCCTGTAAAATTCAAGCCTTTTTAATAAATAAATAAATGAAGAATAGAGGTTTTCGATTTTTTTTTTTTGAATACCATAACAATGCGATTCATACATTCTAGGCAATAAACTTCAAGTTCGGGTAAGAGCGCTACAAACCAAGGGATATGCTTAAAAGAAGGAGCAAGACAACAAGAAAAGTAATAGCATTATGGGGGAGTGCACGGCCATAGGGAAGGACGTCCTAAGTTTGAAGCCTTGTATACAGAAGAGATTAGTAAAAACATCTTTTTTTTTTGAGTATTTTGACTAAAACGAAAAGAAAAAAAAAAACAAAAGAGCAGAAAAGAAAAAGGATAAGGAAGTTTTAGTCGCAGAGAAGTGCAACCAAGAAATAAATGGGCACTGGTGAGGTTGGTGGCCTCTAAGGGAGGAGAACCTCGGTTCAAATCCCCCTTTGGGCGTCAAGTTATTTTTGAGAGAATTTTTTTTTTTCAAACGGTTGGGAATCCAAAATGGTTTACCATAACTCCTCAATAAAGAGGACATTAAAAAGGGAAAGGAGTTTGCTTAATAGAAAAGAGGGCTGAACGGTCACCCAGATTTGGAAACTCCACCAGATATTTTGGGAAGACTCCCTTCCCACATTATTTTTATTTGGGAAGGGAGTGGTTCAAGGTGAGGTAGGTGAAAAGACTTCACGTTTTTTTTTAGAAGGAAAAGAAGAGTTATGCCTACACTAATGAATTCAGTTTCAAGAAAAGGAAAAGAAAACGTTTTTGGATGGAGGCTTTACAAAAACGGGGGAGAAGGAAAAGCCTTTCCTCTTCTCCCACCGAATTTCTGTATAACCCTCACCTATCTTTCAAAAAAAAAAAAAAAAACACAGTCGAGCTATTGGTGTTCCGTGGTGCTGGAACCATCCGTGACAGGGCGCAGGCCAGTGGGTGAAAGGAGCAAATGGTTAACCTCCAGTCGATTTTGTGGATTTTTTTTCTTCAAAGAGGTAGGTGTATTGTTCCTAGCTACTTATGGGTATTTCCATGAAATAGGTATGTGCGTGTTTGTTGAAATCGGATATTGAGACTAGTATACAAGGAAAATAGTTGTTGTTGTTATCTCCGTAACCTGCTGAAACAAAGTAGTGGTATAGGATTAGAAAACACTCAACAACGTGAAGAAAAAAAAAAAAAACGTATAACAATAGGACATGCGTGTTATACAGAAAATGTAGTAATTTAGCATCCAATAGTTTTGTAGTTATTGGATATCATGTTACAGGGGCAATGAAATTAACTGATCATGACATTTTTCATATTGTGTTGATGGTTTTTTTTTAATACCCATCCACTACATGGTTGTATCGAGTTTTTTTTTTCCATAAAAGAGCATCGATCAGGCTGCTTTCCTATGAATATTGTCTGAAATTTTAGTGACCACCGTGGGAGAAAAGAAGAGTGTTAAGGTCTGCAGCTATTTGCTGAACTCAAAAGAAAAAAAAATGAATGGAAATATATTATCCCTTCTACCAAACTTCCATGGCTTTGAATACTCTTGCTGGAATTGCCGGATGAACAAAGCCCATACAACCGTAGTAACTTTGATATGACTCTTATCATCTAAATTTTTTTGTTCTAATGGTACCTGAGAACGACTCTTGATATTTACATTCTTATATGGTGCATCTTTACATTATGCAATGTGCGTCTGACAATGGCCTCTTGGAATTTTGTGATAAGCTGTCCTCTTACAATGCATCCTGCTTACGCTTATGTGGTACTTATGAAGGACTGAATTAGATTTCCAAATCATAGGAGCAACTGGGATCATTTCAATGATCACATAGATATCTTAGATATAGTTTATTGAGGATTAAAACTTGAATGGTATTTTTTTTTCTCTTTCTTCAATGTATTAAAGCCCACGAAACACCTGCTTATATGACACAAGATCCAGTTTCTTCTAAACAAATGTTGTAAATCACAACCATAGGGTCAGATCTACAGAAAATTCTAAAATGTGTGAAAAAGGTGAATAATAATAGTATGAAAAAAAAAACAATAATAAAAATGAGTGATAATAGTCCGGGCCTTCATTAGTATCAAATATTTACCCTACATGTTTTTATACATGGACACCCCGATTTTTCTTTTATTGTATAACTGGTCCTTTTTACCCAAACCATGTATTTGTGGTTATGGGTCTTCATGATAATTGACTATGAAAGAGGACAAAGTGCTCGCTCACCCGAAAGAGGCAATCGCGCACGGCTCGTGGGTGGGATAAATCGAAAATTTAGGTACATGTCAAGTGAGACAGGTGAATCGGGTGAAGTACCTGGCAAAATAAGTCTTCGTGGGGTTAGCCAGACATATAATGAAGGAGAAACTAAAGGAAGACAATTAAGGTGAGAACTGGGTATACTGAAAAAAAAAATAATAAAAGGGTATATGTTACTGGTATCTCATTGGGTGTCTGGGTACACCATGGCGGTGTATGTTACTGGATTCCCGGGCTCTGGGTACACTGGATCGCAGTGTATGTTACCAGACCCATGGTCCACCTTAGAGAGGGCGGGTGGTACACACTCCGTGGGACATACTTGTATTGTGAGAGCGAGGCGTCTCACCCGGTCCCCAGTCCTCGGAGTTAGGGGACCAGGACCACCAGTGAGTCCTAGGTGGTGGGTCCGAGTCTTCTGCAGAAGAGTTATGGGTGCATCCAATGCTAGTTCTTGCCAATTGGGGATCTCTCTCGGTCGAGCATCGTGCCCCTTTTGGGTATCCGTACGGCTAGTTATACGGGTCATATGAACCCCCGTATAAATCTCGGTCCGCTACGATGTCGAATGCCTGTGCGTACCCACAGGGTAAGTATGAACTAAAAAAAAAAATTCAAACCAATAAAAGTGGTGATAACTAATGTGACCGATAGGGGTCTAGTAGAACAATACATGGGAAGTTAAAATCATAGAAGTTCTCACTCAGCAACCACATTAGACATGATAGACTTAAAAAAAAAAGAAAAGCATGGTTACATAAATACTAAATTTCGGTTAAATCATAACTCATACATACTTGTTCACATGACACTGCACATATGTATTTTGGACTGTATCACTTACTCAGACAGTGGTAGTCTGATTCCTTTATGGTTTATTGCTTTCAGGTGAAGACATAAATGCACAATCAGAGTGAGGGCGGCGGCATCGTCAGGCGATCATGGCACTACTACTTTTCTGTTTAATGTTTCTGGATATTTGAACTTGATGTAATAAACTTTGTTATGATGGAGTAAGATTGAAGTTCATGGTAGCTCCTCATTTATCTAGTTAAATGTTAAAAAAAAAAAAATTAGAATTTTCATTAAAAATTAAATGGGGTGTTACACCGCTGGCCCCCGCCCACCACCCGATGTCTACCAGGTAAATCCCTCTTTATTTTTTTTCGACAGGGGGGGCGCCTGCACCTTTTATTTTTTTTCGGCAGGGCGTCGCCCCCCATGCCTCGTTTATTTTTTTGGGTAGGGGGGCAACCCCCCTGCCTTGTTGTTTTATTCGGGCAGGGGGTCGCCCCCTGTTTTCCTGCTGGGGGTCGCCCCCGTGCCTCATTTGTTTTTTTCGGCAAGGGGGCGACCCCCCTGCTCTATCGCGTTTTATTTTTTTCGGCAGGGGGGCGACCCCCCTGCCTCGTTGTTTTATTCAGGCAAGGGGTCACCCCCCTGCCACTTTTTTTTTCCGACAAGGGGGCGACCCCCTGCCTCATTTTTTTTTCTGGTAGGAGGTAGACCCCCTGCCTCATTTTTTTATTCGGGCAGGGGGTCACTCCCATGCCTCTTTTTTTTTCGGCACGGGGGGGGGGGGCGAACCCTGCCTCATTTGTTTTTTCTGGCAAGGGGTCGCCCCCCTCCCTCATTTTTTTATTCGAGCAGGGGGTCACCCCCCCTGCTTTTTCGACAGGGGGGAGGGGGGCGACCCTGCCTCATTTTTTTTTGGCAGAGGGTCGCCCCTCCTGCCTCTTTTTTTTTTCGACAGGGGAGCGATGGGCCGGGTGGCGCCTGGCGATCGATGGGTTCCTAAACCATGACATCACCCCATGCCTGCCGCTTTGGGGGACGATCATTGCCTCTAGAGACCTCGTGCTGCTGTCGTACATCACTGGCCTACTGATTGGCCGGCCGAACTCGAGGGTAGTCGGGCCAAACGGAGAGGTGGTTGACGCCCGGGAGGCATTCCGCCTCGCCGAAATCCCGTCTGACTTCGATATTTATTCTAATTTTTTTCCTTTCAATAAAGGGTGATTCATTTTAACATAGTGTCTTTTGCAGATTTCTCAACGGATCTCACTTGTGCCCCGCCACTTGTGGTAAGTAAGTGACAAAAACAATGCAAATCGGGTAAATACCCGTGGTGAGTAAGTGATGCAAGCACATCACATGTTATTTAATTTATTGGATGCAACACTTTACTGTTCACACACTCACTTAGTTGTTGATATCTAGGACTGCTTTGTTGGAGTTTGGAGATCATGCTGAGCATGATTTTAATGTATGAGAATAAAAGTGTTCTTATTTTTAGAGTACGGATTCCATGCTAGGCATGGTATTAGTTAACGGGATATTGGATTGTGTTTGTTGCAGGTACATATTTAACATTTTTTTGATATAAATGTTTTTGATGTATTGCAATGTTTGATGTGATTGTATCCATGCTTGCATGTAATTACTTTCAATTTGATTATGACTTACATGTGAAATTGTATAATGAAAGCATACTTCAAATGAATGTATCGTGCTATGAATAGTTTGCACATGAAAATATTAAGTTATCAATGCATGCATCATAATTCTTGTGATTGTATGTCATCATATATTGCATGATAAATTTGATATTTTCTTTATCATAACATTCTGATGATTCTCTTTTAACTGGTTAGGATACTATTCGTAACATCATATAACAAAATGACTGTAAACCGTGAATGGATGTACCATAGGATAGTTGACAATGAGTTATCGCACGAATATATAGATGATATTGAAAGTTTTATTGAATTTGCAACGGCAAGTGTCAGTACAGTGGATCCTACAGGTCGGATTAGGTGTCC